>NW_021604670.1:1426341-1441804 GCF_004785775.1 Grammomys surdaster
TCTTTCTTTCTTTCTTTCTTTCTTTCTTTCTTTCTTTCTTTCTTTCTTTCTTTCTTTCTTATTTTATGTGTATGGTGTATTGCCTGCATACATGTCTGGTAGCCTGTGGAGGCCAGAAGGCATTGGACCCCCTGAAACTATGTTACAGATGGCTGTGAGCCAGCATGTGGGTGGTAAGACTGGAACCTGGATCCTCTGAAAGAGCAGTGGTGCTCTGAATGGCAGACTCATCTCTCTAGTCCCTCACCTCTTTTTAGAACAGGTTTAATGAGCTTCCCTCTAACATGGACTGTTTCTAACACTTTAGCAGTCCTTCCTGTCCTGTCACATTTCTCTAGTAAATGCTCCACAGGAACTGAAACTGCATAGTGTTGCCTAAGACTTCCTGTTTCCTTCCCTGGAACCTACCAACATTTCTAATTCTTGCGCAATTCTTGGAAGTGAACAAGGAGGTGATCCAAAATGGAGTTAATGTAATTGGGCTTTCAAGTGAAATACAGATGCAGATGATTCCTTTTCTATGTCTAAAGACAATGAATGAAGTGTCAGGAGATACCTATAGGATTAGTGAGTTGCCGTTGGCTCTTTGGCAGGTACAGTCAAGAAAGGAAGAAAAATTTAAATAGTTAAAATTTTGTGTCACGTTTTGCATGTATATGTATGTGGGGGAGGGCGTGTTGCACACACTTCACATGTGAAGGCCAGAGGAGAACATTTGTGTGTCTTATTGCTTCCTGTTTTACTAGAAGCTTTGAGAGAGGATCTCTCACTGAACCAGAAGCTGGCTGGTTTGGCTACATTGAGTAGACAGTGAGTTCCTGGGGGTAGCGTGTCTGCGTTCCACAATGCTGGGGTTACAGGTATGTACAGCTGTGTCCCGATGTTTATATGAATACTAGATGCTGTGGTTACAGGTATGTACAGCCGTGTCCCGATGTTTACATGAATACTAGAGATTCAAAGCGAGATCCCCATCCTTCACCCACTGAACGGCCTCCCCAGGCACTGTGTGTCCCATTTTAAAGTCTTCAACAGCAGTTTCCTCCTTGGATTGCTTTTTCTAGGTATTTTTGTGTGTTTGGAAAACCCTTTTACATTGGGATAATTTTTATATCTTTTTACATTTAGAAGTTTTATTGGGAATATCACTTCACAGCGCAGGAAATAATGTAATGGATAGCCTCACAGAACTATAAAGTGAGCTAAGTTTCTATCTGATAGTGTATGCCTTTCTCTTAAGTACCATCCCTCCTGAAAGAATTTGTGCTATCAGTAAGAAAGTAGAGCTGGGCAGTGGTGATGCACGCCTTTAATCCCAGCACTTGGGAGGCAGAGGCAGGTAGATGTCTGAGTTCGAGGCCAGCCTGGTCTACAGAGTGAGTTCCAGGACAGCCAGAGATATACAGAGAAACCCTATCTCGAAAAACCAAAAAAAGAAAAGAAAAGAAAAAAAAAAGAAAAGAAAGAAAGTAGAAACACTGACTCTTGTTACTTGCACATTTCTTGTGTTTGCTAATGAAAATACTATTCAGGTTATTGTAGCAGATTTGAGCTATATGCACAATTGATGATGTCTCCTGAGGTAGAAGTATCTAGAAAAAAAAGAGGAAAGTATGACACTGAACAAGAACTATATGGTGGAAGCTTGTCTTTATGCATTGAGTGTGTAAGGATAAGAAATATGAGCAATCTTTCTTTCTCTATTTTTATTTTCATTACTCATTTTCATGATTTTCGAGAATAGATCTTCTAAAAAGTATAAGATAAAAGTCAGTTAAAATTATTTTTATTTAGGAGCAAGTATGTTTAACGAGATCACAAAAATCTTATTAAATATCTCTCTTGAGAAAATATATGCAGGTATGGAATTGTTGAAAAGACCAGACCATCTTCCAAAGTTATGTTCTGCCTTCTGACATGTAGTGTAATAATATTAGAGATCTTTCTGATCAAAGGGCAACCTTGACTTGCTTTAGGATAGTTGGTTCAGGTAAGGGTATAGACTGCACATTTCTGGGTAACAGCCAGCACTTGCACAAGGAGTCTCTTCCCACAGGGAACCTGGGAGGAAAATGAGCAGGTTACCTTCCTCCTCATGGTCTCAGTGGTCCTCATACTTGTCTTGTCTATACATCTAGATCTGGAATAATGTGTCTGGCCTCACTCGTTCAGGCTAAGATTGTAGCTTGTGTCCCTGGGAAGCATGATGCTTGATCTTAGTTGTCAACATGATCGATTTAAAAATCGTCTGGACTCAGACCTCCAGAAGTGGCTCCATGGGTGCTTCCAGAGAGGCTTACCTGAATGGGGAGACCTGCCCTGAGTGTGAGGAGCATTGTTACATGAGCAAGGGCCCTGAAAGAAACAAAAAACGGAAGAAAATAGAAACCAAGTCGAATGCCAGCCTCTCTTGCTTTATTTCCTGTTTCATCCAAGTGTGCAGGTTGAGGAGTCACAGCTGAGGAGCACTTCCGCCACTTTGTCTTTCCCACGTGATGGACTACACCCTCACACTGAACCAAAGCAAACCCTCTATTGAGTTGCCTTTTAGCTCTTTTTTTTTTTTTTTGGTTGGGTTTTGCAATTCTGAGAATCCATCCCAGCCCAACATTGAGCCATACTCCCAGTCCTTCAGTAGCCTTTTGTCACAGCAGTGAAAAGGTAAGTGATGTGGCCTGCGAGTCTCCCATTGCTGTATAAGGAGAGGAGTGTGACGCTGTTGACTGAGCAGGCCACCGGATATTCTCTTCTGGAGAGGGCAGCAGCTCATTTCAGCTCTCACATCACATCTGTTCTGAAAATAGATTTCCTGAAACTTAAGTGACTGCAGATTAAGTTTTGGCAAGACTGATAACGGTGGAAGGCGAGCAGAGCATGTCACCTCAGAGTGTCGGGAAGACAGGCGCTGCCTCAGTTCTGCCGCAGGGCTCTGCTCATTGCTTCCTTTGAAATTTGCAGCCAGATTCTAAATTTCTCACCTTTTAATGTCTGAAAATGCTGGTACCATTTGGTCATTGTTCGTGTTGTCCAGGCAACACATCCAAATAAGAATATATTTGCCAAATCGAAGAATAGTCCTCTAAAAGCTTTGACTGGTGCACTAGCAATTTTCTCCTAACTCAGTTAAACCACGGACTGTCACTAGTTGTAGGTTTTGTGCCTTTTCCACTGGTGACAGAATCCCATGGTGTGATCTCTTCCCAGAAGATTTTTTCCCCCTAACTTAAAAAAGTTTCCTATATAAAGGTTGTATTATCAACAAATGCTAGTTTGAAAGACCCAAATAGGATTTTGAAGATTACCCTTCTTTAACAATGCCTTAAATTTTTATCTCCTTATCCATTCCGAGTTGCTTTCTTTCTCAAGACATTATGGTTTATTGTGTCTCCAGCAGGTACCTTGCATGTGATTTACACGGTGAATGGGCCTGCTTTCAGAGCAAGTTAATGATATAATATCCCCATTTATATTCAGAGCAGTCAACACTCTCTAGCTCTCAGAATAATAAAAGCACCTGCATTTAATATACATGGAAGAATGGGAAGGCAAATAGCAGATAAGGCACAATCAGGTAAGTGTAATCAGATAAAATATCACAATATTATAGTAGATCAGCATCTGGTAATGACTTGAATTTTGAAAGACTGACAATCAGCATGGCCTAAAGCAGCCAGGCGTACTCGTTCCCCACAACTCTTTGCAGAGCTGATTGCTCCTCTCGTGTGTTTTCTGGCAGATTAAGCAGGTAGTTTCTTATTTTAACTCTTCTAGGACTACAATGTCACACAGAAAAACATCAGCAATGTTCCTTTTGAGACCGTATCAGAAACAAAAACAAGCGACATACCTGAAAGGGAAACGTTCCATTCCCAGCAGTTATCTCAAACTGATCCAAATCAATTTTATTTAAAAAAAAAAAGAATAAATATTAGAGTCAGCAGCAGAGCTTTCATTTCTACCTCAATCTTTGCCTGCATGAAATTGACATTTTCTTCTTCCTCCTCTTCTTTTAAACCTCAGAGAATGCTTAGGTGACCAGAACCTGTTCTTCAAGGTCATCTTCCCTTTTGACCATAGCCATCCATTAAACCTAGCTGTGCATACTAGTACTCTGTGAGCCCTAGTGTATCAGACTCCCATGGATTCCAGTTGAAAGCACTGAATTTGCCAAAGTCACAACTGAAAAAACCAAAAAAAACTAGCTTACAGGATGAGGTGTCACAGTTCTCTTTGGCTTTTTTTTTTTTTTTTTTTTTAGTTACTGTATGTTGGAGGCCATGGATCTTTCCATGTAACTGCTCTCACCTTTCCAGGTGTTTCTGAGACATAGGAAGTGTAGGTTGTGAGACATGGGCGAGCCCAGGTACAGAGGGGCTGCAGTAAACATATGTCCAGCTAAAAGTTTGCCTTGATGTTGGTGCCCTCTACTGCCATGAGGCCCGACTGCTTCCTAATTTGCTGCAATTAAAAGTTATTATATGCAGAAACTGAACTGCCATATCCGTCTTCTGACAAGGGCTCTGCTCACTTTCTTGTTCCAGTTCTAAGGGTGGTAACCCCAGGCACTGGGGGAACAGGGTTACACGAAACTTGCATAAAGCCGAGGGAGAATGAGATGAAATAACCATCTGTTGCACTTAGAACTGAGACAGCAAAGTATGGGGAAACCTATGACTCTGGTACACAAACATCCCTTTTCTGGCAAGGCACATAGCAACTTGGCAGATTGTCGGAGATGCTTTACATATAGGCCTTTACGTCCTCCACCAAGACTTCTCCACTCACAACTGAGCCAGCAAGCCCAGAAAGAGGGTCACTCCAGTCCCTCCCCTTGAACTGTGGACGATCTACTCCTGAGAGATCCAGATATCTCTCAAGGGGAATTGTAGCCTGTTCAATTGTTCTTACTACAGAAGAAACTTCATCAAACCAATAATTACATAGAAACAAGGGACATCTGTGTTTCTTAACCAGCTTCACAGTGAGTTCTCAGGAAAAGGAAAAACTAGATAAATAAAATTAAAATGCGGTGATTTTTTTTTCAATTGGAAAATAAACAGACAACACAAGCACACACACAAACACACCTCACTGGTAATCTCTATCTGGACCTGGTGTTTCCAGGTTCTTTGAGCATTGTTCAAAGACTGAAGAAACACACACAAGTGGCAAGGACTTTACTCCAGAAGCCGAGTGAAGGTAAAGGTTATATATACTACAGAGGAGCAGTGGCCTCCAATCCAGAGTGCTCAAGAGAACCTGAATACTGCTTGAGACTCCCTTTTATGTGGGTCCAGGAGAAGGAGAAACCAGTTGTTAGGGGTTGGGTATATGAAGCCTTTTGGTTTTAATTGATGTCCTTTTCACATCAGACATATCCTGAAACTTATCCAAGAACTGCAGGCAATGGGCTGGTCCTGTTAGGACTGGTTTTAGGTACGTGCACAGTAAGGTAAACATGTCCTCTGAGTGAACTTTTATCATCTTATGCCTGTTCATGATTGGGTATGCATATGATTGGAATTATATACATCATGGTAAAGGATGTGTGCAGTGAACTAAGGCTTACAGAACGCAAGCCTATCAACCAAAAGCAGATCACTTATGCCTTGCCCCTGGAACCAACCTTTCCTTCTCCTAGACTCACAAAAGGAATACTCAGGTCACAGTGACCAGGTCCTCTTTAAGTTGCAAATCTGCTGAGATCACACTTTCTTGCAGCTCTTTTAACCTGTACTTAAACTTTGCTTTGGAATCAAACCCCTGCTGCTTTAATTTGTCTGTGATTCTTCAACTCTTTGAACAAGATCCCAAGAACCTAGAAACACCTGCTCAGATAGAGAGTACCAGTAACAAGACTATTCTATTTTCTGTGGATACAATGTCTCTCAAGAGTGTGTCTGTCTTTCCACTTATCTGGTTTTGGATTGCTGTAATAAAGTCTTTTTGTGATGGTAGTAAAAGCTGAAGTCTAAGATCGGGGTACCAGCATGGCCAGGCTCTGGAAGGTTCTGTTTCTGGCTTCTTCTTTTTCTTCTTTTTTAAAGATTTATTTATTTTTATGTATTTGAATACACTGTCACTGTCTTCAGATACACCAGAAGAGGGCATCAGATCCTATTACAGATGGTTGTGAGCCACCATGTTGCTGGGAATTGAACTCAGGACCTCTGGAAGAGCAGCCATTGCTCTTAACCACTGAGCCATCTCTGCAACCATGTTCCTGGCTTCTAGTCAGTAGTCATCTTACTGTGTGCTTCCGCAACCTCTTTTGTGTGTGCCCAAGGACAGAGAAGTCATATCTTTGTTTTATTTCTTTTTAGAATTATAATCTCACTATGACTATATCTGTGTCTGTTATAAATCTCCAACTCCAGATATCATCACAATAGGGGCTATGACTTCAATGAGTGAATTTTGGGGAAGTCACACTAAGGTCTTTACACAGTGCTATCCTGTGGTATCATTTTGGTAAGTTGCTAAGGTTGAAACAGAACTACTGTCTTCAGAAGAAGGGAGTCTTGAAGACAGTTCAGTCCATGATGGATCAAGTACCAGTTGCCTGGGGGTCCTGGCAGCCCCCAGTGTCTCCCATCCTCATCCACGCCCACCTTGGTGCCTGCGTTCACTCATCCACGATGCGCTCACTTTAGTGGAATAGAAGGAGACAAGTCCAAGAGGAAGTCTTTATGTTAATAACTAAAAGGAAAAATGGCAACTTTCAGGGTGGTTATTGGTACCATCAGTCCCTTGTATGTCTGTTATTCTTTCTGCCCTTTGTTATTACTTTCTGCATGTAACATAGACCAATTAGAATTTGGAATTGAATTAACACAGAGGGGCGAATTAATCTATCCAAGAAAATTTCCATTATGATTTCCATTGTGTTACCACAGGTGTGAAAGGATGGAGTTTCAGGTTTTGGATGACTAGAATAGAAAGTATAGTGGAGTTTGTGGAGAATCAGGGATTAATTATAACTCTGCCTTCTAAGCACTCTGTTTTGTATGTTTATTTCCATATAATCCATTTTTGAATGCTTTGGGGAGATGGGTTGAGATTTGCATTTTACAATTGAAATACTGAGTCTCTTTCAAGGTCAGAAGATGAAATCTAGATTATCAATTTAAACATGAATTGCACAATACTGGAAGTTGAAAAGGCATCCCCTACTTTTCATTTTACTTCTTTGGAGCTTACAAGGAAGAATCAAAGAAGCCTATTGTTATTATTTTAAGTTGTCATTGTCTGAGTCTGGGCTGTGGCAAGCAATGCTAACCATGTTTAAAAAAGATATATCACTGCTCTGATATATAGACGTCATCTTAGACAAAATGTGATGGAGACTATTTATTTCATCTTTCAGATTGAAAACATTTCTGTTTCCGCTTGAAGCCACATTAAAAGTATTTTGCATACAATGATTGTGATAGTGCAGCCAGTATTATTTTCTGGCTACACTGGCATGTCTCACCCTCACAATCATCCTCTTGAAGACCTGGGATGCTGCAGTAAGGAATTATCAAGCTATCTAAGGTGTGGCATGATCATTGATCACCCTGGTTATTTAGAATGAACTGTTCTGTTGCATAGCACAACTGGGTAGCATTTGGGTACAAAGCATGCACCTTCATAATGGAAGACTTTGGCTTATACAAATCACTTTTTGATATGAAGTCCTGACTTTTTTGTTTATTTTTGAGTCAAGGTCACAAGTACCCAGGCTGCCCTCAAACTTGCTGTGTAGCTGACAATGACTTTGATTCCTTATCCTCCTGCCTCCAGCACTGAGTGTGAAGATTACAAGCATGCACCACCATGCCCAGTTTACATGCTGCTGGGGATCAAACTTAGGGTTTCACGCATGCTAGGCCAGCAGCCAGTCAGCTGAGCCACATCGTCTGCTCTGAAGTCCTGACCTCCTGGAAATGATAAGAAAAAGAATAAAATGTCTGTGAAAACATATGGTCCCCAGACCATGAGGACGTCCCCAGAACTGCATGCTGTTTCCCTCTACTATAGTTTTGGGCTAAAGATTTTTGGTAATGAAAAAATACTTTTAAATTTCATTTTCTATGATATTTGAGTCTTACACTCTGAGGGAAAGAACTGATTTTTTTCACACCTCAAATGTAAAGGGGCCCCCTTCAAGCTCTGGCAGTCAGAAATGGTGCAGTCTTCTTGTGTGTCAGGTTTTGCTGCTCATTTCACAGAAGACATTGAACTTTTGACTTCTGTTTTCTCATGAGGAGTGGTATCTTGCTTTTGTTTTTCAACATAGCTTAGATCTGTTTGGTTTTTCAGACTATCTGAATCAGAGTTTCTAATAGTCATTAATACCAGAAAGTTGCTACTTCCCCAAAGCCTTGGACTGAGGCCACTTGTGCTAAAAGCTTACTCGTGAAGGGGTGTGGGGGCCACTCTTTTGAGCCACAGGTAGAATGCCACTACCATCTCAGGAAGGACTGGTGTCCTGAGCAGTTGTCCCTGAGTCTTGCTAGCTTTATCCTAGGCCAAGATACAATAAAAATAAACTAAAAAGGAGGATGTTATTTTGATGATATTTTTAAATTATCTCATTTAATAATTTTAGATAAATTTCAGAAATTTTTGTTATTGTGTGATAACACAATTATTCAATAACATAAAGCATTAAAAGCACATACATAGAATTCTTTTTATATGCATAAATGTGTATATATGAAAGATATATATGTGTGTATGTGTATGTGTGTGTGTGTATCTGTGTGTATCTGTGTGTATCTGTGTTTATGTATGTGTGTGTGTATGTGTATGAAAGTTGAACACGTTCATTCTGTCTTCCCTCGTCTAAGGAATAAGTGCATTTCATTGGAGATGAAAAATGAGTAAATATAAAAAAATGATCAGTGGAGAAAAGCCATCTGCGAAAATAGTAACTTAGCTGACTAATGAGCATTATGATTAACATATTCTACCCATCTATCAATACTAAGGTTCAGTATGCCTCTGTTCCTCTCCAAAATTAATAATCACAGTACCAGGACCTTGCTACTATTTGAATAGTCTAATAGGCACAGGCAAGCATATAACATAGAAGAATGTGGTCTTCTGCCTGTCTGTTGATCAGCAGATTTCCTCCTGGTCTTCTCCAGCCTCAGCTCTCAGTGAGGCTTTCTCTTCCCTTACTCACTGCATAGGCCAGTTGAGTTCTAGTCTCTTTGTTTCCAAGACACTCTGAACAAAGTGTATTTCCTGGATCATACAGATTTGCAGATGTGCTCTACATAGCTAAGTGTCTTCACAGGCTTCTTGATGAGAGTGTCTCTACTATTTGATTTTGGGTATTTGAGACATAGTAGGCACTGATGGGACATTTGCTGAACAAATGCTCAGTGTGCTCTCTTCTGTTAGCATGCAGCAAAAGATCTTCAAGTCGAAGGGAGCTTTCGATATCAAAAACATTAAGTGCTTGCATTTTATAGTGCATTTTAAAACACAGAAAGTTGCTTCATAAGTGTGGGTACATACATAGACTTGGTGATGATGAGAGAATGGGACGGTCATGTGCGCAGAGGACAGTGAAGTATGACAAGAGCCCTGGTGTTGTAGGTACAGCTTTGTCATAGGACCTGGCCATGGTTCTGGGACTTAGCTTCTTTAGACCCTCTCCTTCATTTCCTTAAATAGACAAGAAGAAGTAGTCTTACATGACTTCCAGACCATTCATGCTTTGAACCCTTTCTTGTGTTTTAATGATCCTCTGTTACCTACCACAAAGAGCCCATCCCACTAGGTCCTCATAGCAAGCAGGGCATCCCTGTACCCTGTTCCAGTAGAGTCCTCAGGGTGCTTCTTCTTTGTTTTTTCATATTCATTTCTCCGTTCCTTCAGTCTGTACGATTTGCCTTGAGCTGTAGAGAGGTTTGAACACGGTGTGCTATTGGTTGGAATTCCCATTCTTCCCACGGTGGCTTTGTTCACCTCTCCACCGCTCACTCAAGATGCTCACTGTGTCCTGACTCAGAACTCTTGGCCCATCTCCTGCCCCTTACCTGCAGCTGGCCCACAAGAACCTCTAAAGCCTTTTGCCCTGTTTCCATTTCCTGTCCATGTAGGGTCTGAGACCATTTCACCATGGGTGTATCCTGCCCATCTCTACTTTCATGGTATGCTTCCACCTTTACTATGATAGTAGCACTAAGAACTGCTCTTTGATGCTTGTTCTGTATCTGTGTTACTGCAGGCATTTATTTGTACTACCTTCAAGTCTTTGCACTGTTCCTAAAGAGTGTGTATTAGCTTTACAGCATCCTTGGGTGGTTTAAAGAACGTGTCCAGATTGTCCAAGATCAGACATGATAGAGTTTACGATGTAGCAGGATATGTGTCTGCCTCTGCACTTAGGCAGTTCTTTGTTATTTCCTTCATGTCAGCCTTTTGTTTCAGAAGCAATACAGTTCCACCCTGTGACAAACATGTCACTATTTTTACACATAGCGCTGCATTGTTTTATTTGTTACTATATATGATTTGTTTATATTCATACAAATTTAAACTCTCAGAATAATGTGCTTCCCGTCCTCATTATAACATGCTGACTGAGCATTTTTGTTGTTTTAGTCTTTAATATTGTCATTTTAATTACTAAGTAATTTTCATCAGATCAATTTATCATAATTATATAAGGTTTAATTTTTATTGCTACTGCAGAGCACTTAGAATATTTTCATTTTGTGCTGAGATAAATGGTAATATTTATGTGCTCTTTGAAGAAAGATGATAATATGTTGGCTTTCATAGAAAATTTTTAATTTTCAAAGAACTCCCATGTATCTGTTCCTAGTACACTAACAATTAACATGTTTTTATATATTGCCTTAACTAATTTCTCTATATTTCTTGAGAATATGAAAGAAATTTTCTTTTTTTTTTAATTTTTTTTATTGGATATTTTATTTACATTTCATATGTTATCCCCTTACCCCATCCCCCACCCACACGGGAACCCCCCATCCCCTTACCCCTCCTCCTTCTTCTCTGTGGATGTAACCCCCACCTACCCCCCCAACTCCCACTTCCCCACCCTCAAAATTCCCACCCCCTGGGGCAGCCAGCCTTCATGAGGTCAAGGATCTCATCTTCCACCTGTGCCCAGCAGGGCCCTCCACTCTTACATATTCAGCTGAAGCCCTGGATCCCTCCCTAAGTGCTCCCAGGCTGGTGGTTAGGACCCTGGGAGCTGTGGTTGGTTGGTATTGTTGCTCTCCTCATGGTGCCACAAACCCTTTCAGCTCCTTCAGTCCTCACTCTAACTCCTCCATTGAGAACCTCATGATCAGTTCAATGGCTAGTTGTGAGCATCTGCCTCTGAATATGTCAGACTCTTGAAGGCCTCTGAGGAGACATCCATATCAGGCCCTTATCAGCATGCACTTCCTGACTTCCACATCAGCATCTACCTTTGGTGACTGCAAATGGGATGGATACTCAGGTGGAAAGGTCTTCAAATGGCCCCTCCTTCAGTTTCTGTCCCTCACTTTGTCTCCATATTTGCTCCCTTGAGTATTTTGTTGCTCCTTCTAAGAAGAACTGAATCACCCCCACTTGGTCTTCCTTTTTTATGAGCTTCATGTGGCCTGTGAGTTGCATCTTGGGCATTTCAAGGTTCTGGGCTAATATCCAATAATCAGTGAGTGAATACCATGTGTGTTCTTTTGTGATTGGCTTACTTCACTCAGGATGATAATTTCTAGTTCCATCCATTTACCTAGGAACCTCTCGAATTCATTGTTTTTAATAGCTGAGTAATACTCCATTGTGTAAATATACTACAGTTTTTGAATCCATTCCTCAGTTGAAGGACATCTGGGTTCTTTCCAGCTCCTGGCTATTATAAATAAGGTTGCTATGAACATAGTTGAGCATATGTCCTTGTTATATGTTCGAGCATCTTCTGGGTATATGCCTAGGAGTGGTATAGCTGGATCCTCAGGTAATGCTATGTCCAATTTTCTGAGGAACCGCCAGACTGATTTCCAAAGTGGTTGCACCATCTTGCAG
Source organism: Grammomys surdaster (assembly GCF_004785775.1). Taxonomy (NCBI): domain Eukaryota; kingdom Metazoa; phylum Chordata; class Mammalia; order Rodentia; family Muridae; genus Grammomys; species Grammomys surdaster. The sequence continues at coordinate 1,438,384 of NW_021604670.1, forward strand.
TCCCACCAACAATGGAGGAGTGTTCCTCTTTCTCCACACCCTCGCCAGCATCTACTATCACCTGAGTTCTTAATCTTAGCCATTCTGACTGGTGTGAGATGGAATCTCAGAGTTGTTTTGATTTGCATTTCCCTGATGACTAAGGACACTGAACATTTCTTTAGGTGCTTCTCGGCCATTCGAGTTTCTTCCATTGAAAATTCTTTGTTAAGCTCTATACTTCATTTTTTAATAGGGTAATTTGGTTGTCTGGAGTCTACTTTCTTGAGTTCTTTGTATATATTGGATATTAGCCCTCTATCAGATGTAGGATTGGTAAAGATCTTTTCCCAATTTGTTGGTTGTCGTTTTGTCCTATTGACAGTGTCCTTTGCCTTACAGAAACTGCAATTTTATGAAGTCCCATTTGTCAATTCTTGATCTTAGAGCATATGCCATTGGTGTTCTGTTCAGGAACTTTTCCCCTGTGCCCAAGTATTCGAGGGTCTTCCCCACCTTCTCTTCTATTAGTTTCAGTGTATCTGGTTTTATGTGGAGGTCCTTTATCCACTTAGACTTTAGCTTTGTACAAGGGGATAAGAATGGATCAATTTTCATTCTTCTACATGTTGTCCTCCAGTTGAACCAGCACCATTTGTTGAAAATTCTGTCCTTTTTTCACTGGACAGTTTTAGCTCCTTTGTCAAAGATCAAGTGACCATAGGAGTGTGTGTTCATTTCTGGGTCTTCAATTCTATTCCATTGATCTTCCTGCCTGTCTCTGTACCAATACCAGGTAGTTTTTTATCACTATTGCTCTGTAGTACAGCTTGAGGTTAGGAATGGTGATTCCTCCCGAAGTTCTTTTATTGTTGAGAATAGTTTTCGCTATCCTGGGTTTTTTTTTATTCCATATGAATTTGAGAATTTCCTTTTCTAACTCTGTGAAGAATTGAGTTGTGATTTTAATGGGGATTGCATTAAATCTATAGATTGCTTTTGGCAAGATGGCCATTTTTATTATATTAATCCTGCCAATCCATGAGCATGGGAGATCTTTCCATCTTCTGAAATCTTCTTCGATTTCTTTATTCAGGGACTTGAAGTTCTTGTCATATAGGTCTTTCACTTGCTTGGTTAGATTTACACCAAGGTATTTCATATTATTTGCAACTATTGTGAAGGGTGTCATTTCCCTAATTTCTTTTTCAGTCTGTTTATCTTTCATGTAGAGGAAGGCTACTGATTTGTTTGAGTTGATTTTATAACCAGCCACTTTGCTGAAGTTGTTTATCAGGTTTAGGAGTTCTCTGGTGGAAGTTTGGGGGTCACTTAAGTATACTATCATATCATCTGCAAATAGCGATATTTTGACTTCTTCCTTTCCTATTTGTATCCCTTTGACTTCTTTTTGTTGTCTAATTGCTCTGGCTAGGACTTCCAGTACTATATTGAATAGGTAGGGGGAGAGTGGGCAGCCTTGTCTGTCCCTGATCTTAGTGGGATTGCTTCAAGTTTCTCTCCATTTAGCTTGATGTTGGCTACTGGTTTGCTGTAAATTGCTTTTACTATGTTTAGGTATGGGCCTTGAATTCCTGATCTTTCCAAGACTTTTATCATGAAGGGATGTTGAATTTTATCAAATGCTTTCTCAGCATCAAGTGAGATGATCATGTGGTTTTTTTCTTTGAGTTTGTTTATATAGTGGATTACATTGATGGGTTCCGAATATTGAACCATCCCTGCATTCCTGGGATAAAACCTACTTGATCATGATGGATGATTGTTTTGATGTGTTCTTGGATTCGGTTTGCTAGAATTTTATGGAGTATTTTTGCATCGATGTTCATAAGGGAGATTGGTCTGAAGTTCTCTTTCTTTGTCGGGTCTTTGTGGGGTTTGAGTATGAGTGTAATTGTAGCTTCATAGAACGAATTGGGTAGTGTTCCTTCTGTTTCTATTTTGTGGAATAGTTTGAAGAGAATTGGTATTAGGTCTTCCTTGAAGGTCTGATAGAATTCAGCACTAAAACCATCTGGTCCTGGGCTTTTTTTAGTGGGGAGACTTTTAATGACTGCTGCTATTTCCCTAGGGGTTATGGGACTATTTAGATGGTTTATCTGCTCCTGGTTTAACTTTGGGACCTGGTATCTGTCTAGGAAATTGTCCATTTCTTCCAGGTTTTCCAGTTTTGTTGAGTATAGGCCTTTGTAGTAGGATCTGATGATTTTTTTAATTTCTTCTGTTTCTGTTGTTATGTCTCCCTTTTCAGTTCTGATTTTATTAATTTGGATACTCTCTCTGTGCCCTCTGGTTAATCTGGCTAACGGTTTATCTATCTTGTTGATTTTCTCAAAGAACCAACTCCTGGTTTTATTGATATTTTGTATTGTTCTTTCTGTTTCCATTTGGTTGATTTCAGCCCTGAGTTTGATTATTTCCTGCCTTCTACTCCTCCTGGGTGTATTTGCTTCTTTTTGTTCTAGAGCTTTTAGTTGTGCAGTCAAGTTGTTAGTGTGTGCTCTTTCCAGTTTCTTTTTGTAGGCACTTAGAGCTATGAGCTTTCCTCTTAGCACTGCCTTCATGGAGTCCCACAAGTTTTGGTATGATGTGTCCTCATTTTCATTGAATTCTAAAAAGTCTTTTATTTCTTTCTTTATTTCTTCCTTGACCAAGTCATCATTGAGTAGAGAGTTGTTCAGTTTCCATGTGTACGTGGGTTTTCCATTGTTTTTGTCATTATTAAAGACCAGTCTTAGTCCGTGGTGATCTGATAAGATGCAAGGGATTATTTCAATCTTTTTGTATCTGTAGAGGCTTGTTTTGTGACCAATTATATGGTCTATTTTGGAGAAGGTACCATGAGGTGCTGAGAAAAAGGTATATTCTTTTGTTTTAGGATGAAATGTTCTATAGATGTCTGTTAAGTCCATTTGGTTCATAACTTCTGTTAATTTCAAAGTGTCTCTGTTTAGTTTCTGTTTCCATGATCTGTCCATTGCTGACAGTGGGGTGTTGAAATCCCCCACTATTATTGTGTGAGGTGTAATGTGTGTTTTGAGCTTTAGTAAAGTTTCTTTTATGTATGTAGGTGCCCTTGCATTTGGGGCATAGATGTTCAGAATTGAGAGTTCACCTTGGTAGATTTTTCCTTTGATGAGTATGAAGTGTCCTTCCTTATCTTTTTTGATTAATTTTGGATGAAAGTCGATTTTATTTGATATTAGAATGGCTACTCCAGCTTGTTTCTTGGGACCATTGGCTTGAAAAATTGTTTTCCACCCTTTTATTCTGAGGTAGTGTCTGTCTTTGTCACTGAGGTGCGTTTCTTGTATGCAGCAAAATTCTGGGTCTTGTTTGTGTATCCAGTCTGATAGTCTGCGTCTTTTTATTGGGGAATTGAGACCATTGATGTTAAGAGATATTAAGGAAAAATGATTGT
>NW_021604670.1:1441814-1458469 GCF_004785775.1 Grammomys surdaster
ATTATCCTTTGAAGTGCTGGGTTTGTGGGAAGATATTGTGCAAATTTGGTTTTGTCATGGAATATCTTGGTTTCACCATCTATAGTGATTGAGAGTTTTGCTGGGTATAGTAATCTGGGCTGGCAATTGTGTTCTCTTAGGGTCTGTATGATGTCCGTCCAGGCTCTTCTGGCTTTTATAGTCTCTGGTGAGAAGTCTGGTGTAATTCTTATAGGTCTGCCTTTGTATGTTACTTGACCTTTTTCCCTTACTGCTTTTAGTATTTTTTCTTTGTTTTGTGCATCTGATGTTTTGATTATTATGTGACGGGAGGTATTTCTTTTCTGGTCTATTCTATTTGGTGTTCTGTAGGCTTCTTGTATGTTTATGGGCATCTTGTTCTTTAGGTTACGGAAGTTCTCCTCAATAATTTTGTTGAAGATATTTACTGGCCCTTTAAGTTGGGAATCTTCATTCTCATCTATACCTATTATCCTTAGGTTTGGTTTTCTCATTGTGTCCTGGATTTCCTGGATGTTTTGAGTTAGGAGTTTTTGCATTTTGCATTTTCTTTGACAACTGTGTCAATATTTTCTACCGTATCTTCTGCATTTGAGATTCTCTCTTCTATCTCTTGTATTCGGTTGGTGATGCTTGCATCTATGACTCCTGATCTCTTTCTTAAGTTTTCTATTTCCATGGTTGTCTCCCTTTGAGCTTTCTTTATTGTTTCTATTTCCATTTTCAAATCCTGAATGTTTTTGTTTAATTCCTTCTTTGTGTTTTCTTGCAATTCCTTAAGGGATTTCTGTGATTCCTCTTTAAGGGCTTCTATCTGTTTACTTGTACTCTCCTGTATTTCTTTAAGGGATTTACTTAATTCCTTCTTATAATCCTCTATCATCATCATGAGAAGTGATTTTAATTCTGAATCCTGCTTTTCAGGTGTGATGGGGTGTTCAGGGCTTGCTATATTGGGAGAACTGGGTACTGATGATGCCAAGAAACTTTGGTTTCTGTTGCTTATGTTCTTGTGCTTGCCTTTCGCCATCTGGTTAACTCTAGTGTTGCCTGCCCTCACTGTATAAGACTGGAGTCTGTATTTCCAGTTATCTTGCCTGTTGCAGAGCTCCTCAGAGTCCAGATGTCTCTGTAGTCTTATGATCCTAAACTTGGTGTCTGCTGCTCTGAGTGCAGTGGCTCCTCTAGGATGACTCAGGAGTCAGTATCTCCACAGGACAGGAGTAGATCCACTCAGTGTCAGCTGCTCTGAGTGCAGTGGCTCCTCTAGGATGACTCAGGAGTCAGTATCTCCACAGGACAGGAGCAGACCAACTCTGTGTCTGCCCCAGCCCACAGGACCAGGCAGGGGAGGAAGGGGAAAGAAATTTTCAAGTGTCTTACCATTAACTACTAAATACTTGTAGATTGACTTTTTTTTAAAAAAAAGTTTTATATTCTTTATTTTTTAAAAATTGGGCTGGGCAGCGGTGGCGCAGGCCTTTAATCCCAGCACTTGGGAGGCAGAGGCAGATGGATTTCTGAGTTTGAGGCCAGCCTGGTCTATAGAGTGAGTTCCAGGACAGCCAGGGCTACACAGAGAAACCCTGTCTTGAAAAACCAAAAAAAAAAAAAAAAAAGGATATTTTATTTATTTACATTTCAAATGTTATCTCCTTTCCCGGTTTCCCCTCTGCAAACTCCCTATTCCATCCTCCTTTAACTTGCTTCTATAAGGTGCTCCCCCACCCACCCACTCCCACCTCACTGCCCTAGCATTCCTCTATACTGGTGCATCAAGCCTTTACAGGTCTAAGGGTGGCCCCTCCCATTGACTCCAGATAAGACCCCTTCAGCTCCTTTAGACCTTCCCCTAACTCCTCCGTTGGGATCCCTGTGCTCAGTCTGATGGTTGGATTTGAGCATCCTCATCTGTATTGCTCAGGATCTGGCAGAGCCTCTCAGGAGACAGCTGTATCAGGCTCCTGTCAGCGTATACTTCTTGGCATCCACAATAGTGTCTGGGTTTGGTGTCTGCATATGGTATGGTTCCCCAGGTGGGGCAATCTCTGGATGGCCTTTTCTTCAGTCTCTGCTCCACTCTTTGTCCCTATATTTCCTTTAGTCAGGAGCAATTCTGGGTTAAAATTTTAGCAATGGGTGGGTAGCCCCATCTTTTAATTGGGGGGCCATGCCTAACCTCTGGATATGGTCTCAACAGGTTCTCCCTCCCCTTTGTAGGGTTTTGTTGGGTATAGTAGCCTGGGCTGGCATTTGTGTTCTCTTAGGGTCTGTATGACATCTGTTCAGGATCTTCTAGCTTTCATAGTCTCTGGTGAGAAGTCTGGTGTAATTCTGATAGGTCTGCCTTTAAATGTTACTTGACCTTTTTCCCTTGCTGCTTTTAATTGTCTATCTTTGTTTTGTGCATTTGACTATTATGTGAAGGGAGGAATTTCTTTTCTGGTCCAATCTATTTGGAATTCTGTAGGCTTCTTGTATGTTTATGGGCATCTCTTTCTTTAGGTTAGGGAAGTTTTCTTCTATAATTTTGTTGAAGATATTTACTGGCCCTTTAAGTTGGGAATCTTCACTCTCTTCTATACCTATTATTCTTAGGTTTGGTCTTCTCATTGTGTCCTGGATTTCCTGGATGTTTTGGGTTAGAAGCTTTTGCATTTTGCATTTTCTTTGACTGTTGTGTCAATGTTTTCTATGGTATCTTCTGCACCTGAGATTCTTTCTTCTATCTCTTGTATTCTGTTGGTGATGCTTGATGACTCCTGATCTCTTTCCTAGGTTTTCTATCTCCAGAGTTGTCTCCCTTTGTGATTTCTTTATTGTTTCTACTTCCATTTTTAGATACTGGATGTTTTGTTTTTTCAATTTCTTCACGTGTTTGGTTGTGTTTTCTTGTAATTCTTTAAGGGATTTTTGTGTTTCCTCTTTAAGGGTTTTTACATGTTTACCTGTGTTTTCCTGTATTTCTTTAAGGGAGTTATTTATGTCCTTCTTAAAGTCCTCTATCATCATCATGAGATGTGACTTTAAATCAGAGTCTTGCTTTTCCGGTGTGTTGGAGTATCCAGGGCTCACTATGGTGGGAGAACTGGGTTCTGATGATGCCACGTAGCTTTGGTTTCTGTTGCTTAAATTCTTGCACTTGCCTCTCGCCATCTGGTTATCTTGGTGTTAGCTGGTCTTGTTGTCTCTGACTGTGGCTTGTCCCTTCTGTAAGCCTGTGTGTCAGCACTCCTTGGAGACCAGTTCTCTCTGGGAGGATGGAAACCAGAAAGATCCTGTCCCTGGCTGTTTCTTGGTTTCTGTGTCCTGATGGCTCCGGGTGGGTCCCTCTTGGGCCAGGAATTTGAGCAAAAGTGGTGGTCTTCCCTGTGCTCTCAGGTGTGTCAGCATTTTGAGAGACCAGCTCTCTCCCAGTGGGATTTGGTTATGGAGAGCTATGGCATTGGGTCAGCTCTAGGCACAGATGGAACCTGGAAGCTGGATTGACTTCTTAATGCTTAAAGACCTTCTCTAAGGTCATCTAATGCCCTGTAACTGCCATCTCCAGTCCAAGTTTAAATTTGCATGATAATAAAAGATAACTTCTCTTTGGTTTGTGCAAATTCCATGGGTGGCCCACACACTGCAGTTGGTTTGTGTATCATTCTAAAAGGTAAAACCAATTAAATAAATTCTAATTTAAACTTTCAATGGCTCTTTGTGGCTTCAGGAGAAAGGCAATTATACAATTATAATGTGAAGACAGTATGCAAATGAACTCATCTTGCCCAAACTCTCTCTCTCATACTGTCATAAAGATGGGAGGAGGACCTGCTGGGTGGGATGTTCAGGAAGCTGGAGAAGGGGAAATAGGAGGTATAAATGATCATTATTCATTGTATACATGTATGAGAATCTCAAGTATAAAGAAAAAAAAAAGAAAGGTAAATAACACACCCATAGTCTCCCTATGTACAAGGCCTTCACCTTCTGAGCCTCTTGTCTCAGCCTCTGGGGTGCTGAGATTGTAGGTATTGCCAGCCCCATACACAAACATTTAACACCACCAGCTTGTTAGGCAGAAAGTGGTCCTGTATAGCATCTCAGCATCCTAACCTTGACTGTCTCCTCCAGTCTGTAACTTCCCTATCCACTGTATTTGTTTCATTTCTAGTTAAATATAATGGATTTAATCAAATTATAGGTCACTTTTTAAGAAGGACTAGGTAAATGTATTTTTCAAGCTGAAGTTAAGCTTGGTACACTTCTTAGCACATTTAACCAAATCATATGCTTTTCTTCTTTACTTCCCTAAAACCAGAGACCTGGTTACATACATCCCCAGAAAGAAGCATTAATGTTGAGGATCTCGAGACTCTGTTAGTAGGAACATCAGTGGAGATGATTTCACAGGGTGACTTTTCATTGGGAACCAAATTCAAATATCTGAATTCTCCCCTTTCAACCAATGGGACGGGCTGTGAGCTAGAGATGTTGAATTTAACTTTGAGCTGTAAATACATTGTTTCCTAATTCTTTAACTTCTTGTTGCTCATTTGCTTTGTTTCTTGCCATGGTGTGGTATAAGCAGCATCACTGGAAGGTTAGTTGCGGCAGAGGATGTGAAATGCAGACGGGAAGAATCAACATTAAACTTTTCTACCCAGTGTCTTGGTTTACAGTTATTTTCGGTCACTAAATATTTGCTTAATTTAAGCTTGAGTGTTAACCGTTTCTCTTTTATTTCTCTTAAGAAATGGCTTTGCTATATTTTTCCTATTACTAAGAATACAGTTTTTCTCTTTTTCCTTTTCTGTCTCCAGATGGCTCTTTAGACCTGAGAAGCAATTCTCTTTCACTTAAAATATCTGCAGCTGTTTGAATTGATACTGGTAAGTTACATCTTTTCTCAGTATTCTTTCATTGATCTTATGGTACTTGTCCCTGCTGTGATAATCCTCTAATATTTTTACCATGCATGTAGTGCTGTGTGTGCCAGGAATGATATGAACTCAGAGACGTGTGTGTGTGTGTGTGTGTGTGTGTGTATGTGTGTATGTGTGTTTGCACACGTACATGTGCTTGCATGCTATGTAATGTTGGTGTACTACCATAACTGGAAGGAGAGGAGAGAACAGCACCATGTTGTCGGCTTTGCTTGTTCGTTCTTCTGGTGTGGTTTTTATTTGGAACAATAAAGAGAAAAGTTAAATTGAAAGGAGGATGTTGCTGTAGGTTTGAGTTGATAAAAAAAAAACTACAATGGTTTTAAAGATCTCCTTAAATGTTCTCATTCTATATTTCTTAGGGGTAGAAAAGCCCAAGTTAGAAGAATGCTGTTTTATTAGACTACCAGGCTCCCTTGTATTTGTATTTTGTTCTTGGTGGAACTGAAACCTTTGAGTTTTAGCTTTGTTTGTTGGTTTTTCTATATCAAATAGACATTTAGTTGTTAATCTGTTTCAGTTTTTCCTCAACTTCTTTTTTTTGTTAAACTTAGTATTTAATAATGAATATTTAATATAAGAATAATGAACATTTACTGTAAGAATGATTAAACAAATTTTCATTTGCATTTCTCACCTTTCTATCATGGACTGTAGTCTCATTTTGTAATGACTCTTAGTTCAACATTGTCACAATATTATATTTTGGGAAAATGCTAAAAAGTCATCATGTTAAGGCCTTAGAAAATCATACCAGAGAATGAATTGTATTGCTGTGCATTCTAAAATGCACAAAAGAACCTCCATTATGTGACTTTTCTCTGAATTCTTTCTCTCTTTCAATACACACACACACACACACACACACACACACACACACTGTAGCAAGGACAGAAATCAATCAAATACAAGTAAATAAAGTTAGCAGTTCTTTTTCAGATCAGTCATGAACTCTGATTCTTAGACTGAGTATATGGAAACTATAAGTAAGTTAGCTCCTAAAATTGTAAATCTCTCTGAGTGAAGACCTAGCACAGGCAGAGTTCTCAGTAGAGGAAAGAATCCTTTCCATTCTTCGGTTTGCTTAAGATTTTGTCCCTTTCAAGGTCTTCCTTAGAGTTTGCTGCTTTATTTCAGGTAAGATCTTCTATGTTGCCCTGGAATTACCCAGGATGATCTTGAACTCATGGCCCTCCTGCCTCTTCCTCCCAAATAGAATTACAGGAATAATTGCATCTGCTCCATGAACTGAGTTCTTACCTGTGTGTGAAGTTCTAACTCTAGGAAGAGTTTTTATGTAGTCCAGGGACACAATTTTATCTTTGTTATCACATATCAAAGTATATCTAATCGCCTTTCCCTTTGGGTATATATAATTTGTAAGCTGTGGGCTCCTGAGCAGTATTTAGTCTGTATTCACTCCTTCCCAGTGCATAGCAATCTGGCTTGTAAGCAATAAGGGAGTACATTTTTCTCTATTTAGATGAAGTTAAAATATGAAACCTGGACTATCCAATATGAATCATAGTATCACTTAGACTAATCTACTATTTGAGTATATCAAAAGCTACATGAATTAATCTTAATCATTTATATTCTTTTAAAAATATCAACAGTTAAAAATTGCTTACCTTGTTATTAAACATGGTTTTGAGCAGAGATGAAATCTCCCAAATGAAGGAATTAAAATCAAGAACAGGATAAGGCAGAGAACCATTTTTCTTCCTAAAAACTTGAAATAAATTGAGATCAAGAAATGTAACACATTGTTAAATAAATCAGAGGTCTTATGACATCTCTAATATTTTATAACAGGGTTTTGACTTGATTTATGTTTTTAAAATAACTATCAAGGTATTCTTTAAATGCTAAAACATAAATTACAGACAAAGCGTTGATGTATGTTCATGGTGGATGTGAGGGGTGTGGCAAGTGATTGCTGATTTTTGTAATATTCCCTGGATGGGGCAACAGATCCCCAGAGCACAGGAGGAAGTGCTGCCTTAGGCTCCCTTTGTTGACTTGTAGGTGCAGGATGTCTCCTAGGACATGCTACAATCTTGATAGGAACTTATACTTCTCTTTCAGACTTCTCCAGGTTTTACTGAAAGCTGCTATGCAGGTCCCAGCCATTCCGAGTCTCAATGGCAGATCAGACGCCTGTGGCTGTCTGCAAAGAGAGTATAGACCATGGAACAGATTGTCTTCGTAGGTAAATCTCAGCTCTCTGATATTTCCCAGTAATGTATAGGCCACCTGGCCATTAAGGTACCACTGCTCCATATTTTCATATTCCAGTCTGTGGACCTTTTGTTCATTTTGTGTCCCATATTCACCCCCAATTCTTTTGCATGACTGTCATCCTCTTCTGATCCTTCAGGTCTCACCTTAAATATAATTGCCTTAGAGAGTCGTTTCTGGGTCTCCTTCCCTTACAGAGATCTCCTTACCCACTGCCCTGCTTATTTCCTAACACTTTAAAAATAGTTCCTCCTAGAGCTTTCACATCACATTGTGTGTCTCCACAACAAATTTCCTGTGTGTTGTGAATCTACTTCATTAATTACAGCAGTAGTGCACTTAATGGCAAACAGTAAGCACTCTAGAAAATTATTAGATAAGCGAATAAAGATCCATAAGATTGCATTTGAAAAGAATACCTGAATTTTAAAAAGTGTAGTAAGCATTGCTTTAAATCAATGATTCACATGTTTCTGTAATGCTGCGACCTTTCAGTGCAAGTTCCTCATGGTGTGATTACTTCCGGTGAGAAGATTAGCTTCACTGCTACTTCATAACTGTAATTTTGCTACTGTTATTAATCATAATGTAAATATCTGATATACATATGGACTTAGACAATCTTTGTAAAATGATTTTTCAACCCCCAAAGGGGTCGTGACCCACATGTTGAGAACCACTGCTTTAAATGAGCATGTCCATAAACCCAAGCGATATCTTTACAGATATCTGACTGCTTTCTCCTTCAAATAAGCTTCTTGCAGTCGTTGAGTAAACAGGCTGCAGGGTTCTGCATGAGAACTCATGATCATGGCCGAGCCCTTCTCATGCTCATCATTCTCAGTCTCCCTTTGTTTGCAGATACACACAGGCTGACACTCTGCAGACACACGGATGCCTTTGAAATAAACCAAGAGTATTATGTGTTAGCAGGTAAGCTAGTGAATATGAGTGTAAGGCTTTATAGGGACTGTCTTAAATAGCACACATTTATACTAAAAGGCAAACAAGCCAATTATAAATATTAGAGACTTCTTGTGGCAGTGAATTTTAGTTGCCGTTAATAAAGACACTGTGTTTATTTAGACAGTGTCACATGCCATGTTTTTAACTTATGTTTTAGCAATTGGTCTCAAACTTCTGGGGAACATTTTATTGTTTATGTAGCTTTTAGGGAAGAACACAATACCTGTAGTCAAGAGTCTAAATGACAGTGTGGAAGAGAAGGCTTAGAAATAATTGCAATAGAACCTTTACTGACGCTAGACAAGTATTGTTTCAGGATGATTAGCATAATGATTATTAATATTTAAACCAAGCCATATAAATGTAAATGTCATACATCTTTCCCTTATAATGCAATTTCATTCAGTTAAAACTAATTAATTTGTTAATATTTCCTACTAGTCATCTACCATTTATCTAAAACACACTTGGAGTAATTTCTAATCCTCCTAAGAAGTAGGAAGGTAACATTACAATGAATCTTTTGTGTTTCTTTGAGTCTTTTTTTTTTTTTTTCTGAAGATAAGTCAGTCAGTTGGTTATGTCACCATGCTGGCACAGCATTAGTCTGCACTGGCATATGTGTTATCTGGAGGACGTTGACACACTCCAGAATAGCTTGGTCTGTAGAAGTTACCTACTCTTGGAAGAACAAGATACATATAGGAAAAAAAAAAGCTGCCTATATATGCTACATTGTTTCAGTTTCTATTATGTCTGTGTGGCATGTAGACATATAGACACATTTGTTTCTAGAAGAGCAATAGTGCTAGCACACCAAGAGTTCCCACGTTTCTTTCACTTAGTTTTCCCTAATCTTAATATCTTACATAGCCATATATGTATTTACTAAACCAAGGTATTACCTTTGGTACATTATTAAGTAAACTACACGTCTTTTTCCTATCTAATAAGTTCTTTAAATAATGGGTATCTTTTTTTCTGTTCCAGGGCCTAATATTATATTTAGCAAATATGTGTTTAATGCAGAATAAAATAGAAAGGAAAGATGAAAAGAATTTTATGAGTATTCAGCATCAATATTGTTAGTACTTAGTGTATTCTCTTCCTTATCCTAAGTATATCAACAAACATTTTTTTTTTCGGTTTTTCGAGACAGGGTTTCTCTGTGTAGCCCTGGCTGTCCTAGAACTCACTCTGTAGACCAGGCTGGCCTCGAACTCAGAAATCCACCTGCCTCTGCCTCCCAAGTGCTGGGACTAAAGGCGTGCACCACCACTGTCCGGCAACAAACATATTTTTAAGATCAGTTTTGACACCTATTTTTGAATTTTGTATGTGTTTGTGTGTGACAGGATCTAACTGTGTAGCCCACTTGGGTCATCTTACCTTAGCCTTCAAGTGTTGGAATTACAGGAGTGTGCTATTATATCTAGCCACTCTTTTTTAATTCTCTTCTCTCAACATGTGGATTCCAGAGGCAAACTTAGGTCATCAACTGCAGTCACAGATATACTACCCTACTGAACCATTTCATCAACCCTCTATCTTTAATCATTTAGAAAATGACAGATATAACCCTCTGTAGTTTTAGTTTGAAACACTTTTATGTGTACAGTTTTCTAAAATATTCTTTTGGTTAACATTACTCATTCATTGTTCATTTCTATTTTTCTTTCTTGCAAATGATATCATTCATGATGATTTTTAGTACACGTCTATATTTTTCCAGATCAAAAAGGGTAATGCCTATATTGTTACAGATCAAAAAGAAGAATATATCATGTGAGAATCTAGCCCCCCTCCCATTTGTTTTGGTGTATTTTAAACTTAACCAATATATTTAAACTAAACTGAAAGCTGTAAAGTTGAAAATGAGCCTCTCTGCTCTTGGAGACCTGCTTCCCCAGGGAAAGGAAGCACAGTGAGGTCGTTAGCCTGAGGCAGCACAATGGGGATTTTTAGCTCACACCTAAGTACAAGTGCAGCTTCAGGCCTGTGCTCTCGGAGGTCTTCCAAGTGAGCTCTCAGAAGATTATCACAGCTGGCACGTTTTAATATGTTTTGATGTGTGACTAAGGGTGGCAATGCTTGGACATTTTCTATGATTGGACATTTTTGCTTTCAGGGTTTTTGTTTCTAGATCACCGGTTTTATTACGTAACAACAGTCATCAGCACCAGAGAAAAAGAACCCTAATTGTCTCTAACTTTCAGAACAGATAGTGTTCTTCTCCTAGGTCACAAGTCCTGTAGTGTTGAGAGCTCTCCAGCTGCAGTCAGAGGCCATTCTGTCACATGTGAAGCAGAATCGAGGCAAGGAAACATCTGGGATGCCTCCTATAACCACTGCCACCCCAACTTCCAAGACACAGGCCACAGTGGCTAGACATTGTGAGCCCACTCTTGGTATAAGGGCATACCCTTCCTGGACAAGAATGTGGAGACTAGAAAAGTATCTGAAGTTAAGCAGGCTTAGCACATCCCGAATTCAGTACCAATTAGGAACCCTTTGATATTAAGTAACCGAGGCTCCTTAGCCTGAGCTTTCTTGACATTAAATGAAAGATGACTGTAGGGGTTGATCTGTCATTTGAATGACATGTGAAAATGTCTGGTGTGGGATCTGGCATACAGTGTACAATTGGAAGAAAGTTTATTCAATGAAGGGATGGATGGATATATTTTCTAGCTGTTTGAACACTCTATGTTTTAAATAGTTTTATGACTATTTGTGATAGAAAATATGATAAATACCAGAGAAATTAATTAAATATCCATTTATTTCTCCCTCTCAGGGTTATAGACAACATAAACAAACTCTGGCTAGAATTTATTGGATGAACAGTCAAAGCCTGAAATTTAGGAGTTGGAGCAGCAAGCAGGTTGATGCTACCAATTGGATCTCCTGGGATGTCAGAAGCGGACCTTTCCTCTGCAACGCTGATGCCTTTATTTCTTGTCTTTAGTGACCTGTCATCAGTTTTCAAGAAGACAGGGCTGTGTCCTACAACCCTGACACCAGTACCATCACTTCTCTGTATTGGGGCACTTCACAGGGCAAAGGAAATGTTGGGAGACTAATATATTTTTAAAGTTTTTTTTTAAATTGATGTATTTTATTTGAAATGTTATATAGTATAGAAAAACTATTTGTAGAGACAACAAATGTCATTAATTTAGGTAACAGTTTACCATAAAAGAGAGCTATGGAAAGTATTTATATGCTGGGTCAGAGGTGTATGTCAGTGGTAGAAAGCTTAAGTATACTGTGCGAGTCCCTGGGTTCAATCCCAAGGAAACTTCCTCTAAAGAAAAAAAAAAGCAGAAAATAGTTGCATGATGACATTTCAGAAATTCACTGAAAGTTTTTAAAAGTTCTACAGAGGCATGGTTGACATATATAATAAACCCCATATATTCTAAGGACATAGTTTGGTATATTTTGGCACACGTCGTGCACACCTGGAAGGCTGCCACCATGATGGAGACAGTGAATGTATCTCGCCCCTAGATGTCTCCTTGTGCCTTTGCCTTTGCATTCCTTCCCCCAGCCTTGCCATCCCTAAGCACCTACTGTTTATGTCCCTTAGATTGGCTTGCGTTCTTCAGAGTATCGTATACATGGGATCATACAACGCATAGTTCTCTGTGTGGCTTTTCTACCCAGCATGACTACTTGGAGACTCACCCATGCTGCAGTGCATAGCACTGCTTTGTTTCTGTTTGTGAATGACTAATACTGAATGGAATATATAGCTTGCTTTACTATTCACTCATTGGCAGGCATTTTACTTATTTCTCTTTGGGGCTGTTACCATAAAAACATTATGAGAATTTATGAGCAGGTGTTTTTACACACACACACACACTTCTTTCTTCTTTCAGGTAAACTAGAAGTAGAGCCGGGCAGTGGTGGCAAAAAAAAAAAAAAATCAATGGAAACAGATGCAGAGCTCACAGCCAAATATTAGATGGAGTTCACTTTTGTGGAAGAGTTGGAAGAATCAGAGACCTGAAGAGGACAGGGAAGGGACTTCATAGAAAAACCAACAGAAGTCAACTAACCTGGACTTTTAGGGACTCCCAGAGACTGAATCACCAACCAAAGGGCAATCGTGGGCTGGACCTAGGGTTCCCTGCACATATGTAGCAGAAGTGTAGCTCAGTCTTCATGCAGGTCACGAAACAACTGGAGCCAGGGCTGTCCCTGACTCTGTTGCCTGCCTGTGGATTCCGTTCCCCTAACTGGGCTGTCTTGTCTGGCTCAGTGGGAGAGGATGTGCAGAGTCCTGCAGTGACTTAGGAGCCAGGGTGATGGTGGGAGGGGCTACCTCTTCTCATAGAAGAAGGGAAGGGGGGATGGAGGGAGGGACTGTGTGAGGGGGGGACTGATATTGGAACATAAAGTAAATAGGTTAATTAATTAAAAAATTTAAACAGCTTACCAAAGAAGATACACAAATGGTGACAAGCATTTTAAATGTATTTAGCTACCAAGGAAATGAGAAATTAAAACTACAATGCCATGCTCATTCAAATGGTAATGTGAAAATATAACTAATAATTTTGTATTATTATGCTCAGTTTGTAGATGGAAAACTGAGTTCCACAAAATTAACTTGATCAAAACAGAATTTTATGTTGCAATCACTTGAAGGCTTTATAATCTCAGGTTGGAAAGGTGGGAATTTCCTTATTATTTAATTATCCTCCTTTCTGGGAAGACAGGCTGCCCTAGACACAGTGGATGTTATGAACGTGCTAATGAAAGTTTTGCTATCTGTTGGGATAATATTATTGTGCACCATAAAGATTGTCTTTGTATTATTCGAATGCTGATGGCAGATATGATCATGCCTTGCCTTGGTGTTTTGTAAACACTCCCTATCTCACCTTCTGATTGGTTTAATAAAAACCTGATGGCCGGTAGCAAAGAAGGAGAGACTAGGTGGGACTTCCAGCAGAGATAGGAATGCTGGGAAAG
This sequence comes from Grammomys surdaster, assembly GCF_004785775.1. Lineage (NCBI taxonomy): Eukaryota > Metazoa > Chordata > Mammalia > Rodentia > Muridae > Grammomys > Grammomys surdaster. The sequence continues at coordinate 1,454,936 of NW_021604670.1, forward strand.
AGTGAAAGGCAGATTTCTCCAGCCAGATATGGAGGAGGAGGAGAAGTAAGTACCAAGACTAGACACTGAGAGAATGTGCCATGTGGCAGGATGTAGATTAGTATAAGTGGGCTGATATAAGTTAAAAAGCTAGTGGGGAACAAGAGTAGGCTAAGGCCTAAAGCTATTGTAAATGTGTGAGTTAGGGTTTTACTGATGTGAACAGACACCATGACCAAGGCAACTCTTGTAAGAACAACATTTAATTGGAGCTGGCTTACGGAGTCCAAGGTTCAGTCCAATATCATTAAAGCAGAATCATGGCTATGTCCAGGCAGGCATGATGCAGAAGCAGCTGAGAGTTCTACATCTTCATCTGAAGGTCACTAGGAGAAGACTAGCTTCTACATGGTTAGGTGGAGGGTCTCATTGCCCAGCTCCACAGTGACACTTCCTCCAACAAGGGCATACCTCCTAATAGTGCCACTCTCTCAGCCAAACATATTCAAACCATCAAAATAAATAAATATAAGTCTCTGTGTCATTATTCAAGGATGGGGTATGCATGCTATAGCTATCTAGTTATCCTAAAGTATAAAATATATGTTTCCCACATTCAGTTTTATCTAGATGCCTCTTGGAGAAATATTCAAAATATGGGAAATACATGAAAACCTCACTGGTCCAATGAAGATACAAAGTTCTTAAATATGACCCCTAAAAATCAAGGTTTTTTTATTTTTATTTTTATTTTTTAGAAGAGTCTTATGTCTCCCAGGATATAGCTGAAGCTGGCCTTGAACTTTTGATCCTTCTGGCTTCATATTCTGGGTGCACCATCATGTCACCCAGTTTTATGTAGATCCAGGGGTTGAATACAAGACTTTGTGCATGCCAGGGGCAACACTTTACCATCTGAACTGCACCCTCAACTGTTTTTTATTGGATATTTTATTTATTTACAATACAGAATACCCATTTCCCCTCCCTAGAACCCCTTATCCCACCCCCTCCTCCTTTATGCTTTTATACCATTTTAATTACCCTCAACTTTTGTTTGTGTTTTTATCTGACAGATTTCAGCTTAACTCATGCTCTACTATTTCCCAGCCATTTGAACTTGGGTAGATTTTTAAATAAACTTAATTTTCATTCCTCCTTTGTAAATTGGAAATAGTCACCCTGATGTTGCTGTTTTAAGGGCTAAAGCATCTTATACACTTACTTACACTTTACTGCTCTGTCCAATACTTACTAGTCTCTAGCACTGAAGTTACCACACCAATGCTGATACATGACCAACATAAGAATATGCATATTAAGCTTTGTACTCACTATCAAGCTCAAAACACCAATTCGTTAGCCAGTATCTTGCATATAAAGGACTTGTTCTCTCCTTTAGGAAATGGTAATCTCAAGACTGACTGACGATTCACTTTACAATAGTTACTAAGAAGTAAAGGAAATGGTCTTTTAAGGAACTAGCTAGAGTTGCTATTGAGTTTTAGAGTTCGAGGATCAGACACTTTGGAGTTACAGAGTGCAGAGAAATCAAAGTCAACATGTCACAGAATGGAGCACTGTCCCTTATGCACAGAAGACCGAAGCCTGGTTGCAGTTTTGTGGGCTTATCCTTCTCATCAGGCACTCACCCTTGGTAGATGTGCTTGCTTCCTCCTCCACTTGCTGTACTACCACCCGCTCTCTTTCAGGCCTCTGGGAATGTTGCTATAGCTACCAGGGATACATTTCCTCTGTCTATTGGTTTCCTTGGAAGTATGATCAGTGCTTTTGGTCAGTACTTATGCACCACAAAGAGGCTTCCTCCAAGCGTTTGGATGTGAGATTACGGAGAGAGACAAATACACATCTTTACTGGCCGCCTCCAGCAACACTCACTCAAGTAGTCCAATAATGAGTTGGTCCTCATTATTTCAGAATTTCAGAGAGCCTGAAATTCTGCTGTTTGGCACTGCTGTTCTTATGCAAACTTCTCAGAACTGAGAATAATTACTTCACCATATTGGAAACCTCTGCCCCGTTTTCTGAACAATCAGATCAGGAGATCTCTTTATGTCCCAGCTATAAATGTGTGAGTGAAAGGTTATTGTTGGTCTCTCGTGCAGAACAATTTATGTAGCATTCAGCTGTGCTGGTTTAAGCATGATATCCCCAACTTGAGCCATGGATGGTGGAGTGGCGATTATGATCTTTATCATACATCTTGCTTCTTAAACTCAAAGTGTTGACGGATGTTTTCTTTGTTTGATGCTGTCAATTTGCAGCACAACAAAATTATTTCTCTTTCACAATTTCACTTCACAGTAAGACATAACTCTTTAGAGTGGAGATACTTAGCAACTGTGAGGTTTTTCAAAGTGTCTCCACAACCCACCCATTCATTCATTTATTAAAAATGTGGAAAATATATCTAACAATGTATATAACATTTTTTCATATTTCAAGTGGCCATTTCGGCATATTCAGTACATTCATGGTTTTATATCGTCACCAACTTATTTCCTATTATAACAACTTAAAGTCTATACCTACTTAGCAATAATTGCCACTGTTTTCTACCCACAGCTCCTGGCAATCACTATTCCACTTTATCTATGTAATTGACTTTTTAAAATATTTCATTCAGTTGGTTTATTCAGATCTGCCTTTTTATTTTATTTTCAGTTTCAATTCATATTGCTAAATCAGAAATGGTGTGGAAACCAGAAAAGTGAACCTATATACACTGTTGGTGGGAATGTGAACTAGAAAGATTATGGAAAGGGTAACTAACCCTAAATTCTAAATTCTAAATTCTAAATTCTAAATTCTAAAAAAGACCCCAAAAAACCAACAAAACAAAACAAAACAAACCCCCCAAAAAACAGTTCAAAAACCTACTACTACAGAAGTAAGAGGTATTTAAATCAAATTACCATATACTGGGAGAGACAATGCCCCAATTAGACGTTATATGCTGCCAAATGAAACCCCCAGCACCAGGAACAGGTTAAATTTTTTTTTTTGAGTATTTGTCCAACTGAATCCCACAGATCCCTCCCCAAACATTATAGACCATTGCCAATTATTAGTTACCTTTTGCAACTTGACAATAAGATCTAGTAACTAAAGACGCCACATACTGATGTCATCCAACATGGATAAATTGAGGTAGTACTCAACCAGAAGCTTTATTCCTACTGAGGAGCATCTATAGTGGTGGAAAGTACTATCCATGCTACCCGAGGAGAATAGTAACATCAGTTTCACCTAGCCATGAACCCTGCTACCTACAACAGTGATGTGCTTGCAAGGTATGCCCACTGGTGTAACAGTGCACAAATGCTATTGGAGTGACTGGTGGTCTGCATGAGAATTTCTCCTATAGGCTCCTATGTTTGAGTACTTGGTTCCCAGTTAGTGAAAGTGTTTGGGAAGAATTTGGAGGTGTGGTCTTGTTGAAGGGGGTGTGTCCCTAGGAGTGGGCTTTGAGGTTTCTAAACTCCAAACTAGGCCTTGTCTCTCTCCCTCTCCCTCTCCCTCTCCCTCTCCCTC
>NW_021604670.1:1458869-1465940 GCF_004785775.1 Grammomys surdaster
TCCCTGTCCCCCTCTCCTCCCCCTCCCTCCCCCTCCCCTTCCCCTCTCCTCCTCTCCCCTCCCTCTCCCCCTCCCTCTGCCCCCTCCCCCTCTCCCTCTCCCATTCTTGCTCTATCTCCCTGAAACTTGTGAACTTGTGGATCAGTTTGAGTTCTGAGTTATTGTTCTAGTGCCTGCCTGCTGTCATGTTCCTCACCATGATGTTCATGGACTAATCCTCTGAAACTGCTAAGAACCCAATTAAATGCTTTCTTTTATAAGTTATCTTGTTTATAGTGTCTCTTTACAATAATAGAACAGTAACTAAGATAGTAACTAACATTTTTTTTTATTGGATTTAAGGTTTACTTCATGAGATGGAACTCATATCTGGCACTGTAAGGCCAGGAACCTGAAGCTAGATAAGTCATGGACCCAGAGGACAACCTGCTATTCTTATTCTGCTAAAGGAATATAAAAATTAAATGACCTCTTATAACATATTACTATGCCAATAGATAATTGTATTGCTCAACACTTATCAGAGAAGCTTCTTGCAGTAGATAGGATTTAACACAGGAGCCTACAACTGAACAATGTGTAAAGAGTGACTCAGCCCTTAATGGGAAAGCTTTATCACACCTCTCCCCTCAAGGCTCAGGAATTTATGCAGAAGTGGAGGTGGAAAATTTCAGAGCCAGAGATGGTGGATGACTCCAAGAAACAGCATCTTCCAGACACAACAGGGCTGATACAGAAATAAACTCATAGAGAATGTGACTTCATGCACAAGACCTTCATAAATTCAAGCCAGACAAAAATCCCAGCACAAAGGATGAAAAGTGAATTCAAAGCCTCACCCCTACAAGAAGCTGTTTGCCACTGGGAGCTAATGGGAGAGGGGAAATCAGGCTTTTCTTTTTTCTTTTTTTCTTTTCTTAATTATTTTATTTATTCACTTTACAGGCCCCCTCCTTCCAGTCTCCCCCCTCATTCGGCCTCTCCCCATCCCTCCCTCCCCTTCATCTCTGAGAAAGGTGAGGTTCCCTCCTGGATACCTACCCACCCTGATACCTAAAGTCATTGCAGGACTAGATATATCCTCTCCCACTGAGTCCAGCCAAGGCAGCCCCATTAGGGGACAGAATCCACAGGCAGCCAACAGAGTCAGGGCAAGTCACTACTGCTATGAACATAGTGGAGCAAGTGTCTCTGTGGTGTGGTGGAGCATCTTTTGGGTATATGCCCAGGAGTGGTATAGCTGGGTCTTGAGGTAGAACTATTCCCATTTTTTTTTTTTTTGCAAAACTGCCAAATTAATTTTCAGAATAGTTGTACAAGTTTGCGCACCCACCAGCAAAGTAGCTGGATACAAAATTAACTTAGAAAAACCAGTAACCCTCCATTATACAAATGATAAACAGGATGAGCAAGAAATCAGGGAAATAACACCCTTTACAATAGCCACAAATAATGTAAAATATCTTAGTGTAACTCTAACCAAACAAATGAAATACCTATATGACAAGAATTTCAAGTCTCTGAAGAAAGAAATTGAATATATCTGATGATGGAAAGATCTTCCAGACACACAGATTGGTAGGATTAATATAGCGAAAATGGCCACCCCAAAGCAATCTACAGATTCAATGAATTCTCATAAAAATTCCAACAAAATTCTTTATAGACCTTAAGAAAACAATTCTCAACTTCACATGAAAAAAAATGAAAAACCCAGAATAGCTAAAATAATCTTGTACAATAAAACATCTTCTGGATGTATCAACATCCCTGACTTCAAGCTGTACTACAAAGCAATAGTAATAAAATCTGCATGGTACTGGTATAGAAACAGACAGATTGATCAATGGGATTGAACAGAAGACCCTGAAATAAACCCATGCACCTATGGACACTTGATTTTTGACGTAGAAGCCAAAACCATACAATGGAAAAAGGAAAGCATCTTCAACAAATTATGCTGGTCTGACTGGATGTCTTCATGTAGAAAATCAGCTTTCTTTGATGAGCATGCCAACCACACTCCATGGCCGGCCTAATAAATGCTCAGGAATAGTTAGTCAACACAAAATAGACTCCATTTTTTTGTTTTTGTTTTGTTTGTGCTGTAGTTGTTGTATTTTTAGGGTTTTGTTTTTTTTTTTTAAGAGAGAGAAAGAACCTGAAGTTGCAGGTAGGGAGGTAAAGAGGATGGGGACATGTCAAAGGTGGGGAAAGAATATATTAAAGATATATTGCATGAAGAAAATTAGAGTAGCCATGATGGAGTCAGTGTGAATGTTTCTTAGAAAACTAAAGCTAGAACTACCATATGATTCAGCTACACCACACCAGGATATATTCCTGAAAGATTCTAAGTCAACATACAGCTTGTAACCAGTCAGGAAGACAAGCATCACACTTTCACTCATATACAAAATCTGCATTAAATAGAAATAATGCTTTAAAGATACATATAAGGAAGGAGAAGTACTTCAATTTTCATGAGGATTACCAGTTCTATTCATTTTCCTACAAATAATATAATTTCATTCCTTTATATGGCTGAAAAATTATGCTCAATGTTTTCTTATTTATTCATCTGTTGATGAACACCAGGCTGACCTTTAACCTGTCTATTATAAAAAGTGCTACAGTAAACATGGAGGTGTCAGTTATCTGTTGCATGCTCACTTAACCTTATTTGAATGTGAATATGATTAAAATATAAAATCTATGTATGAAAATGTTATAATTAACCCATTATTTTATAAAATAAATATATATATAGTAACAGAAAAAAAAAAAACAACACAGGAGCACATAAAAAAGTTATCTAGTCCCCTGACTGAGTGCTGAGTCCTGCATGGCTTGGAAAGGATGGCATGACATGGTTTTCCACCTCTGGAGCAGAGCAAGCAGGGCATGGGCCTCTGTAAGAGTTGATGGTTGCTGGACATGAGGCTTGTTTATTTGTATAAAAAAATTATATATTTTACTTCATGTTCCTCCTTTGGGAAATATTCTCCCTGCTAAGGTTATTAGGAGAATGTGCTTTCTGCCAAGGTTATTGACTCTATGATAATCAAAGACAACAGGAGCCTGGGAGGTGAGGTTGTGTCTAATGTTTCAGTAAAATGGTAGAATGTTGTGACCTTCAGGACAGCCTTTAAGGCTATGGGAAAGAATTCTGAAAACATAAGTTCAAAAATATATAGTTTCTTAACTATGCAAAATATAAGAATATAAAATGAATTATATGAGGAGCTTCATAGACTTAACAGAACACGAACAACTGCACTATGAGCCAGCTTGTCAGAAAAATACAAAGGCAAGCAGATTCCTGAGTTCAGTGTCAGCCTGGAACAGAGTTAGTTTGGGACCAGTCATGATGGGAATGGCAATCTCAGGATGGGATCCCACCCAGCTAGTTTACAAAGGCAGGCAGATCTCTGAATTAATTTGCTATGTTTTTTTTTTTTTTTTTTAAAGTGCTTGCTGTCTTTTTCTAAGAATCAAAGGACTAGGGTCATGGAATGCTGGTTCATGGGATAATCAAAAGGGAACCTGAAGTAAATACCTGAATTGATATGTAAATAAAAGACTGGGCCTTGGTTTTCGAGATCTGAGCTATCTGGATGAGCTATCTGGAGATCTCCAGAAAAGGTTGTCTTGAGCAGAACACAGGTCATTACCTTGTACCTATGTTTTGACACTGTACAGTTTAAAAACAAATCTTACACAGCCTTACATTTCAATTTTTTTCTTTAAAAGGAGTGAGTTGTGCACAGGGAGGTTAAATGATTTATAGAGAAGAAAAAAAACTGCATTAAAACCAACTTATTTATCTTCATCCTCCTCTTCATCCTCCTCATCATCTTCCTCTTCCATCTTTTTCTAGCTCTTTTCAGCCTTGACCACCACCTTTTTCGCTACATCAGGTTTTCCTTTAGCTCTGTAGGCAGCAATATCCTTCTTGCACTTCTCCTTCAGCTTAGCAGCCTTCTTCTTGTCATCTGCTTGTCATCTGCTGCAGCATTGTTCCACATCTCTCCTAGTTTCTTTGCAACATCACTAATGGATAAGCCAGGATGCTCACCTTTGCTTTTAGGGTGGTACTCAGAACAGAACAGGTAGAAGGCTGAAGGAGGCCTCTTGGGTGCACTGGGGTCCTTGAACTTCTTTTTGGTCTCCCCTTTGGGGAGGATGTAGGTTTTCATTTCTCTTTCATAATGAGCCTTGTCAGCCATTGCCATATCTTCAAATTTCCCCTTTTCTTTAGCAGACATGGTTTTCCACCTCTCTGACCACTTCTTGGAGAACTCTGAGAAGTTGACAGAAGCATCCGGATCCTTCCTGTGCTCCTCCCAGCAGGTTTGCCCAAAGAACGCATATGAGGACATTTTGCCTCTCAGCTTCTTAGGATCGATCTCCTTTGCCCATTTTCCTCTGCGAGCTAGAGTTGTCCAGTGGTCTTGCTTGCCCCGGCGATGTCTCTTTGGAGCTCAATGTACTCTTCTGTCTATTCTTGACTGGATAGGATATGACTGTTTCAAGTTTCTGTAGCCTTGGATTCTCCACAGTCATGAACTGTAATATGGAACTGTGAGCTAGAACAAACTCTCTATTGTCAGGGCATTTCATCACAGCAACAGAAATGACACTAGGAACAGTGGATACTTAAGTTGTTCAATCAAACTCAAGTTTAGGACTTTTATTTAGTAATTAGGCAGAAGCCTTTCTTATCTTATTGAATTGCAGGCAAAAAAGTAGGAGGGTGCCAATGCAATGGAGAAATAGAGGCAATAGATGGATTGCAGTTTAATTCTTGGTGATGTTGGATCAAGTCTTGCCTCCCTACAACAATCTTTTGAGTTATATAAGTCAATCTAATCTTTTTATTATTATTTAACTAAAACTGAATTAGCTTTTCCCAATTACTTGTTTTTAAGTACATTCTAACTAACCATCTGTGAAATTCTTTGTACAGGGTCATAAAAGAGTGATTAAATGGAGTTTAGCACTCCCTTCCCCCTCCCTTTGATATTGATATTGATCTCCCTTTCTCATTGTGAGAAAATATAACATTTTCCAGTCTTGGATATTAATTGACTTAGCTTGTTTAGTGTGACAGGTTCATTGACAGGATCCTGACAAAATTAGTTTTAAGTTTGTGGGACTACATAAGAGTGGACCTTCAGGGTGATGAATATCATTTCATGGGAAGATCTTGATGAGGTTGCTGCTTGCCTTGGTGGTTCTCTCAGAATGGTTCCTTTTCCTAGTTTCATTGGTTTCTCTAAACATCTGTTTCTCTAACATTCAGTTCTACTCACACCTGCCTGATCACCAACACGTGACATCTTAGTCACATACACCAGCTCAGCTTCCTTCCTCTAAAGTCTACACCCTTTGCATGTTGTTGTAATGGAAGCCATACTGGCCAATACAGTTGCTTAGAATATAATTGGTTGACTTTAAATGTAAGGAGACTAATTATGACTTTGACTCCCAGAGAATACCCGAAGATGTCATTGAAGGCTAACACTCTATTTACTAGTCTTGTTTCACCACTCTCTTATTCAACTTGCTATGTATATTACAGAATATTACATATTAGTTAATTTTTAGAAATAGATGCGTCTGGTGGTAGCAGTCTGTAATCTCAGTCACATGACAATTTGAAGGGAAGATCACAAATTCAAAGTCTGCCTGGACCACAGATGAATCCAAGGCTAGTCTGTCAACTAATGAGACTATCTTAAAATAAAAGGTAAAAAGAAGTCTGAGGATATAGTTGGCATAGCACTTGCCTAGCATGTCTTGTATGCTAGGTTCAACCCCTAGTAACGCACACACACACACACACACACACACACACACACACACACAACTTTTCACAGCATGGAAGTCCAGTACCAGGCACTCTGACAAAAGTTTTCTACTATGTCCTTGTCTTAGTTAGGGTTTCCATTGCTGTAAAGAGACACCAGGACCAAGACAATTCTTATGAAAGAAAACAATTAATTGAGGCTGGCTTATAGTTCCAGTGGTTTAGTCAATTATTATCATGGTGAAAAGCATGGCAGCATCTAAACAGATATGGTGTTGGAGTAGGAGCTAAGAGTTCTACATCTTGATCCTCAGGCAGCAAGGAGGAGACAGGATGTGTTTCACACTGAGTGTAGCTTGAGCATTTAAGACCTCAAAGTCCCACTTCCACAGTGATACACTTCCTTTAACAAGGTCACACCTCCTAATTTTACCACTCCCTATGGCCAAGCATTCAAACACATGAATCTATGTGGGCCAAACTGTTCAAACCACCACAGTCCTCACATGGTGAAAGGTGAAAAGATGAGCAGGAAGAGGACTAGTTTTTTCTCCTTCTTCTTCTTGTTCTTCTTCTTGTTCTTCTTCTTGTTCTTCTTGTTCTCCTTCTCCTTCTCCTTCTCCTTCTCCTTCTCCTTCTCCCTCTTCTTCCTCCTCCTCTTCCTCTTCCTCCTCCTCCCCCTCCTCTTCTTCCCTTCTCCCTCTCTCTCTCCCTCTATCTCTCCTTCTCTCTCTCCTTCTCCTTCTCTTTCTCCTTCTTCTTCTTTCTAATGCTAGTTATTGAATCTAGAGCCTTGTAAATGGAAAACACTTACTGTTTTTTACCACTATATCTCAGCCTTGATCTCACCTTTTTTTTTTTTTTTAAATCAAGAGTCCACTTCTGTGGCAACTGACACACTCTTCCAAGAACAAATTTAACCCACCTATAAGGACAGAAACCTTATAACCTTCTCACATCTTAAAGGTGCCATCACTCCCCATGGTTGCAATGGGATTCAAATTTCTAACACGTGAGTGCTGGGTATATGTTAAGACCATATCAACCACTCTTCTCATTTAAAAAGGCCCTGGGTAAGAACTTTCTAATAATATTGTAGGTCTTCCCTGTTTTCCTCTTCATATTCCCTTTAAGAAATCTTGCATCTTTAGTGTGGTGGCATACACTCTTAATTCCAGCACCCAGGCAAATCTCTGTGAGTTTGAGGACATCTTGGTCTACATAGTGAGTTTCAGGATAGCCAGAGCTACAATTGGTCT
>NW_021604670.1:1465950-1472684 GCF_004785775.1 Grammomys surdaster
TTGGTCTACATAGTGAGTTTCAGGATAGCCAGAGCTACAATTGGTCTACATAGTGAGTTTCAGGATAGCCAGAGCTACACAACAAAATCCTGCCCCCCCTCCCCCAAAAAAGCAAAGCAAAACTAAATAAGCAATCTATGCGTTAGTTAGTCCTCTTTCCTCTGCTGGCCCTAGGTAAATGTGCTAACCATGGAATTGCATTATCACACTAATAATACAATTATTTTCACATGGGGTACTTATGTAGCATTCTTTTAAGGACTCAAGATACTTGAAAAGCCAATAAAAGGTTGCAATCATTCAGAAATCCGAGTGTTTATTGTTTCTAATTTTATCCTAGAGGTTCCAGGGTCCTCTGATACAGGGAGAGTTATAGATGAAACTATATTCCCCTATCTTTGGGGAATTGTTCATGGACACATACTCCATCAATTTCTGCTAAATGAGGAGCATTCTGTCCTGCCATCACCAAGATAACTTGGAATTCTAATTCAAAAACATTTAAATGCCGTTACTCTAAATGTGCTATGGCCTTGACTTGTATTTTCTCATTTTTGGTGATGGGACCATTTTTTAAAAACAAAGCATGCTGTCTGTGTGAGCTGGTTCAACAGAGTGCTCTGAAAGTCCTGAATAAATTATAGTTGGATTTATGGGCATTGCTCAGGGCCATGGTAGATTGACTGGGTTAAAAAGAATTGGGATCTATTTATCCTGTAGGGCTAGCAGGTCTTAGGTATTAAGGAAAAGAGGTTCCTGAGTGAAAGCTGAATCTTTCTGATCTTAAATTGCTTCTGGTATATAAAGAACCATCTCCAGAGTAGAAATAATTGATTCACATTAAAGTGACAAGTTGTCTAATTGGTCACTTAGGAAAACGTTCTCAGTGTGAAGCAACTTACCTTCTGCAAAATCATGGCAATAAGACAACTGTCAAAGTCATCCTTGATACTTCAAACAGGAAGAGCTCAATGCTATACCTGATGAGTAGCCCTTGTTTATATGCAGTGCACATCTAAGAACAGCCAGCTCACAGTGTTTCTTGTGGCTAATGTTCCCCAGTGTCAACAATTGGCTCATCCTCTGCTCTCGTTAGGAGGGGATGACTGGAGATGAGATTTCAGAGCTCGTTCAGCACGGGCACTTCTAGGAATATCATTGAATCTTCTGATCTGTGACTTCCCATCTTTGCTGATAAAGGATTGCCTTGTGAGCTGTGTTTGTGAGGAAAAGAAATGCAAAGATGAGTGAGAGATAAGCTTGCATTAAGGAACAGCATTTCCTTAAATTGGGGCCACAATGTGAGCAGGAGTGGTAGTGTTTGAAAAGTAGTGCTGGGTAACTATGACTCTTAACAGAAAGATCAGCAAGCCCAGATACTATGAATCTGGAACATGTATCTTTAAAATAGCAAAAAAAAAAAAAAATTATTTTAAAAGACTGTCTTCAACTGGTCAATCATGCATATATTTCAGTAAGATTTACCAAGGACCCAGAAGGCTCCGAGCTCCGTTACAGCTACAAAGTTAAATAAGGCTCTGTCCAGGAGCTTGAGAAATGGCTTACCATGTAAGGTAAGGGGAAAAACCTGCCCTCTTTCATGCTGAAGGGAATCTTGTGCACTGGATTCCTACAGCAGTGGTTGTGTGCCTCTGCCTCTCCTTCCTGCCATATGAATCTTCTCTTCCAGATCTTGATTGAGTGGGGCTGATCCATCACATGATGGCTGTCATCCCTGACATGGCCTTCTCAGTTTACACCACACAAGCCAGGCAAGCAGCCACTCACAGCATTTGGTCTGTGACCAGTGTTTCAGGAGTGAAACAAAGAATTTCATCCCAAAGAATATAATATTTCTCCATTTCCACTTCCTAAATATCATGGAAACACAATTTATATGTTGCCATCTAATAGGACATCTGTTTGACAATACAAAGGACAAGAATGTGAAGAATACTATTCAGCCTGGAGTAAACATGAAAAACACTTGGACACAATCTGTATGTGTTCGTATTTTAACCTAATATCCACTTGAGGTAAGAACAGAGACCTATTTTAAAATTTTACTTTATGTGTGTGAATATTTTTTTTGGGCAGCACTTGCATGCAGTGCCCACAGAGGCAAGAAGAGGGTGTTAGATCACATAGAACTGGAGTTATAGAAGGTTGTGAACTACCATGTGGGTACTGAGAACTGAAGCTGAGTAAAATCTCTGTAAAAGGACAAAGTGCTCTTACAGGATAAGCCATTTCTCTAGCTCCTGGATAGAGTTTTATTTAACTTTGTAGTCCATCTCAGAGCCTACTTGGTGGTTGGTAAATCATACTGAAATATACGCACGATTGACCAGTTGATCAGAACCTTTTAAAATAGTTATTATTTTTATTATTTTAAATACTTATTTATTTTATGTGTACAGGTGTTTTGTTCATGTGTATGTCTATGTATTTGTCTGTGGACACCAGAAAGGGTTTGATCCCCAGGAACTGGAGTTATAGAAGGTTATATGCTACCATATGGGTTTGGGAATCAAACCAAGGTCTGCTGGAAGAGCAACACATGATCTTACTCACTGATCCATCTCTCCATCCCTTTGAAATCTTCTCAAGAGTTTAGAGCAAAACTGATTCAGGTTAGATAGAAAATGAACCTTTATATATTTCATTAAGTGTTTTTCTAAACGTTAGGTGCCTTTTGAAGATGAAGACAATTGCAAAGAGTGTATATAATGAATATATTTATCAGAGGCAATGATTTTCTTTCATTTTTTGGGGAGGGGGTATGAATTTTTATTTCGGCTATATACATATTGTGAACATGTAGTTAGATAATCCTGGAGCTGCTAGAACCCTGACCCCAGGAATACGAAGACTAGGAATGTGGCACAGAAGAAAGCATAAGAAATAAGAGGCTGTAGAGTTCTTGTGTAAAGACATTCAGTGATCTCATGCAGTCCCACCCCCCTTCTGCTTTTCTGCTCTACTAGGAAGAATGACCTTGAAGGGATGTATATGTGTGGGAGAACTGCATTCTGAACAGAGAGAAAGGCCTTGGCCACAGCCCAGCTCCACTGCCCAGACACAGAAGAGAGCCCTCTGATGTCTCTGGAATGATTTAGCTTTATTGCCTATTGTCTTTCTCTCTAAATTGCCTTCAGGATGAATGTCCCAGCCAGAATCCGTATAGAGGACACTAGCTTCGCAAGTACCTTCCTAGATACAGATGCTCTTTCTCTTTACGAAACATCTTTCAAATTGATCATTAATGGATGCTGTATTTTGCACCTTATGAAGAGGAAATGATACCACATTAGAAGTTCTGCACTCTGGCTTAGGCAGTGAATTAGATGAGGGGGGCAGGCTGGAGTGCTTTCCTACTGGGCATAATACTCGATTTATTTTCATTCACGTTAATTTCTCTATATCACTGACTGCACAGGCATTAAACTGTTAAATGCAAGCAATTCCCAATTGTCCGACACAAATAGAAATCTTTAATGAATAATAAAAAAAAGGAAGCCCATGGAGGAAACCAAAATGCAAAGTGGGTGAACGTGATAATCAAAGTTTCTAACTTTTATAAGGGCTTAAAATACTTCCTTTCTCCCTTGAAGTTTTCTTTGAAAAGACAGGCTAGAGAGCTGGCTGACTGGCATAAGTGCTTGCTTTGCAGGTTCTAAGACATAAGTTCAGAATGCCAGAATTCATGTAAAATCGAGGCACAGTCCTAGCACTGAGGGGAAGGAGACAGGCAGATGCCAGGACATTGCTGGACAGCTAGTCTAGTTGAAATAGTGATTTTCAGGATCACTAAAAGACCGTGTCTCACAAGATATGGTGGAGAAATGATTGAGAAAAAGACATTCTAGCATCAACCTCTGGCGTCCACACATACACCATGCATATGCACATACACAAGCACACAAAAGTAAAATTAAAACATACAAAGTAAGTCCATGGCAATGGAACAAAACAGAGTAGACATGAATAACACAGTAGATGAGGAAACTAACCACACTGCCTCCCTTTGGCTGTAGCAGTAAAGCAGCTTTGCTGCTGGTATTCAAGAAGGATCATTTATGTATCTCAATAATATCAATCTAATGTCTTCCTGGCCTCTCTGGCCTCCTAGTAGAGTCGGTCTATGAAAAAGAAGGGTGATTCTTCCTAATGAGCACTTCATTGTGAAGCATGTGGTGGTTCTGTGGGGTTACTTTCAGCAGGAACTGAGTCTATAGTTCACAACTGGTGAATCTGGTCACCAGTTATATCATTCACTAGCTTCACAGTATAAGGTGGTCAAAAAAAGTTTATTCTGAGACCCACCCAGATGGGAGCAAGCTTTCCCCAGGAGCAGAGTCTCTAAACAAAATTGCTCGTATTTCTGTCACCACATTCCTTATCTACAAAATGGAGAATAAATGCCTGTCTACCATGATTTCTAATATCTCAGCAGCAAATTTTAGAACAAATAGAAATCCACATAGAAAGGAATGTGGAAGGGAGAAGCCCAGTAGGATGCCAACAGTTGCTGCTTCTTCTGTTTATGCTTTCCAACTTAAAAAGCAGACAAGTGTTATCTTCATAAGAAAATTATGATTTCCATTGATACATGGATTTGTGTTCAAGCTCACACAGATTATAATGATGACCTTTGACATTTCTTCTCCTTTTCCTGTTCCCCCATACAATATTTCCTTTCAAACAAAAAAGAGTTAAGGTTGACATCTTTTAAAGGAGAGAGCATATAGGGTACATTGGTTTCTAGTTGTTGCTATAACAAGTGACAATAAATGCTTTGTTGGTTTAAAGCGACATAAATTCATTCCTGTGTACTTGTGAAGGTCAGAAAACTTTGATTTTATGTCGCTAATGTAAAAATGTAGGAATGTCTGGTCTTGTCGGGAGGTCTTGAGGGAGAATTTGTTTCTCTACTGTTGGCAGCTTCCAGTGGCTGACTAATGCTTGGCTGTGGTTCCTTCTTGCATGTTCAAAATGCTCCACTGTCCTCTCCTATCACATCGCCTTCTTCCCTTATGATATTTGTAATTCTATCAGACAGACTTAGGTATCCAATATAGTCTTTAATTTCCATGTCAGGATCCTTAAGAAATATTTGCAGAAGGTATGTCTGGGGGGTCCTGCAGCATGATCCCTCGGGAGGCTGAAGCAGAAAGATCACTTGAAATTTGGGGTCTGAGTCCAGCAAGGACAAAAAAGAAGATAAAAGATAAACTAAAATTGAGGCTGTGGACTCAGTTGGTAAAGTGGTGGCTGTGCAAGCCGGAGGACCTGAGTTTGAGTCCCAGCTCCTACAGAAGTTGGGGGTGACAGTTTGTGTCTGTAAACTCAGTGTTGGGAAGCCAGAGACAGGTGCATCTCTGGAGCTCATTGACCAGCCAGCTGGCTGAATTGGTGAACATTGGGGTGAGTGAGAGATTCTGTCAGTAGTAGTAGTAGCAGCAGTAGCAACAGCAGTAGCAGCAGCAACAGTAGCAGCAGTCGTACAGAATAACTGAAGAAGACACAGATAATTGACTTCTGGACTGCACACACTCTTGTGCATGCACACATGCACATGCCATACATGCAAACAAAGTATCTGTTTCTCATAGATGATTAATGGAATCTTTGGGAGAAGGAACACTATCCCATCCCATCATATCTATACAAGATGGGAGGGATTAAGGAAATCAACAAAGAAGTTCCTCATAGGCTAAAAAAAAAAAAAAAAAGAGAGAGAGAGAGAGAGACTCTCTACAGATATCTGTTCAATTCTTACAGTTAACTCCATTGGACCAATGGAGAATACAGTGTTTGGATTTGGTGCAGGAATAGAAGCTGATGTATTCTATTGAAAACACCAAAATGACTGTACATAGCAATGAAAAGCTATGAAAATCTCTAAAAGACCAGAAATTTAGTCTAAAGCTATTACATTGTCTTTGAAATGTCAAGCCCTAATGTCTAAGGGCACAAGGAAGACCTCAGAATTCAGAGGCTTAGCTTTGATTCAAAGGCAGCTTATATTTTTCAGTTTGGTACTAAGGGGTGCCAAGAATAATTTTTGTAAAAAAAAAGGAAAAAGGTTTAAATTATTATTTTTGTTGCAAAAATGCCACATTATTAAAGCAGCATCAGGAATGGATATAATCGGATCTCATCTATTATTAATGAGGTTCTGCCTTAATGTGATCATTATAGGTGCGTGCCTTCCACCGAGAAGCTATCGTCTAACAGAATAACAACCCGAAATAATGAGTTGCCAGTGTGATATTTTTCTTCTGTGAAGGTTTATACCTATAGGGTTGCTTTTCTCCTTTCTTATAACAACAATAATAAACTGTGGCATTTTAGACAGAGACAGGTGTAGGTTTTATTTGTAGTATAATAGTTTCTGTTTTGCATCTTTACAGTTCAGATTTGCTACAGAGAAAAACAAGAATATTTTTAAACTACCATTTCTACTTGTGATAATGATTCATAGATAGATAATTCATATGACTTTCTATGTGTACAGAGAGAGAGAAAGAGAGCAAGAGCGAGCTAGCGAGCGAGAGAGGGAGAGAGAGAGAGAGAGAGAGAGAGAGAGAGAGAGAGAGAGAGAATGAGAGAGAGAATCCTAGAGAATATGAAGATGCAAGTAGTCCTATAGGTTGATTTATTAAGAAATATTCTTACACACACACACACACACACACACACACACACACACACACACACACACACACACT
>NW_021604670.1:1473084-1507044 GCF_004785775.1 Grammomys surdaster
GGTCTACAGAGTGAGTTCCAGGACAGCCAGGGCTACACAGAGAAACAGTGTCTCGAAAAAAAAAAAAAGAAAGAAAGAAAGAAAGAAAGAAAGAAAGAAAGAAAGAAAGAAAGAAAGAGAAATATTCTTCTCCTAAACGAGTCCTTTAACTCTTTCTTTCTCTCAGGTATAGGTTCAGAGAAGACATGGGGTGGAGGGAGAAAGAACAACTGCACACTCTCAGTAGTTTAGTTTCCAATACTGTCCTTCCTTTACAGCAAATTAAAATAAATGGATATGTTGAGGCTTGCTTCTAAAATCTTGTTTAGTCCTCAA
This sequence comes from Grammomys surdaster, assembly GCF_004785775.1. NCBI lineage: Eukaryota > Metazoa > Chordata > Mammalia > Rodentia > Muridae > Grammomys > Grammomys surdaster. Next base: position 1,473,400 of record NW_021604670.1, read on the forward strand.
TGCAGTTGATTCTACAGGGTTTGGACAAGACTAGGCAAACATAAGTGTCAAGGATGAAAATGAGCTCAAAAATAAAAGAATAAAACTCAAATATTCAAGTACCAGACCAGCAAAACTCCGAAAATCTGAAAAGACCACACTTGGTCAGGTACATGACATTTCACTAACTAGAACACAATTTACTGTTCCCTCCTCTTAAAGTTTATATCCCCCCCACCTCCAAATGTACAATGTGATATTTACTCTCCTGGCCTGGCTTTGGACAATCCTCTATTTTCTCTCTAAATTATTCATCACACTTAACCTATTGGGGACTTTTACTGTTGATGGTGGGCTATTGCTTTCAGGACCTTTTCTCTCCTTTGGCTTCTTCAGCTCTTGGTCTTTGAGACTTCTGTCTCTGTCTGCCCATCTGTCTGTCTATCTGTCATCTGTCTCTGCCTCTTTCTGTGTGTGTCCCCCTCTCTGCTCCTGTCTGTCTGTCTGTCTGTCTGTCTGTCTGTCTTGCTTTCTGTCTGTCTGGTAAGATTTGCAGCCTAACTGGTTTACACTCTTACATAGCTGAAGATGAAATACAACTTCTGAGTATCTTGTCTCTGTTCCTCAGGAGCTGGGCTTCCAGGCATTTGCCACTACATCTGATTATGCATTACGCATACTGTGGATCAAATCCACCACCTTGTGTATACTAAATAAGTGCTGTTTCAATTGAACCACGTCTGCAGCTCTGTCATGGTTTTCTTTTTAGTCTCTCCCCTTTGTTTTGCTGGCTTAGGTGGCTCCAGCCGTGTCTCTACTAATGAAACAGACCAGACTTTTGCCCCTTCTCTGGTTGACTGTATAGTATATCAACCTGCGCAGGTCCAGTTTTGCTCAGTGGTGCTCTCTCCAGCCTCTGTCCTCACCTGCCCTTGCTGTTCCTCTTGGTGAAGGATTAGTACTCTTCTGGAAATATCTCTGTCTTACTTTGCAGATACTTTTTCTCTTGCCTGTGACAGTAACCTTTTAATTGGTCTTTCTGTCTCTATACGAGACAACATTGGTGGAATCATGATACTGTTGGTGGTAGTACTTCATATAGTAGGTGTCCAATAAATACTACTTATTGATTCATATACTTCAGCGATTTTATCTGATAAGCTGGAAGGTTTAAACTACAAAGCTTTCATATTTAGTACTAGCCTGAAGTTATGTCTCTAAGAAATAAAAGATGAAGTATTCATTTGAGTTCTACCTGAAATCTTATCACTGATAAGTCTAGCCCTAGTTCCAAATAGTGATCCCAATATTTAAGGTTCATTTTCAGTCTAAAACTTTTTTCTAACTCATGGACTTGGCCACTGTCACAGTATCTCACAGTATCTAAACTTTAAAGACAACAGTGCTTAGAAAAGAAAATAGGTTCTGATGACAGCTAGTACATGTCTTAGAATTTTACTGCTGTGAACAGACGCCAAGACCAAGGCAACTCTTCTAAGGACAACATTTCACTGGGACTGGCTTACAGGTTCAGAGGTTCAGTCCATTATCATGAAGGTGGGAACACAGCAGCACCAGGCAGGCTTGGTGCAGGAAGAACTGAGAGTTCTACATCTTCATCTGAAGGCTGCTATCCGAATACTGGCTCCCGGGCACCTGGGACAAGGGTATTAAAGCCCACACCCACAAGGACACACCTATTCCAACAAGGCCACACCTTCCAACAATGCCACTCCCCGAGCCAAGCACACACAAATCATCACAGGTGAATTACTAAAATACCATTTCCAGGGATGGGGGGCTGACTTGGTGGAAAAAGTACTTTCTGTACTAGCATGAGGACCGGTGTTTAGGTGAGTACCCACCGAAAAGCTGACTACGTTGGTGCACACCTGTGCAGGGACAGGTGGATCCCAGGGTCTCATTGGCCAGCCAATCCAGTCCAAAAGACAAACAAGCTCATGGTTCAGTGGGAGACATGTTTCCAAAGTTAGATACCAATAGAAAAAGACAACTCTTATTGACCTCTGGCCTTTACATGAGCACACATAAGCAAGCAGATATGCATAAAGCACACACACACACAAACACACACATGTACACACACACACGTACCCACACAATCCACACAACCCACACAAGCATTTTTCTGTTTATAAATAGAAAATTTAGAATAGAACCAAACAGTGGGTGTCTCCTTAGACCCTTATCTTCATTCTAAGTTGAAGAGTTTAATCACATACTTTGATGTACAAGTCCTTTATAGTTTTTCCTTGAAGTAACAAACTTTTATCTCTCCATTCTCTGTAGGTAGTGTAATTTTGAGAGGTCCAGATATAGGCCAAAGTCTGCATTGCCCAGACTAGGCTTCCCAGAACCACTGTCATATCTGCTTCTGGGAGACACAGGACTCCACTGCCTGACGGCTTTGGCCCAAGAACTCCTTGTCTGCCCTGCCAAACAGGTCTCAGAACAAGCTGCACATGCTGGAGCATCACCCTGTTTTCCTTCCTTCCTCATACTGGGCCTCACTATTCTCAGCCTCCTCAGGCTCCTTCTTCCTTTTCTCTTACAAGTTCATCTCATCATGAAGTTTTCCCATGTTTAGTGACTACTACTTGGGTAAGCTAGACTAACATGCAGTCTACATTCTTGATAAGTTTATTTCTGTTCTGGAGAAGAAAATGGAAAACTTGGTTTGTTTTTAGTACCGATAAAGGCCTGACTCTGTTCCCTGCAAAATTCAAGCACCAAAACTAAAGGGACAATGGGATTGTATTAAGAGTGGATCTTTTAGGAAGTAATTAGGTCATCAAGTTTTCTACCTGGAAAATGGGAGTGTTCTGGTTTCCTTTCTGTTTCCATGTCAAATACCATGACAAAAAAACAAACAAACAAACAAAAAAACAAAAACAAAACGAAACAAACTTAGGCGATGAAAGGATTTATTTGGCTTATACATTTAGGTTCCATCATTGGTGGAAGTCAGAGCAGAAACTGACTGCTCTGACAAGGCTGCTGGCTATTCCAGGGAATGTTACCTCAACAGGAAACTTACAGCTAAGGAAGTACAGCCATGGAGCTGCTTGCTGGCTTGCTCTTAGGCTCATACTTAGTTAGCTTTCTTATAGTTCAGGAATACCTGTCTGGGGATAGTAGCATCCTTAGTGGGCATCAAGATAATTCCACAGACATGCCCACAGGCCAATCAAATCTAGATGATTTTTCAAATGAAGGAAGGCTTTTCTCTCAGATGACTCTAGGCTATGTCAACTAAAGATAAAGGACACACATACTAGAGCCCTTATAAAAGGGTTCACTTGTCCCTTTGCCCTCTTCCTCTTGAGGACACAGCATCCTTCCCCTCCAGAAAATGCAATACCAAGTTTCCATCTTGGAAACAGAACTTGGATCCTCAGCCGACAATGAAATTCCTAATGCCTTGACCTTGGACTTCCTAGCATCCAGAAGTGGGAGAATTACATTTGTGCTCTTTATAAATTACCCCGTTTCATATGACCAGAATGAAAATAAACATCATTTGTATATCTCCAGTCACTCCTGCTTCTACCCTGTCACCTTTTCTTTAGAAAGATTTCCCTTAAATCACAAGAAAATGTATCACAATGATGAAAAGAAATAAGTATTGCTCATAATCTTTCATCTCTCATATAACCATTGCTTTCTGATCTCTTCTCTAATCAAGTGAATTTTTTTTCTAGCATCAACAAAAGTTGATTACAATAATGATGTAATAGATGAGCTGGCGGACATGCAGACAGCCAGGTTAGTTAATAGGTCAAGGTCAAGGAGAGTCGGCTGCAGCTTGTAAACTCTGCTCTAGCAGGGAAAAAGCTACAGAGGTGACCACATAGAAGTGAGGCTCTGTTCTGATAAAGAAAGTCAGTGAGAGACTGTAGCTTTGGTGCCATGATTTATTGATTATTTGTTTGTTTCTTTGGACAGGGTCTCATGGTTAGCACAGGTTGTCCTCAAATGCTCTTTGTAGTCGAGAATGACTTCAAACTTACTTCTGATCCTCTTGCCTTCATCTCCCAAATGTGAATGCCACAACTCCTGATTTATATGTGCTGGGGATCAAACTCAGGGCTTTTTTTTTCATGCTAGGTCAACAGTCTGCCAGTTGAGCTAACATCTCAGCCCTGATCTGTGTTTTAGCTAAAGAAAAGATCTTTTAAAAGATCTAATCTATGTATAGATGGGGATTTTCAGATCCCACCCAGTAGGGCCTATAGAAGAGAGCTCAGGGACTTTCATGAAGTGGCAGCTGGAGCACAGAACTCTTATCAGTGTCCCAGATAAAGTGTTTTCCTTACCTCTGTGGGCCCAAGGGACACGCCATAGAATGTCTGAGAAGCTCATGTTTGTATGGAACTCCCTTGATGAACCAGCTATGATGTACAGACTGAGTAACAAAGCTGACAGTCAGGTTGTGATCTTTTGCTGCTGTCAGGCATGAGTTAAGTAGGTTGCAAACACTTCACAATGTGCTTTTCCCATTTAATTTTGTGGCTGCATAAACTTTCATAGCAAATAATGAGTTGGGGCTGTAGCCCAATGTTATGGACTCTTTCTGTATTAGGAGAGCCTGCAAAGAGCAGCCCTGCATTCTAATAGCCTGTTTTATCAGGCACAGGCTGGGCTGAGCAAGCTTGTTTTGGCTAGGAGAGGGATTCTGTAGAACTCTGAGGAACCCACCACAGAGCTCCTTGGCCTCAGTGCCATCCTTCCGTCTCTGTGGAAACATTTTTCCTCAAGACTTGACAGCTGTTTCCTCCTGGGCCAGAGTAAATTTGTCCCTCAGCTAGCATCCTGACTGTGTCTGTCTTGATTTGAGTGTTGAAGGATAAATTCTTACCTAGGAGTTCTGTTTCAACATCCACACTGGTACTCCTGTTCATTGACTTCCTATTCTCCAGCCCATCTGCCGCAGTGGCACCGTGCCTGATTCCTGGCAGAGTGAGCTCACTACAAAGGGCTGGAGTCTCAGTGCATCCTGTGTGGAGGGGTACCTGACAAGAGAGGGAAGAGGAGGTACATAAACCTGAGAGAAGAGGTAGAAAGCCACTTTTTCTTGCACTCTTCTCAGTCCCAGGCTCCTGGACTCTGTGGTACTCCTCTGTGGTACAGAACCATTTAAAAACCTGGAGGTGAGAATTACTTCGGACTTGGGGAACCATGAGCGCTGGAAGCCAGCTCTGGTGCTCACGCCAGCAGAAGACATCTAGCAATGAACACTCAAGATGAAAAGAGTGTGATGGAGAAAAGAATTATACAAATATAATACACAATGTTGTCCCATTAGAATGTGTGAATGCCTGCGTGTGTGTATGTGTGTGTGTGTTAGAGAAGGTGGGTGGTGGATTATATGTACTTTAAATTTTTTTCCATTTTTTCTGTTATGCACAGTTTTTAGGCTACATCAATAACAAAAAGCCAAATTAAAATTAAAAATGGTTGTAAAATATTCAGTATGAGATGAAACGTTATAGAAAGTAATCTCTGGTTGAGGAAGAATACGTAAGCCCTCTCTGAGATGACAGACAGTTGTTACTGTGGAAGGGTCAACCTGGAGCTTCTGAGCACTAACGGTTCTGGAAGTAGAAAGGATGGTAGTGTGGCAGCTGGAGCAGAGAGACGGGCAAGGCTGATTCTGGAATAAAAAATGGTGTGGGCGGGGTACGTTGAAGATGCCAACAATGTTTGTGATTCTCAAGGCTTCTTCTCACTCAAATGATTGAATTAAACTGAGCCACAGGGCTTTTTAAGAAATCCTTGGAGGTTTTCCTTGCAGATAGAAAATATTTTCAACCACAGACCTGGCTCTAATTCTCCCAGGAGTCAGGATGATGAACTGAATTGTTTTTGTCCTGGAGGAAAAGATAAACCTTGAAACCACACCTTCGGCACTCTGGCGTGCATTGTCTTTGTTCTGCTTCTCAGCTGTTGACTTTATCAGTGGTCAGCACAGCTCCACGGTAGTACCAGCGACCATCTATTGTACCAAAGGGTGTTTCTGGATCTCTTGGAAATGTTGCATTGAATCCCCCACAGATCTTTCAGGGTACATATTCACTTAAGATTTTATGATTAAAGACTTAAGCTTTTTGCCTGGAGTCACCTGGTCATCCAATTGTATATGTGCAATAAAACATCAAAACTCTGGAGTGTAAAGGAAGTCCTACCCAATATTGGCTAGAACTGGGATCAAACCATGCCACCCCCCCAACTCCCACTCTAGTGTGCACACTCCATGAGCTCTCCTTTGTGAGATCCTTCATCTTTTCTCCCAGGTGTGAGGTCTTTATGGATAGAGTTTCATTTTCAGAATCATTGTCCCATCCTACCCAGGATAGGATAAGGCACACAATAGCAATGTGGTTAAGGGAGTGGTCAATGCCTACGACATAAAGAAGTACTTATGCAGAGTGAGCCCCATCAGGTGGTATGATTTCTACCTATGAGTAAAGTAGGAAAAGATGTTCCAGTAATTATTTATGTGGTAGGAAAATGCATATAGGATTTAGAACAATAACAACAACACGCTTAGATTTTAACTCATTTGTATAGTCTATGACTTTGAGATATAGATTGAGGACAAATAGTTCCTCAGCTTCAGTTTTCTCATATATAAAACAAAGGGATTAAAACCTATGACATAGGACCATTAAGTAAAAGGGCCTTGCGTAGAACATTGTGGACACATTGAATATTAGAGCCTCCCTTTTAAGAGGAGGCACCTGTGTCACCCTGATAAAGCTGGCTCATCAGTAGAAGAGGCAGCATTGCTGATGTGATATTACCACCAGGCCAGGTTTTGAATCAGCAGTGTTTCTACTTGTAGGAAATCAAGAAAAAGAACAATAGCACCCCCCATTGAAAGGTACATTATTTCCAAAAGACAAAAAGGGAAACAAAATGTTGTGTACACTATGGAATAAATACATCTTTAAAGGGAAGGACATTCAGATACAGGGTACTATGTGGATGAAGCCTTGAGGTCATTATGTATGAAATAACTACTGTATGAGTCTTCCTATATGAGGGATGTAGAGTCACTGAACTTCTCAAAATGTGAAATGGAGCTTGTCAAGGAAGGGAGACTCAGAGATACTAAATAAACAGTTTCAGTTTTTGAAAGATACAGAAGTTCTAGTGATCAGTTGAACAACAGTGAAGATGCATCTTATTATACTAAGTTCATACTTAAAAATGTATATGTGGTACATTTTGTGTCGTGTCTATTGCATCACAATTAAATGGGTCTAGTGGCACAGGCCTGTCATATCAACTATGTAGAAGGCAGAGGCAAGAGTACTGCAAGTTCAAGGCCTGTCTGGCCTACAGAGTGAATTCAAAACCAATCTGAATAATGTAGAGGAACCTTGGCTTACAAAAATGATAGTAGTGTAGCTTAGTGGTACAGTACACAGCATAGTAGTGACACACCAGACTTAATCCCTAGCATAGCAATAAATACATACAGAAATACATAAGTACTAAATAAATAAATAGTTCCTGTTGTAATTTTTATTTTATGTCAGGTGCACATTCAGCCTCATTTATTTCTGATCTGCCTTGAAACCCTGAAGCTATTGCTTTGGAGACAAAACTTCATCTCTGCTGCAACAGGTGGGAAGTAGCTTTGTAATTCTCAGACGAGCAGCCTATCTCTGCTAATGTCTTTCTAATTATCATGTAGTCTTAGCATCCAACTATAATTATTATCAGTTAATTAGACCTTAAAATGTATCTTTGATAACACCTTTGGCATTTAATTATGTAACTGGAAATGTATGAATGCTATTAAGGGGACATACAACTACAGTAATGTGTAATTAGATCTCATTTTTGTTTCTTGATATCCTATTGATTATGATAATAGTTTTGTATTTTTTTACAGCTTCTTTGGAGATGGTCATATGAAATTTATAGTCTAAGGAAGAAGCACATGTTTTAATGAATTTTTAAAAGGGATATTATAAAGAGAGAAGTCAGGAGAAACAGAAATGTGGCTGTTTTTTTCTTCTAATGCCATTTAATGAAAGTTTGCAATAAATAAATTGCTTGTTTTCAAGTTCTTTTTTTTCCTTAACCTAAATAAATTAAGAGTTTATGTCATAAAAAATTAATTCCTGCTGTTAGGAAACAGAGAAAAACCACCACCAAACTATTTTTGTTATCATGAAGGAACAAAATGTTTCCCTAAAAGTTGAGCACATTTGTAATGCACTGGCATCCACTCAGGAAATGTACAGCCAACCTGTGTTAAACAAGAATCCCTTTTGAGAACAATGTAGTTAGTTTCATTTCTTGGTAGGAGAATTAATGATCAGTTAAAGGCAGTTTATCTAGTAGAGTTGGGTGGTAACTCTACGTCTGTTCAGGACAAAGGTCTGTTCTCTTTGCATCTTCACATCATCTACAATGGCTAACGATGTGGTCCATAGGTGTTTAATGAATATTCATTGTCTGGTCAGTTCAAGAGCTTGGAGGAAATGGACTTTCATGAGGACAACAAAGCATACCTTGAGAAACCAAGTCAAGATTCTGGCCTGTGGAGTCTGCTGGGCCATCTTGTATACAGTAGGGCCTGTAGAGTGGGAGAATAGTGGTACCAGAGCTGGAGGGATCTCTGTCAGCAAGACTAGCCAGAAAAATAAGCTCTGTGAAACATACTTCCATTTTGAGTTTGTATGACTAATTTAAGATGGATAGATGAATTGATTTATGGAGTTTTAACTCCATGTCCTTATTTGTAATATAAATGTGATAAATTAGCTGGAATTTGGGTACTATTTGAAATGTAACACAGATGAGCAAGCTCATTGCTCAAAGCCACAAAGAATGAAAGAAATCATTGTGTAAAATCAACAGAGTATGAGGCATCTATCATTAGCTGTAAGTTTTGGTAAACACAATTCTCATTTTTCAATTGAGATCGAATGAGGAGATAATAAAATTTATTTTGGCACTGAACAAAGCTCAGCTAGTAACAGAATTGCAACTGCCCTGATGCTACACAGAAGTTCAGTGGTTACATATAATTTAAGGAACAGAATGCATAAACATATTATCCATTTCTATTTTTCTAACAAGGTCTTTCTTATCAAATACAAACAGCTTTGAATCGAGTGTTTGGGTACACTCATTTACACTCCCCTGAGATGCTTAGGTCTTGTGTGAGAGGAAAACATATAGACACCACATCTGCTCCAAGAACTATGCTGGTGGGTGTGGGGAACCTGGAGATGACCTGGCTGAGACATCTCCAATCCCATTGGTGCCTGGTTTCATTCAGAGGATCTGCATGGCTAGGTGGATGTCCCCTTCCTCCCTCAATGCTCTGCTCCATGTGCATCTTTCCTGAAGCTGAACTGTCCATTAAAGAGGAGGGTCTTCTTTGATAGAGTAAGATCATTCTTTGGTCCAGGGTACAATAAGAGCTGTACTTCTCCACCAAAACCTCAGAACAAGGTCTCAAAGGGCTGTATTGGAAACTATGCCCTCATGTAAAATAGAATGGTCACTCTCTCCAACGTAGGGGTTTTAGAGAGAAAGCAAACATTTGTAAAGAATGACTTTCTGTTAATTACACAGCACCTATTTTTTTTCTTTTATCTGGAGCTGAGATGTGAATTGTGTTGCCTCTGAAAAGAGAAATCATAACTTGTGAAAAAAAATAGAAGAACACTCAGAAAGAGCAAACCGTAGTCACATAAGCTGTGGCTGAGCCTTTGCCTTGGGAAGGAGTGATTGCATTATTTTGGGGAAGAGAGCATTATGTGACAGTTCCTGGATGAGGGGCCAGAAACCTGAGTTCTAGCACAATTCTTTTATGGGTTAAATAATCTTGAATGAGTCAATTAGATTTAATGTAAAAAAAATTGAATTACTTACAAGGAGAAAAAGGTGGTCCATGAGAAGAGACAGGAGTTGGGAAGAGCAGTCTAGGGCGAGCAAGAGTGAATTGTGATGATATGTAGGTACAGAAATGCCACAATTAAACACTCTTCTTTAAATTCTAACCAAATTCAGTCAAAAAAGAGATTGAGTTCATCTCTTATATCCCTTCCAGAACAGCCATAATTGTGATGAGAGAAGAGGAATACTAGGATTTAGAATCAGATATAAAGAGACATCTCTAAATTTGAATCTCAACTCTTTGAGTAGTTTTTAATTAGCATAAATATCTTTATCCTGACTGTTATTAAGGAAAATAGAATATTATTATATGAATGTATCTCATGGTAATGTTCCTTCCATTTCTCCCTTACTTTTATCTCAACCATTATATAAACCAAAGATGGCAAGGCAGGTCATGGCATTTAGCCACAAATACATTGGTGAATGTTACCTAATAGTGACATTCTTTCTGTAAGGCTTTGTCTACCTGGAGTACTGTGATGCAGCTAACACGGGCTTCACTGTCTTCCTTATCTCTTTCCAGGCTTTTCTTTGTGTGTTTATTTTTGAGTCTTGCTAAGTAACCCTGACTGGCTTAGAACATGCAGCTATCTTCCTGCCTCAGCTTTCTGAGTGTTGTGATTACAGGTGAGTGCTGCTAGCCAAGGCAAATGTTTAAGAAGCAGAGATAAAAGGGAAATTTTAGGCAAAGCACATCTTTTTAAGTTAAAGTGAGCCACACAAAAATTGGATAACTTTTCTCAGCTGCTTTACCAAGGGAGAAATGGGCCCTTTGCCTCATGCTGCTCAGGGCCAGAGCTTCCTGCTGTTGTTTTTCAGAAGTGTTTAAAAACCACTGAGATGTGGTGCAATGCGCTGTATTTATCGAATAAGTTGTATTTTGACTATTTTTTTTATTTATAATGTTACTATCCTGGAATCATGAATATTAAAGAAAACTGTTCCAGGAGATATTTAATAATCAAGGAAGAAGTAAAAGAATTAGATTGCCATTATTTTCCCCCTACAGAATCTTGATGCTGTCTCCTTTTGTTAATGGTATTAAATGACATTTAGTGGCCATTGTGTCCACTCTGAGGGCGGGTAGGGAGTGCTTGTCCTTTCTCATCAGAAGAAAAACCAGGAAATGAAGAAACATTGACTTTTAAACCTTGTCATGAGAAAACAGGGGTTCTTTCTCAATGCATGCTGGAACAAGGATAGCCCAGTTCAGCACTTCCAGAGAGGATATCACATACTTACCAGGCTTCCCTTCATATCCTTCAGAGTTATGGAAAACAGTTTGTGTCATGGTCTGAGTGAGACACTGATGGAACTTACGCATGTTTCTCTTCAGACTGAATATTCAAAGGTTTGTGTACATTTTCTGGGCAGAGGAAATGTTACAACCCACAGACCACTTATGCATACTATTATCAGAGAGACTTCACCTTTTAATACAAAAGGAATCTTGCTGAGAAACAGTCACAGGCGATTTGGTACAACGAACTCGGTCTTTAACCTTTTGCTCTGATTTGTGTGATTAGGCTACTGAAGGAAGTGGTTTCAAGAGCATGATTAAACCACTTTGAGGAAATAATTTTTGTCTTCAAGTACCTTGTGCATTGGAGGGTGGGGAGGGAGTGTTTGTCCTTTCTCATCAGAAGAAAAGCCAGGAAATGAAGATGTATTGACTTTTAAACATTGTCCTATGCGGAAATGAAAGATCACAAGACAACAGGGCTTCTTTCTCGGTGCATGCTGGGACAGGGATAGCCCGGTTCAGCATTTCCAGAGAGAATATAACGTATTTACCAGGGTTTCCATTCATATCCTTCAAAGTTATGAAAAACAATTTTACTAATTACAAACTTACTAAAAACAATAATACATAGCTACTATCTACTAGGAACTGGTATTATTTTTAGAAAGAAACCTTAATGCCAGAAGACTAGGAAAGAAAAAATTTTATATCTACTGATACTTATATCCAAGAGAAGTCAATTGTTTTTACTAGTCTTTGGTTTTCTCATTCTAAGAGACAAAATTAGGTCATGGACTAGGTTTAGAATTCTTTATTGGAATAATTCTAACAAGTGTCATTTGCTAAGAGACACTGCCTCTTCATTTGAATACACAAGGTAACTTAAGGCAGGATGCAGGTGGGGTATTTCTATCTTCATTTCACCACAAATACTCCAGAATTACCTGTGCAAAACCCAGGCATCCTAAGTGTGCTCACCCTACTAAAGAAATTGGCCTTTCTTTTTTGGTTCTTAGTCTTGTTAAGGAATAAAGTAATTTAGAAATGGACTTAAAAGTTCGAGTAGAATTGCATTAATATTTGCAAGGAAAAGAATAGGGAAGGAAATCTACACATTTTGGTAACTTCCAAGAGAAGGCTGACAGGAGGAGTCATGTCTTCTGAGTTAGAATCCAAAGTTGACATATTGAGTAATGGAGGTTGGCAGGCAGCTGTAGAAAGTGGGGAAAGATCTTCAGAGAAACAGTGAGGGAATCCAGAATTTCAAGGAATGTATCCTAAGGATTTTGCTTCGTATCTGGGAAAGAGACAAAGATAACAAAAGAGAAAAGTTACTTTTTTGAGTTTGAATTTTTTTAAAAAAGAAAAAAATGGGCAGAGTTAGCAGTACTGTATGGTGGAAACATTGCAAACAAAGTCCATGAGGCTGGAGTTTCTTGGAGGAATAGGCATAGTATTTCATTCAAGGGATAACTATTCCTCCCATTGCCTTAGCATCCTTCCAGGCAAACCTGCCTACTCGAGTAGTTTTTCCTGGCCAGGCAATTGACAGACATAGATGGATTAAGTCTTAAAGGAAGAAAAAATATACAATGTCTAAGCTTTAGTGCATATCAGAAAGGCATGCCTCTAAAAAGGGCTAGAGACAGAACTCAGATTTTATTCTTTTGACCAGAAGGAAGTAACTTTTCTTTAATCAACTTTAACAAGCTCTGACATCTTTTTTTAAATGTGGTATTTTAATTTTCCCCCCACAACATAATACTTTTATTAATTATTTGGGACTTTCATAATGCACTCTGACCACACTCGCTTCTCATTTCTCCTAGGTATACCCTGCCATCCATGTGCTCCTCTGCTAAATACACTAAGTCCAGTTCGTGTTGTCCATATACTCATTGGAGCATGATCAAACTCCCCAGTGGTCAGCCCCTTAAAGAAAACTGAGTTCTTCCCCATCTCCTCACCAGAAACCATCAACTGTGAAGAGCTACACCCTAGCATGTTTATGACAGTTTTTAAGGACTCTCTTCAATAGCTTTCTGTCTAGCTGTTTTTGGTTTATTTTAGGGGGTGTTGTCACAGAAAACTTCAACGTCTCTCATTCTCAGCTATGAGTCAGCAGTCATCAACACCACTGCAAAAGAAGCTTCCTTGTCCATGGCAGCTGGCAGCAACACAGACTCCAGACCTCGACATGGTCTCTGTTTGCAGCACAGACCACAGACATCAATATGGTTTCCAGATGCAGAACAGATTAAGGACATCAACACTGTTTCTGTGCTCAGCATGGACATCAGTATGTCTCTTGTGACAGCCCTGATCACTCCATCAGCAACACAGACCACAGATACTAGCAAGGCCTCTGGTGTCAGTTCGGACCACGAAGGTCTTTTGAGGAGGCTTAAACCAGAAAATGAACCATTTCTCAACTCAGATATGCTGTTGTTGCTCAGAATCAGGGAGATCTTGCAGCTGGGTACCAATCATTGAACTTATAGTCTGTGGGCAGCACTGCACCATGGCCTCACACTGTCCTACCCCAGCATGGTGATCAGTGCAAAGCAGCAACAATGGTGGCTCCATCCTAGAGGGTGGAAACTGGACAAAGTATACATCACCGTCTTGAATCAGAAGACTTGGCATTTTCACCTTAAATAGTGGTAACTGTGACTTTTCCCTTTCTAGTGTTGCTATGAAAAGGTGGAGTTCATCTAGAGAGGCATATAAGGTCACTAATCCTATCTGTTTACCTAACACTCATAGGAGCTGAGCTGAAAAGATAATTTAGGCAATGGCCTTTGATATATCACTAATTGTGGCTAAAAATGGGGTGCAGGTGGGTTTGGGAATCTTCATTTTTGTTGGCTTTCAGGCCTGGGTCAAGGGGACCCAGATAGGTGAGGTCAGATTGCTGCAGATCTATCTTAATGCATATTGACTATAAACAATAGGAGATAAAATTAAGACAATCATTGTGTATACAAGGGTCCAAAATGAACGGTATCACTACTAAGATTATGATAAATATAACCTACCCCAACCATAAAAGTCCAGCGATTCAGTCTCAAAGCTGATGGGTATTTGACTGACATGGAGTTTGGCTTGCAGCCTTATATGTGGCTTCTTGGCAGCTGTATAAAAAGAGCAGAAAGAGAACGAGAATCTCGATTAGAAACTAGAGTTCCTAAATACTTCTGCAAGAAGCAAGGCCGCCCCTCGAATGAGGATAATTTTCGGTGATGGTAAGTCTGCATGGGAGAGCAGTAGGAATCATCTTGCAGAGGCCTAAGCCATGATCCCATTGAACGATGACAGCCATAACAAAGTCAGGGCACCATACAAACCCAGAACTCAAGATAATGACCACTAGGCCACATTCTGACCATTACTGCTTAATTATGCATTTCCTTTGCTTCTGCTCTAATTCCTTTTCCATTTAGACTAAGGTGTGGGGTCAGTGCTCCAAAGTAAACATGGTGCCCCCCCTCCACTCCCATTAGCTATTCCTTTCCCTTCCGTTCATTCATTACATTTTCTTTTCTGCTTTCCACCAGCACTCATCTCTTTAGATGGAGGGCTTGAATGAGTGGCTATGCTTAGCTTCTTGGGACAGATGAACTAGAGCTTTTGCCCTAAAACCATAGTGGGCCTGTCCTGCTCAAATCCAGTATTGATTAATTTTAGGCCCTCCAAAACTTGCTTTACTGTTGCCTTTTGGCCTCGGACTGTGTTCAGGGGCTCAAAATTAAGTCTTATAAAGAGCAAATGTAACCTGTATGTATCACAACACTCATTACTACTCTCTATTGTAGAGAGGAATGTTTGAAAATTCAGCTAAACGTAGTGAGAGATTTACAAACCTGAAGATTCTGTGTATTTACTATGAACTCTTTGTGTCCATTGTCATTTTCTTCAAGGGAACCAGCTCTTGTGCCCCTACTATATGGTGCTTCACATCTCAAGCAGATACTTCTAGAGGGAGTAGGTTGTGGGTGACCTGAGTCCACTGGTTCACTAAACAGTGATTAACGTTTAAAATGTATGTGAAATAGGCTCCTAATTAAAGTCCAATAGTCTATGACTTTGAACCTATTCACTATCTTTGGAAATAATCTTAGATGCCTGCTGCTTATCATGAAATCATCAGTGGCAAATGACCAGTTCTCCCATCTCCTTTTCATCAACTGCAAAAATGGTCTCCACTGCGAAGGGCTGCAAATAGTGCATGCTGAAAAAATCAGATGTCTCCTCCCGATAACAACTGTTATGTAAACCATCTTGACTACAGAGAGAATAAAAGTCTTAGGTGCTCTCAGTCTAGGTGAATTTGAAAGTGTGCATTTCAAGGTAGACTATGATGTTTATCTGAGGGTCACCTAGGACATTGCAGTGATAATGGTGGGGTGCTCCTCCTCCTAATCTTCCTCCCTTTGCTTTGCTGACTGTGGGTGTGAGTAGCTATGAGACAGGAGGGGAAGACAGTTGGTAGTAGTGTTGTGTACTGTAGTCTCAATGTCAAGATCTATCAATTAATCAGGAGATGAGAAGATTTAAATGTTCAGGAGCTAGATGCTATTTGCACACACACACACACACACACACACGAGAGAGAGAGAGAGAGAGAGAGAGAGAGAGAGAGGGAGAGAGAGAGAGAGAGAGAGAGAGGTGGGCATAGAGCAAAGTTTCGGTAGAGGAAGAAGAGCAGGGACAACTGGCATTTCATGCTTGATAAGTGATAGATTCTTATACACATATTTTTTTTTTTGTGGCAATGGGCATCAAAACCAAGGATTTGTGCCTGCTAGGCAAGTATGTTACCATTCAGTTACATTGTTAGCCCTTTCTTATTGACCTATGTGCCCAGTGAAATATGTTGTATTAATTTACTAGTAAGAAATTTGAGGTAGAGGTTGGCATACATGAGTCTAACACTTCCTGGTTAATCTTCAACTCTAAATCTATCTGATTTTGAAAATGCAGGGTCTTTGTAACTTTCAAGTTGCCTCTCATAATTACTACCCTAGGAAACAGAATTTCAGACCTCTTTTTAAAAGGCTTGGTCCCCAGCTGGTTGTGCTGTTGACCAACGACTGGCTCATGAGGCCATTCATTTCATTAGTGCGTGACTCTGTTGATGGATTCATAACTGAGTGGACTAGGAGGTGGGGCCTAGTTGCAGGAAGCAAGTAACTAGGGGCTGCCTTTGGAGGGTTTATTATGTTCCTAGTCCCCGTGTGTCTTCTCTATCTGCTTTTTGGCTGCCATGAGGTAAGCCACTTTATTCTGCTCTGTCCTTCTGTCATGGTGCTTCTGCATTATCATGGCCTAAAACCAATAGTCATAAAGTAAACATGTGAAACCATGAACTAAATTAAATATTTTTATTAAGTTATTTATTTACTTTACATCTGGATTGCAGCTTCCCCTTCCTCCTCTCTTTACAGTCTCTCTCCTCACCACTCCCCTGATCCCAACCCACCCCTCTTCCCCTTCCTAGGAAAGGGGAGGCCTCCCATGGGTATCACCCAGCCTTGGCATATCCAGTTGCAATATATAACAGTTGTGGAACATTTTTGTAATTGCTAGTTACTGCAGAAGGATCCAGCCCACTGTGGAGGCTAAACACTCCTAGGCAGGTGGACGCATTCTGTATAAGAAACTGAGTTGTACATGAGCTACTTAGTGAACAGCACTCCTCTGACATCTGTGTTGCTTTGGTTTCTGCCTCAAGTACCTGCCTTGAGCTCTTTCCCTGCTCTCCCTCTGTGACGGACTCAATCATATAAATCATGTGTGCAAAGGCCTAGGTCCATCCCATGCATGCTCTCTGGTTGGCCTTTCAGTCTCTATGAGCCCCTTTGGGCCCATGTTAGTTGATACTATAGGTTTTCCTGTGGTGTCCTTGACCCCTCTGGCTTACTCAGTCCTTCTTCCTTCTTTCCACAGGATTCTCCAAGCTCCACTTAATGTTTGGCTGTGGGTCTCTGCATCAGTTTCCATCAGCTGCTTGGTGAAGCCTCTCTAATGACAGTTACGCTAGGCTCCTGTCTGCAAGTATAACAGAATATCATGAATAATGTCATGGGTGGACCCCCTCCAATGGCATGGGTCTCAAGCTGGACTTGTCATTGATTGTCCCCTCCCTAAAATTCTGCTCCATCTTTTACCTCTGAACATCCTGTAGGCAGGACAAAATTGTGAGTCTAAGGTTTTTTTTGGCTGGGTTGGTGACTCAATCCCTCCCTTGGAAGTCTTGCCTTATTATAGGAGATGGCTGGTTCAGGCTCCTTATCTGCCATTGCTAGGAGTCTTAGCTAGGGTCACCCTCACAGATTCCTGGCAGTTTCCATTGTCTTATGTTTCTAGCTTGTCCTAGAGATGTTCCCCCTCCCCGAGTCTAGTTGTCTCTTCCAGTATCTCTCCCTCTGTCCTCCTTGTACCTCATTCTTTCTCTTTTCATCCTCATCCCTCACCCACCCAGTCCCGTCCCTTTATCAGCCTCAGATATCTAATCTATTTTAAGTTTGTAGTGAGATTCAAGCATCTACCCTTGGCCCCTCCTTTTTTCTTAGCTTCTTTGAATCTATGGTTTGTAGCATGTTTATCCTGTACTTTATGACTGATATCCACTTATAAGTGAGTACACAAATCTTTCCTCCTTTAAGTTGAATGTTTTTACTTAGGTATTTTTACCACAGTGATTATAAACAAAAATTAAAACATGACACAAACAAAACATCAACAAACACAGAGACAATGTGGCTACAATAGCAGTCTGTTGGGTAAGCAGGACCAGGATACCACGGGCCTGGGACCTAATGCAAAATGATTTATGTCTACAACAGAACTCAGGGAAGCTCTTCAGTGTGGTTTATCTGCCTCTTGGTCTGTCCGGTAGTCTCAGGAACCTAATGTGTATTTGTTCTTTGTTTTCCTTATTCCACATGAGACAGGGTCTTACTTTGTGACCTCAGCTGGCAAGAACATAATCCTACTTCAGCCTCTTCACTACTGGGATTCCAGAAAGACATCACTATGTCAGGCTAATGTTTCCTTAAAAAACAAACACCCCTCCTCCATGGCCAAAAAACAACAACAACAACAAAAACAAACAAACAAAAAACCCTCAAAAACCACAGTCAGCAAATGTATTTAGCTTCACCTTTGGGAAATCATATGATCATGACATTTAAGTTATTTCCTTCCAGGTTCTGTTTGTAAACAGAAAAGTGACTGTGAGCATCCTTGTGCTGTTAACTGCTCTCTAGCTCCAGCATCATCGGCTCTGGTGGCCCTGGTTTAATTTTCTACTTTGATGAGGTAAATGCTTTTGGTTCCCACATAAAGGCTGAATGAGGAAGTGTTTGTCTTTCTGTGCCTGAGTTATTTTTTCTTGACCTCATGTCTTCCTGTTCCACCCATGTAGCAACAAATGATGGGTTTCATAGTCTCTCCTCTGTCCCTGATCTGTCACTTTCTCTCTCTCTCTCTCTCTCTCTCTCTCTCTCTCTCTCTCTCTCTCCCTCCCTCCTTCCCTCCCTCCCTCTCTCCCTCCTCCCCTCCTTCCCTCCCTCCCCCCCCCTCTCTCTGTGTGTCTTTAACTCCTGAGAATTGAACTCAGGTCATTAAGGCTGGCAGCAAGTGACTTGACCTACTAACTTGACCTACTAACTGGACTAAGTTGTCTTGCCAGCTTAGTGCAGTAATTTAGGTGTATGTAAAAAGTTCACTTTGGCTCAATCTTCTCATGTGTAAAAACTAAAATAATAACAATGTTTACCTCATAATGCTATAGTAAATATTAAATGTATCTTTATGTTTATAATACATGCATATGACTTTAATAATTACAAGAATCCTATAAAGCAGTATTTATATATACAGAGACTATAATATGCTTTTCTTGGTTATCACACACACACATACACACACACATACACACACATACACACACACATACACACACATACACACACACATACACACACACATACACACATACACACATACACATACACACATACACACATACACACATACACACACATACACACGCAAACATACACGAAGGCAGAGGAGTCTGAAACTACAGTGTCGTAAGTTAGAAGAAACCTAGATCTTTCCACCACCGTGTTGAAGAAAGGAACCCATTGATTGCAAACACCTGCATGAGGGTGACATGGGAGTAAATGGAGATTTATTTCTCTCTACTGCAGAAAACCATTAATTTGATGCCTACTGTTAACAGTAGCCAGCACTGCACTAACTAATACCATTTAAGAGTTCTTCAGGCTTTTAAGGAGCATGAAGGTCACCAAGTACATTTTCTAGGCTTTAGATCTTGTTTGGGGAAGAGAATGCCCAGAGGAAGTTGTTGATGCATATACTTGACAATTTTATTCTTGAACTTATTGGAGGCAAATGATGAAGGCCATTTTCAGTGAGCCACTTTTCTGATTCTAGTTGCATTCTAATTAATATCATGGAGCGTTAGCAAACTAAGTAAGGAGTAATTATTAGCTATCAGATTCTGGGTCTGGGAGAGAAATGATAGTACATTGTGAATAATTTTTGCATCATTAAAAATTAAATCCCATAAGCATAATGACTCAAACATCAGACTCTGACAGTATCTGCAGATGATAAACTGTGGGATGTAAGAAAACAATTTACTAGGTAATGGTGCAATATTTTTTAGTTAGACAGAATTTTTCCAAAAAAGGCAAACATATATTATATATCAAATTGTTTCTAGAGATGGAAGAAGAAGAAGAACAATTACTTAATGTTGCTTTCTTTCATATTCAGATCCATCACATATAGGATGAGCTGTTGTATAGAAAGCTTTTTATACATTTTCTGTTTTGTAGAAGGTAGTTTAATGAGAGGAACCTGGTTTCCTTGTCAAAGAGACACATTTGAATAATAGGTCTGTGACCTTTGTAACTATGTGCGTTTGCATACGTTTCTTAATCTCACACATTTTCAATTTTGTCACCTACCCTCTAGTCTCGAGCTTCTACGCAGATTAAACGAGAGGACACAGAGCATGTTGTATTGCATCTAAGATGTTAGCAAATGACAGTTCTCTTCCTTGCTCTGCCACATTGAGCTAAAGGGGATGTGTCGAG
This sequence comes from Grammomys surdaster, assembly GCF_004785775.1. Taxonomy (NCBI): domain Eukaryota; kingdom Metazoa; phylum Chordata; class Mammalia; order Rodentia; family Muridae; genus Grammomys; species Grammomys surdaster. Next base: position 1,493,704 of record NW_021604670.1, read on the forward strand.
GGAGACTTCGGTGGCTTTGAAAATCATGATTCTAGGTTGAGCCACATTAGGAATCGAAACCTGCTTACTTAAATCTCACAGGAGTCCCTGAAGACCCATCTCATTACTGGGGCCACCAAAGGCAGCCTCTGTGAAGGGTCTAAGGAAGGGGTTTCTGGAGTCTGTGCCCTTGGTTTGTATTTTCTTTGCATTTGTTCCTTCGGTTCCTTCAGGCTTTCAAGGATATGAGATGTAGCTTATATCCAAGCACTAATAGTATTAAGACATGTACTCATGAGAAAAAGATAGTTACACCTGGTTCTGGTTCCGGAGCCAGAGTACTGCCATGCCAATCACTGACCAAGGAAAAGACCGAGAGATACTGGATGTGACTTCTAACTGCTGATGATAATGTCTGCTATTTTTGGGTTCAGCATTTGAAATTGTGTATGCATGTGCGTGCGCGTGCGCGTTCGCGTGCGCGCGCGCGCGCGTGTGTGTGTGTGTGTGTGTGTGTGTGTGTGTGTGTGTGCCAGAAGAGGGAGCTGGGTCCCCTAGAGCTGCAGTTATAGGCAGTTGTGAGTGGCACAGAATGGATGTTGGGAACCAAACAGAGGATCTCTAGAAGAGCAACAAGCTGTCTTAGCATTATTATCATTTAAAAATTTTTTTAATCTGCATTGGTGTTTTACCTGTATGTATGCCTGTGTGAGGGTGTCATATCCCATGGAACTGGAGTTACAGACACGTGTAAGTTTCTATGTGGATTCTGGGAACTGAACTTGGGTCTTTGGGAAGAGCAGCCAGTGTTTTTAAACCACTAAACCATCTCTCCAGTCCCCTTTATTTATTTTTATAAATAATATTGCTATTAATTCTTTGAGTTAAAAGTTAGTGTTTTGATCATTTTCATCCCTTAACTCTTCCTATATCTACTTTCCTTACCCATCCAATGTTGAGTCTTCTTCTCTTTCTCTCTCTTTCCCATTGAGTCCCATTACTATTGTCTAAATAATCTCAATATGGGTTTTGCTCTCAAGGAAGGTCAACCTACCTGGGTTCATACCATTATAAAAAGCTACCCCATTTCCCAAGTAGCTATCAAATGCCAGTAGCTCCTAAGTTAGTAGAAGGATTTGGTCTCTACATCCTCCCCACACGCTGAGATTCTGGTGGTTTCAGCTTTCCTAAGTTGCATCCATGTTTTTACAATCTCTATGAGTTCATATGCATAATTCTGTTGTGTCTAGGAAGCACTGTTTCCTTTAAGTCATTCTACGTTACAATCTTTCCACCCACTTTTCCTTGAAGTTACAAAGATACAGGAGCCTTGTGTGATGTGATGTGTGTGTGTGTGTGTGTGTGTGTGATATGTATGTTCCATGTAGGGTTGAACACTTCTCAATCTCTTATTCTCTGCATGTTGACCAGTTGTGTGAGTCTCTGTATATGAATTGTTAGTTACTTCAAGAAGCTTCTTCTCTGATGAGGCTTGAGAGATGCAATGATCTATAGGTATGGCAATAAGTTATTAAGAGTCATCTTAATAGTACTTCTATGGATCAGATAGTAATATTAAGTTCTCCCCTAGGGCCAGTGATCTATCTGGCCTGGTGTTTTTGTCCCTGTTAACAGTGTCATGAGTGGGTTCCATCTCACCATGTGGGCCTTAGATGTCATCAGAAAGTGGTAGTTTACTCCCATAACATTCATCCCCACGACATTCATGCCCCCATTGCACTGGTGGCCATATCTAGCACATATCATTTTGAAATGGAAGCCTCAGGCTTGCAAATATTTTAGCATTTTAGTTTTCTTTCATTTACTGATTGCCTCTCAGTCAGTATGCTTGTGTGTGTTGGGACCATGAGGTCCTGAAGAATTTACATTTTTATTTAAACTTTATGAGATGGAAAGAGAGAAAAAAAATTCATGTTTCAAATAGGTTGAAAAGAGATGAGACACAATAAAATTGTCTCCTTCAGACACTTAAAATTTGAAGAAAGTTGTGGAGGTTTCCAAGGAAGAAAGGAAATAACAATGATGAAAAAAATTTAGCTTGATAACGAGGATCTAAACTTCTTCCCTGCTCTGTCACTCCTGGTTTGTTACCAGACCAGCTTGTATCAGCCCTTTGGGCTTGAGTTTCATGTTGTATAATATGGTTGTGAAGAAAGACATTACCTAGATGTTTTTACTTGTCTTGTTTGTGTCTAGAAATCACTAAGGTCAACATCTAATTCATCAAGTGTCTCGGGAGATCACTGATGGAGGTTTAAAAGTAGGCTTCTAGTACTTTGAAGAATGAGGCCAGTGGCTGAAATGGCAGAACCTAAAGATGATGTAACATCTTCTTAGGAACAGTGATGGCGAATATGATAGAGTAAACTGTGAAACTTACGGCTAGGTATGACCTAACCACATTGGTCACACAGAGCCGTTCAAAGAGGAATTGGAAGGAAAGTGTGCCATTTGTAATAGCTTCCGTCTGGTTCACAACCTTCGCAGTAATAGACAGATAAATAAATATATTGATTTAAAAAATCAGGCCAATTCACCTACTCCTTTACATACACACACATGCACAATCTATAAAAGCTGTGGCATCAAGCCACAAGCTTGCCAACAAGCTAATAGGATCACCCAACAATAGATCGCAGGAAAAAAGTGAGAGTAGAGTGCTTTTAGACAGAGAGGGTGAGAAACGAGGACCTTGTCTTCCAGCTTTGAACACCTGACATCTTTTCATGTCTTTGAAGTTTTGGATTTTTTTCATCATAATATTAATGGAGAGAATAGAACAGAAAGGGGAAGATAGCATGCATTTACTTATTTTTTTTCCTTTCTCAGAGTGAGAAAATTGTAGCTTTCAAAAAGGCAAAAGCCCAGGAATTTGGAAAGAGTGGAAGAAAACAGATTGTTGTTGGGATAAATGGAGACTTCATTCCTCATTCTACTCCATGAATATTTATCAAGGGTCTATTACAAGCCTTGTCCTAGATCTTTGGAAAAGAAAAGTGAATTTGAAATGATAACGTAGTGTTTATAATATATCGGACTTGATGTGGAATTGCACTAGCAACGTGTAGCATTTCCAGGGAGCAAGAGAACGGAAGTGTAGAATGGGGTGATGGACAGGGTGCCTGAGAATGAGCTAGGGGAGATGAGAGCTCCAGAAACCAAATAGGAAAAGAATAGAAGATTTTGGAATGTTTTATAGAAAGACATTATCTGGTGAAATAATGAGAAGAGAGATTGTTGAAGGCAAAGGGAAAGACTATGGAGACCAGAAGCATGCCAACAGGATTAAAGGTGTTACTTCAAGGGTTGGGACTGGAATTATAGCGTCATAGAGGGGTTGACATTGTGCCAAGGTAGTTCTACAATCGAAGGTGGAGAAAAGACGCATTTAGTCTCAGTAAAGAAAGAGCGTAACTTTTTTTTCCTGCTGTAAACTGGAGAAATTGAACCTATAGAAAACGCGAAGGATCCCTGAGCATGTTGCTTTGTTCCTGATTATCTCGTTACGCTATGCAGCTCTAGGACATTAGACTCAATTTGCACAAACGCAAATGAGAACTCAGAATTTTTTTTATTAATTAATTCACTTTACATCTTGATCGCAGGTTCCCTCCCTCCTCTCCTCCTAGTCCCACTCTTACAAATCCCTCCCCACATTACCCTCTCCCCCTCTCCGCAGAGAAGGGGAAGCCACACTCGGGTACCACCCTGCCCTCATACATCAAGACTCAGCAGGAATAAGCTCATCCTCTCCCACTATAGAACTCAGAAATTTTAAGTACCACTTGTCCAAGGTTCTTAAATGTAGGACTAGGATTCCCATCCAAGTCTATGTGCTTTCCCAGCGAAAAGGGTTGAAGCAGGGGCGATTTAGCCAGGAGACTGAAACCATAACAATTAATTTTAAAGAAGCAATGTTGAAAATTGGTCAGTGGTGTTAGAGGATGTGAATCCGTGGGCCTTGTGCAGAGAATACGTAATACCTTGGGCTTGAACCTCAGCAACCAGATGGGAAAAAGTGTAAAACATGCAAAGAGGCGAAGGAACATCAAGAGTCCACAGAAGTAGCAATTGCGGGAAGGAGCCACTGACCTTGAGGTTGAGGGAGTAAAAGAAGGAATCTGAATGAAATCTACAAGCCCCTGTGGGTGATGCTGGTGGTGTGGGTGTCTGTGGGAACTGGAGTTGAGGGCACCACAAACTAGAGTTAACTGCGCTACCAGGGTTAGTTTCTTTTGCCAGAGGCAGTAAACTCCACAAGAGTGATTGATGCTCAAACAAACCTCTGTCTGGAAGGTGAGAACCTAGCCCCCGTCCCCCCCCCCCCCGCCCCCCATGTCCTTCTCCTGATCTCTATTTCCCTTCTGCCTCCCCTGTGGGCGGGAGCCGCTGACAAAGGAGGAAGGAGCTTCAAAGTTCACTCCTAGAAAGGAAGGTGGATTTGAATTAGGACGATAGCTTGGTGGCTACCACAAGAGATGGTCACCATGCCTGTCCCCAGCAGTTACGAAGGGTATTGTGCTTAACAGAAGGAGTAACAGATTTTAATACTGGTTTTGGAGAAATTGACATCAGCAGCCAAATTTCACTAATCTCTGTGAATTAATGTAAAACTCGAAACTACAAAATACATTAGAAAGAAGTATAGCTCTAGCATTTACGTATATACAGAACCACTTTAATTGGATATTAAATAAAAATGAGTATTAATTGCCCTGTGCAATGAGGTAGAAGAAAAGACAATTGCTTGTTTAGCTACTGAACACTCTGTGTTGGGACATAAGGACAATTATCTTAAAAGCATCGCTCAGATCATATACTTTTCTCCCTCCCTCCCTAAATGTTTCTCTTTTCCAAAAGTGAAAGAGAACAGAACAAAGGGAACCCTTCCCACAAGAACAACACTTGTGTAAAAGCTAAGCAGAAACGAAGAAAAGCATCCCAAAGTCCCCAGGAATGGCAATTCCTGGTTAACTGTAAAAAATGGAGAACGTAATTGAGACAGATGACCAGACACAGAAAAAATAAACCTCACCATTAAAATCTAATTAAATATTTGCATTTCAGCATTAAGTTTCTTCTCAAAAGTTTTTATGAGCAGCAGGGTGACAGTGAAGATTATTGACTATAATTTGCCCAAGTTTTTTTTTTTTAAAGAAATTAGTTTTGTGCAATATATGGAAGGGCGACTCCACCACACTTCCCCAGCGGCTGCTTTATTATTCTTTTAAAGTGAATCATTTATAACTGTTCTCTCAGGTCTTTTATCAGCCACTTATCTCCTTCAACTGGACTTGTGACGCCAAGGGATAAAATGAATTGCTGGCTAATATTGTGGGAATTAATCAGACCACAACAGCGGGAGAGTAATGACTTACTTACAGTGAGATATTTGCATTTGGCAGCAAAATCAAAACAAAAATATAAGGACATTTAATCTTTGGCTTCACCATGAACACTGGGACATGTTGACAGTTCAAAGAGATAAAAATAAAGACAAAAGCTGTCTTTTCGTTTTGGGTGATTACCTACTCAGAAGCACATGTTCCGAGAAGGAAGGTCTTATTTGATACAACATACATATTTTATCCTATAATACCTTTGCATGAAACTGGTCCAGGTTCTTGAGGTTTGTCCTCATTCTGTTAGAGACTTGAGAATCTATGAAACAGGCATTTGCCCTTCACCTCACTTTCTGCTTCATTCTGTTTCCTTCCTGCCTCTTAGTCCTTAGGTCCACAATGATGGGAATAAAATGGTAGAGGTATGTAGACTATGGCAGAGATATCCCTGTTGATGCTGTGTGTAAACAGTTTCAAACACTGTTTTTTCTTTTCTTACCATCTAAATTCATGAAAAATTAAGATTAGACTTTTGGTTGCTATACAAGTTTCCAAAATAATATAAAGAATTGTTTCCCAGTTTGAGTTCAGTGACTGAAAAGCATTGAGGCTACTTCTTGTAATCAAAGCCACATCCTTCCATTCCTATGTCTGCAACTAGCGTGTGAATTATCTCCATTACTATTTAGTTCTTCCCATTTAGAGAGAGAGAGGTGTTCTCAGTAATCATGGTTTCTGGTCTTTGTTGGGTATATACCCATGTAGACAAAAAGTGCTCACCAAACACATGGATTTCCTCCCACCTGTGAGGATATATTGTGTTCAGTAAAGCACATAGACAATAAGACATTCACATTCAAATCCCATTCCTACTCCTTAAATGCTGCTTCCTGGCCACGCCATATCATTTCTTGAAACTTAATTATTCTTGTGAGTAAAAGGAGGACAATTATTGTATCCTGAGCGCCATTGTGACGAGTGGAAATTGTCAACTAAATGTGCATGGCATTTACCTAATGAATGATGGCAGTGGTTACTCCTTTAATGTTGAGAATATCAGACTTAGTTTTCTGTGGTTCTAGAGTATATTATATATAGCAAACAATGAAGCCTATGCACTTGGCCGTGGCTGGCCTGGTCTTGGAGCTGTGAGGACTCTAATCTCCAAGTCTGTAATCTATATATTAGTATAGATGTAGCCAAGGGGGATGGAGAGGAAGGAAGAGAGAGAGAGAGAGAGAGAGAGAGAGAGAGAGAGAGAGAGAGAGATTAGAAAGATCTTTTACATCATCTTATATATTTCCCATTTCTAGAACAATTTGCTGTCTCTTTTTGTAGATATGGATTCATCAAGGCTAGAGACCGTGCTTTAATTTTTTTAAAAAAGAAATGTATTTAGGTGTTTTTATCTATCTATCTATCTATCTATCTATCTATCTATCTATCTATCTATCATCTATCTATCTAGTGTGTGTGTGTGTGTGTGTGTGTGTGTGTGTGTGTGTTTGAGTGTAGGTGCTTATGGAGATCAGAAGAAGGTGTTAGATCCCCTGAAGATTTTGATCTGCCTGGTAGCAATGCTGGGAACTGAACTCTGGTCTTCTGAAAGAGCAGAATGTGCTCTTTCTTAATTGCAGAGCCATCTTCTCAGCTTCTACTAATATTGCTGTAAAAATATTGTTCAAGCTGGTATATAGAAGATAGTAAAGACTAAATAAAATGTATAACCAAGAGGACTATTACTAGTTGCCTTTATGTTGATGTGATAAAAGATAACCCTTCCAAAAACTGCTTAGGGGGGAAGAGGGCTTATTTTAGCTTACACTTCAAGATAACAATTCCTTACCAAGGGAAGTCAGGGTAGGAACTCTAACCAGGGACCTGGGGCAGAAACTATACAGGGATGCTACTTACTGATTTATATTCAGCTAGCTTTCTTATGTAGTCCTGGAATATCTGCCTGGTGATGGCAGTGCTTACAGTGGACTGAGCCCTCCTACATCAATTGGGTAATCACTGCAGTGTCTGCAGATGTGCTCACAGGCCAAGCTGGTGGAGGCAATCCTTTAAACTGAGGTTCCCTCTTTTCAGTTGACTTTAGGCTGTGTTAAGTTGACAATAAAAACTTATCCAGGACCAGCGAGAGCTGTTTTTGTTTTGTTTTGTTTTGTTTTTTCCCCCTAAACTCCTAGCTGATGCTGTTATTCCTTTCCCAAGAATTCTGACTTGACTTTGCTATCTGCCAATGAACTGTTCCTTTGATCTGTTGTCAGAATTTGAATCATAATAGAATCTAGGAATGGAGAATAGATTTTTCTTGTGAACCAGCAATACAAGAAACAAAGAATTATTGGATAGTCATCTGGTTTCTACTCTGAGAAAAGAGCATGCCCAATTCTGGTAGTTGCCATAGGCCTGGGGTCAGGAGAAACAACACCATGAATTTGCAGTGTTCTTGCTTTAGTTTTTTTTACATGTTAAAATTGAAGCCTTCTTTGGATATTTTCCTTGATGTTCAAAGACTTGGATGGGAAGAGTGGGAAAAGGGGAAGGGTCAGGATCTGATTCTCGTTCTTCATATTAATATAACTTACATGCCACTGCAGTAAAGGATGACTCTTGATACACAGAGAGACAATCTGGGCTCTGAGATTAGCCCTCTTATAGCCATATGCTGGGGAAATGTGTTGCCTATAATGTCAGTGTCTAGCCATATCTCGGTAGGTATCACACTTTAAAGTATCTAGCTGAGAATGAGAAACACACAAAGAATCATCTTCACTGTTGGTTGGGCTTAATGTGAAACTCCAATCCAAAATCTATAATGATGTCAAGGAGGTAGGGTGTGTCTACTCTCTGCTCCTTAAAACAAAACAAAACAAAACAAAACAACCAAACAAAACCTTGAGACTAGATAGTTTGTAACTAAAAGAAGTTTATTTCTCATATCTCCAGAGGTAGGGAAGTTCAGTCTCAAGGCGTTGGGTTCTGGATAGGGTAGTCCTTTCCAGGCCATGCTCCTTGCTTCTTGCTGTGTCTTAAACATGGTGGCGCATCATATGGCAAGAGAAATCCAACTTGCAGACTCAAGCCCTTTTATTTTTGGTATTAATCTATTTGTAAAGGTGGAGACTTTAATGTCTCCCATTAGGCCACATCTCCTAGTACTAGTGCCTTGAGGATTTGGCTTCCAACATATGGCTTTCAAGTAATACACGCAGACTATTGCAGCAGCAGGTTATCTTCCTAAGATTCCTAAGATGTATATGTATATCATATACAAGCACGGTAAGGGCAAAATGGGAAGTTTTCCTCGTGGTTTAGTTTGATAAATATATTATAATTATTGGACATAGGTTAATCTTGCAAAATTAAGACAATCATGCTGATTGCAAAAATTTCAACAATACAAACAAATCTGAGGAATATCTCAAGCCAGTTACTCTACCCAGAATGACAAGGCATAACACATGACACACATCCGTCCAGGAGCCGCTCTGTAGAGAGAACCAAAGGGTAACAAGTTTAATGATCTGTTCCACTCAACTGAACAGAACACCATAGCAATCTTTCCACGCTGTCAAATCTCAGTCTCCACAACATTTAAGTTTTTATTATGGAAAAACTTTAAAGTCTACAAAAGTCCCTACTCATGTCTCAACATCACCTGTTTCCCAATCATGCTCTGAGTCTGCTTCTGACTCCTCCTCATCGCTCCCCATTGCTGGGTCATTTAAAGTCCCTGATGTCATATTTCTTTTAGTTTATCAGAAATACTGCAACAGATTGACACAAACTAAGTGGCTCAAACAACCAGGAATTTATTTTCTCAGGACCTTGAAGTCAGAGGTGTGAACTCAAGGCACTGACAGGGATGGCTCCTTCCAGAAACTCCAAGGGCAGATCTTTTCCTTGGCTTATTGTAATGGCAAAACATTCTTGGCTCACAGATATATTATTCCTCTCTGCCCCTGTCACATGACCTTCTTCTCTGTGTACGTTATGTGCTTCTCTGTATCACCCCTTAAAACAACACAGCAGTCATTGAATTTATAGCCTCTCCTATATTTTAAGGGAAAATAATCTTTCCTACCTGTACCTCAGAACTCATGCTCTGTTGTCCAAATATTCCAGTTTTAGACAGTTTTCCACTAATAATAGTACTGATCATTTCTAGATTTCTAGTAACATGCATCTATCTTTTAACTCTTCTGCAGGATGGCTGGGTCAAAGTGATTCAAGTTTTCAATTTGATACACATTGCTAAGCTATCTCCTGGATCACCTCCTAGAAGTATTCCCACAAACAGTGTGTGAGGATGTATTCGACAACCCAGATTTTGTTGATTTTTCCAGGTTTACTGATTTGGTAGGTGAGAAATTTTTTTATTTTGTATTTTTTAAAAATTATAAAGATGTTTTTAAAAATACACAATAGTGGTGGAAATCAGAAAAAAAAAAAAAGAGCCACTAAGGAATGCTTGAGTGCTGGAGCTCATGAGTGATTTAGAAAAAAATTATTTCCGTGAACAGCACTTGTATCAAGAAGTTCAGTGGAAAAGCACTGGAGGAATGCTATTAATCTTCTATATGTAGGGTATATACGTTACACTGTGGGATGCTTATCGTAGCAAATGAATGCCCTGCAGATCAAGGAAATAACCTCTTTAAGTTTCTGTGGACAATTGTAACAAAATGTTCAATCTAAAGGAATTATTGCCCATTGGAGGTCACTTCTTTAACCAAGGGGCAATTCTTTTTCCAATTACATATTTCACAGCTAGGTTGTAGACTAGGCTTTTGTTCATTTTGAAAAAAGAAACGAAAATACCATTTTAGATATTCTGTCCCATTTGCCATCAGTCAGACCTATTGGGTTAGCTAACAGAATTATATGGGGCCTTGCCAATTCCCTGCTGAAAGATCAAATGGCTTTGGAGACTTGAATGACCCACAACAATAGTTTAAGATATCAGAAAGTCCATCTTTATCCCATATTTTACCATCTTCCATTAGCAGCTTTGATTGGGAAATATCAAATTTTTATTTTATAATTATCATAGTAGTACATGTTTGTAATACGTACCTCATGAGGTACTACATATAGTAAATTGTGGATTCTTATTCATGTCCCTATAAACATAATTTGGAATATATTTCTAAGATTTGTCTCTGAAACATTGCATGGAAACATTATTAATACTTTTTAAAAAATGAAATTGAGTTTATAGTCTCCCAAATTTTCATTAAAAAATTCCCTGATTCATACACATTGCAAATTTTCATTATGGAACTATAGATATATTTCATTTTAATAGCTGCAGGGTACACCACTGGAAAAATATATCACGTTTAGTTGTTTCCCCTATTGATTTGGGTTGTTGCTGATTTTTCATTTCTGCAAAAAAAAAAGCTTCATATTTTTATATGTGACATCTGATTCTGAAAGCATTTCCATGGAACAGATTCTTAGATTCAGTTGCTGAATTAGGGAGTAAATGTGTGTACTTTACATTTGATAGGTAGAGTCTACAAACTCATCCCCTCACAACGTAAAGAAGGTTCCTCTAGATCTATTCCCACTCATGGTGCATGGAATCCTAAAGTCTATGTTTTACTTTGATTTTTTTTTTTGGGTGAATTAGACAACATCTTTGATTACATGAAACCAAGATTTCTAGAGGTTCCCAAACACTTCAATTTCCAGTTCTAGAGATTCTTTGTGTTTTTGTCACCCTTCCTTGGCGAAGAGTCAAACTAGTCCTGTACATTCTTACAGAACAGAGTATCTAGGAGATCCATCTGCCCCACTGAAGGATTTGGTGATAATCTGTTTAAGGAAGAATCAATGCAGGAGCCTAAAAGCAGCTCTTACTTTGGTGAACTCATGCTCTTGGAAGACACTTAAAAAATATTTAATTTAATTTTTTTTTTAGCACAAATAGACCTCACCTAGCAAACTGTGTGACAAATGTTGACAGGAAATATTCGTCGAATATCTACTGTGTACCCAGTGTAATGCATACCTATCTAATCTCTCTCTCTCTCTCTCTCTCTCTCTCTCTCTCTCTCTCTCTCTCTCTCTCACACACACACACACACACACGCACAGCTCACATACAGAAAACCCCTCAAATTTTCTCTACCCATTTTATTGACCTAAAGCTCAAAGAGAAGACACTTTTGCACAGAACAACTGACCAAAAATCTAAGATTTACATACTTTGTCTAAAGCCAAAGTCCAAATTTCTTTAATGACACAAAGCTCTTTCTTGCTGGTCACATCAGGCTTTGGTTGACTCTAATTTTTTTGGTTTTTAAGGAATCTGAGTATACAGTACAAGCTGATCTTGAGCTTGCTATTCTCCTGCCTCAGCTGGTGACATGGTGGGATTTTAGGTATCTGCCATCACAGCCAACTTTATTGGCTCTTAATTGGTTCTTATAGTTCATTGTTGGGGAATTTTCAGCACACTGGCAGATTTTTGAAATTAATTATGATCCACCAAGCATTCATTTTGTAATTTGCTCATTCGTCACACATCAATCAAACATTTACATATACATGCCATATGTTCACAATGAGTGAGTTGGAGAGATAGCTCCATGGATAGTGCAAAGGACTCATGTTCGATTCTCAGGACCTGCTTCAGAGGAATCTGGGTCCAGAGAGAAAGAACCCATTTTGTTCAACAGGCAACATGTGCATAAAGATAAGGCCTGAGTCTATCTCCCACAAAACATACCATGATGCACTTTCAAAACCCGAGTAAAAGTTAGACCATATGTGGACTTTTGAGGAGAAAAGAGCAGAGATTTAGTGTTTTAAATAGAAAAAAACCTATCTGATAATTTCAATTTTTTAGTGGTTCAATGAAACAGAAATCACTGGTAATTTTCTGCATCATTTCAAATCTTCCTGGGCTCTCACATACTTAGGGAGAGATACACATGGAATTTTATTTGCACACTCTCCTAAAATTCTCTGTCTTCATTACAGAATAAAAGATAATTTTGATTAAGATATTTCTTACCTTGCATCCTTTAAATAGGCACACACTGTAACAATATGCAAGTCTGTTGGTGCTAACTCAGCTTTAAAGGACACTTTGCTAGTTGTCAACTTTTTATATTGGAAAACCACTGAAATGGATCTCCGAATGTACTGCTTTGGAATTTTGGAATTTTTTGTATTTTTTTTCCAGAAGAGATTTAAAAAAGGATTCATTTTTAATTACTTATATTTATAATACATATGTGTGTGTGTGTGTGCACTTATGTGTACATGTGAGTACAGGTGTCCCTGGAGGCCAGATGTGTTGACATTTTCTGGAGCTGGAGTTAAAGGTGGTGGTCAGTCACCTGACATGGGTGCTGGGAATTGAGCCCTTTTCATCAAGCATTCTTAACCATTGAAACCTCCCTCTAGCCCTCTCAATGGGGGAAATTTCTAGAAAGAGAAATGCTGAGCTAATCCAGAGCATATATATTGCTAGATTGTGATAAAAAGGACCGTGCCAATTGCACCAATCTTGCAGGCTCTAAGAATTTCAGAAATCACTTTTAAATCACAAAGACTCAGTACAGGTCCTGGGTTAGCTATCTTCTACATCTTGCGAAGTGGGTGTGTCATGTGAACGTGGTTTCAACCCCTTAACGTCGGAAATCCATTAGCAATGCATAATAGAATCACATAGTTGGACTAGGTTAATATTTATGAATAAAAGAGTAGGTGAGTATTTGGCATATAGCAAGGATATCTAGATGATAGTTCCTGGGTCTGTAGAAGGGCTAGAGTGTTAGCAATACAGAAAGCACACATTTTATTCTCAGAATGAAGCAATTCTGGACCTCTGGCTTATTTGCTGAACAATTAAGTACACAGAAAGACTTTAGGAGGGTGTTCACAGAGGCCTGATCCCTGTCCACATATATTCTATATTCTATATTCTATATTCTGTATTCTGTATTCTGTATTCTGTATTCTGTATTCTGTATTC
>NW_021604670.1:1507054-1540881 GCF_004785775.1 Grammomys surdaster
TATTCTGTATTCTGTATTCTGTATTCTGTATTCTGTATTCTGTATTCTGTATTCTGTATTCTGTATTCTGTATTCTGTATTCTGTATTCTGTATTCTATATTCTATATTCTATATTCTATATTCATCTTTCATGGAGCATCCTCCCCAGTGCTTGCCCCTTTTTACATGTTTCTCAGATTTACCACATCCCCCAAAACACCTTGTGTGCCTGAATGGCGAGGTTTGAGAATGCATTTTCTTTTTATAATACAAAGGATGTTCATGATCTATAATCTGGGGCTGCTTCATGAAGTCCTAGATTGCTTGCAGTGAGATAAATTGGATCTGCATAGTAACACATTAAAGACAGGGACATCTGCACAGCTTCCCCTGGTGCTTTATAACTGGTCGCTTCCTTTAAAATCTGCATCTGTTATATAGCTCCTAAGTAAATGGTGCACATTTTGCTTAAAGACAGGACAGACTGTAAAGACTAAATTTTATTTTTTTCTGACCATTAGTGTCTGCCATCAAGCAGATTGCGAAAATGTGCACAGTTCTGAGCTGTAAGCAGGCATTTTGTATGCATCCCCATAGGGGAAACACTTAATTCCCTTAAAAATGACTGCATACATTTATTTAATGTACATATGTATCTCTTTATTTAGGAAATATTTTGTGACTCACTGCGGAGAATTCTGAATTTACATATTGTGATATGATTTAAAGAAGTGATTTATAAAACTATCTTATTTTTCCCCTATGCAAGAGTGGTGTAATCTTACTAATGGTTGAAGTTAGGTGATGGGCACATATGAGAATGCTGTAGTATTCTCATGGCCTTGTACATGATTAGAACTTGGCTAAATACAATTTATATTGAGAAGATTATGTGTTCATAAGCACAGATATACCAGTGTCATATGCTCTGTCAGTAGCAGAACTATACCTCTCAACATTGGGCTGAGAAGAGATCCCAAGTGCTCAGTGTAAAATCAAATGACTGAGCACACCCATTGTTCTGTTCGCCTTTGATTAGAGTCAAGTGTTTTCGTGGTATTATGGTCCAGCTGCACTGTGGAGAGCCAGGCTAATTCACTTTGAATTGTAAATGTCCAACATAAGGTTTTTATATTTATCTTGTTCTGTGCTCCCATCTTTTGATTATTCGAGTTTTCAGTCTACGTATCATTCATGCTTTCTTTTTTTTGTATTTAGGGTTGTTGAGCTTTTCAAGTGATGCAAGACAAACTTGGAACATAAGAATTCACTCTGGCTTCAAATTTCAGTCCTATGTAACTTTGAGCAATATCTGATTCTCTGAAAGTCTGTATATTCCCCACCTCCACCCCCAAAAAGAATTGATGTGAAAGAATCCTTCTAGGATGATGGTAAATTTTAAAATAAATTGAATAAAATATTCTTTACAAACTGTTAAGTGCTTGTAGCTGGAGGATGTTTTATTTGTTTCCTCAGAGACATTCTAAGAATAATAAATAAAACATAGGTGTCCAGAGTTCAGAATATACATGGGTCAGGATCATATCTTCCATCTGTGGAGAATAAAGGGGAAAAGTTTCACAACATTTTTCATACCAAGTAGTAGTTTTCAAACGTTAGCATGCCCATGGGAACTTGCTAAGATTTCTGACTGCAGACCAATTCCCCAGGAAGCTGATTCAGAAAGTTTAGGGTGAGGGCAAGGATTTGCATTTTTTAATGACCCTCCCTGGTGATTCTGATGTATATAGCTCAAAGATTACAAAGATTAAAATTTGGAGAACACTGCTTCTAAGGTATAAAATGTTATCTTTTTGAGGGCTTTTTAGTTTTTTTTTTTTTTCCTGCTTTGAAAAAAGATTCTGGGAGGAGGAAATCCAAAGAAATAAATCAACTGGAAAGAAATGTCAAATATTGCATGTTGGAAAAAAATTTGAATGGTAAACTCCCTAAGGTATTTTAAATGGCATCCCATAATCACAACTAAACTTAAATAAGGTCACACCTGTAAAAAATTGTCTCCCTGCCTTATATTGATGGCTCTCCAGGTGATTCTGTATCTGTGTGGATGCAGCCTTAAGGGCGTATTACTGTGGAGACTTTATTTGTATTTTCTGAATTACTTTGAGTACAATTATTGCTTTGTCAGGAAACCATAGCTTTTCCTTTAGGTAATTGACTTTAGAGAGCTTTGTTGCATTGTTAAATGTGATTTTTATTTAGACTTAGGTCTAAAACATTTCCTGTGGGAGATACATCTTTAGCTTCGTAATGGGAAAATAGGTTTTGATTAAAAGAAAATTGCTTTATAGTCAATTTTTTACAAGTATTGGGACAATTCCATTAGATGAGATTGCCCTGTGTGACTACTCTCCAAATGTTATTTACTTTTAAATAATATAACATTATCCAGTATTCTATTTTCTTAAATTTGCCTTCTCCATTCAGACTGTTGTAGTCTGGTTTCCTAATTATTCAATATTTAAACCAAATAACATGAAGGATATAAAAGTGTTTGAAAGCTATAAAGTTATAAATACATAAGAGGTTTTTAGTACTGCAGAGTTTTGTTTCTCATTGCACCCTTTAAGCCATTTCTAGATTCTCTGAGGGTTAGCATGAAGGATATTGTACACACACACACACACACAATTACAGGTGCATGCACACATGCACACACATGCATGCACATACATATATAATGTTCTTAATGTAGAGAACTGTGCAAAAATCCCATCTCCTACTGTGTGGGATGAAGTGAACAAGTTAGAATGCCATCTTAAGTTTCCTTTTGGTAGACATATTTATAGGGAAGATATGGCCTAAAATATAGGTAGGTATTTTAAGGAAAAGAGAATTTTCTTTTATTTAATACTAATTTTTGGAGATTGATGGGAGTATTTTAATCCATATGATAGGTTTTAGTGATGCCTTCCTTTCATGTTACCCAAAAGAATGACACAAGGACCTTATTTCCTTTCCATTGCTGTTTCCATCAGAGTGTGATCAGAAAGACGGATTCATCCCAGATTCCCCAGATTAAGGGACTATAATGGCATATTACTTTCAAAGTGTGTGAGAAGGATCAGAGACATTAAGATACTCAAACACAGAAAGGTGAGGAATTGTTATCATTGAAAGGATAAGGCAAAGGCAAGAGAAAGACAGGTATTGTGTTAGTTGAGTAACAGCTAAATCCACGAGGGAGGAGTTCCTGCCTGGCTGAAACTGCTATAATAGAGGACATAGAAATAGAGAATGAAGCTGGCCAGAAGGAGGAATAGATGGCTCAAGTTCTCTTTCCATCACCTCCAACTGGTATATCCAGCATCGGCCAGTTAGCAAGTAAGCCAGGATGATGAGTCAGCAAGGAACAATGTCCTGGGATGTGGATTTATAGAAGAGCAGAGGAAGATGAGGGGAAGCAAAGCATACACAGCATAAGTGTTCTTTGGCATCAACTGAAGATCATGGCTCATGATGTTCTTGTTCTTTTACCTGCTTCTTTTCAGGGGAAATTATTTTATAGTGCAACATCATGGACTGTGACTGACTTCAGCTGAAATTCAAGAGTATGGTGATTGATTGACCTGAGAAATATTAGCTGATCAAATTTTTCACATGAATGAATTGGAAGTTTGAAAATTTTAAATGAAGTGAAATATTTTATGTATAAGTTTGTATTTTGAATTGCTACAAGAATAGTTTGAGTAACAGAGTTTTAGGTAGAGTATATTAGAAATTTGATGATGCTTATCACATTTTATTATTAGTTTTGAACATTTGAATGAAGATTGTTCCAAGTGTATTTCTGATGTAGCTTTTTGATCCCTGATTTTCTTTTTGTTGTTTTGTTTGTTTTAATTTTTTTGATATTTTGGTTTTGATGTATCTCCATTGAACTATTTTTTAATCACTAACTCTTTCACGTTTATTAAAACTATTTAGCTTTATCCTAAACCTGAGCCTTATAATCCTGCTGTACCCTATGCCTAGGAAGGCATTGTACAGTGAGTGAGTAAGGGGCTAAAGAATGGGTGAAATTTACATTAATAACAAATATGGTATGATAATGCTAAGGACTTAGTAATGGTACACATACTTTGAAAGTAACCAAAAGCTTTCTAATTGAACTTAAAATCTGCTCAACAAGAAGGAAACCATGCTAACTATTCTGGATCTGCAAAACTATCTAACTAATCAGTGCTAGTGAAGTCATGGTTTTGGAGGAGAATCTATAATCACTAACTTACTAAAACAGCTTGATCCCTAATAATAAGCTATAGACATTTGTCTATACGCCCACAGATAAGTGTACTTTTCATCCCTCATCAAGGAAACTTTTCTTTGCAACAGACAGAAATCATTACAGAGAACCACAACCAATCAAAATGCTGAATTGAGGAACCCAGTCCCAATGGATATATCTACAAATCACTCACACACCTGAGTGCTGGGATTGCTGGGATTGGGAGAGGAAATTTGGGATTGGGAGAGACGGTTTTCCCAAGAGAAGAGCACACCAAATGATTGTCCATTGTCAAATGGTCAGCCCTGAAAACATACACACAAGTAACCTTTTATGGATCAAGCAGATTGTACATAGGAATATATATATGTGTATACAAATATAATATATTATATATTATATATGTGTATGTGTGTATATACTATATACATAATGCATGTATATGTCTAATACACACACACACACACACACACACACACATACAATCAGAGTTAGCATTAGATGCAACTAGAGGTCTGAGGTGACTGAGGAGAGGCTGGTGGGCTTTGTGGTGTGGTTAACAGATAGAGTTGCTGATGATGATGTGTAAGAGAAGGTGTGTATAATGTATACATATACATGCAGTAACAATTAGTGAAATAAGAGGCCATGAACTTAAAGCAGAGTGAAGAGAGGAGGGATTATGTAGGAGGGTTTGGAAGCAGAAAAGGGAAGGAAGAAATGTTATAATTATATTATAATCTCAAAAAAAATTTAAAAAGAAGATAAAGAAAAAAGAATGGGTGAAATAAAAAAATAATCATGGGAATATAAAATCCATGTGAAAATGGTAGGGGAGAGATTTGCTAAATACAGCATGAAAACAAAGTATCTTGTTTTTTGCGCATTTTATTCTATCCCAAATTGTGAGCAGTCTGGCAGAAATTGAATGTGGATTTGCCATTTAAATACAAATCAATTGACTACTAAAGAACTAAATTGCACTGTTGCCACTTGTCTGTTAAACAATTTGGACTAAAAGAGGAGGAAAACATGGGAGTCAGAGTTAGCATTAGATGTAACTAGAGGTCTGAGGTGACTGAGGAGAGGCTGGTGGGCTTCCTGGTGTGGTTAACAGAGTTGGTGAGGATGAAGCTTAAGACAAATGTGTTACTAATGATCATTGTGGTCTGCATCTGATATTGGTCGTTGATCATCAGTTAGAGATTTGTCAGTGTGTGTGGTGGTAGAAGTACTGGAAACTGTAATGGTCAGACTGGCAAATTGGGAGGGTAGCTGGTGCTGGGAGGAAGGATATTGATGATGTTTTAGGTGGTAAAGAAGTTATCAGTAATGCCATAACGCCAAAGGTGATGATAAGGCTTATGCAGGCATGTGATATCACATGACCCTTACAGTTTTAAACATGTCCGTGGTTGAAAACAAGTAATGAGAACTCAGTAAGTTTACTTGCAAGGAGATTTATCACACTAAACACTCACTTTGCAGATGCTCTCTAAGCATTTCCTTAATTACAGATATTAGCATCCTGCTGAGCCAAAAAGCACCACTCCTGTCAATTTCAACACTGTGCACAAGTTCCTTCAATAAATATTACTCAACTCCAATTACTGAAAACTTTTGGAGTAAAATTGACTTCTCCTATTTAATACAATGAACTTGAAATAATTTTTTTTATCATGCAGTAGTGCAATTTATTTGGAGGGTTATCTTCTATCTCTGGAATTATATCTTCTGAGAATTGGTATCTGTCCCCTACTCTTAACTGCCAAGGAAAATAATTTCATTTGTAATGAACCTTCTTGCTACTTCATAAATTAGCACAAACATATATCATTTTAAAGACTGAATCCACAAGCCTGACGAATCAGTAGATAGAATATATAGTTCCTTTTCCCCTTGACTTTGTGAAAGTACACAAAAATGTTCAGTGTCATTTTCTATTTTGTTGTTTAAAGTTAGCTCTTGCCTTCTCCTTAGCAACAGGTGACTCATCTACCAGCTCTGAGAACCAGATTAAATTATAAAGACCGGCATGCGCTCTATTCAACAAACTCATGTTGCTTAAACAACTGGGATATGTTTTCCAATTTGATACAGCTCAGCATATCAGGTATGTAGAAGTATACATGTAATTACTGCTTCAAATCTATTGAATATTTGTAGTAGAAACTTTATATGCATAGTGTCCTGGAATGTTCTCTTTACTCTACACATAAATAGGACATAGTCCAGGAAGTCTTCCTATTCTGTGGCTTAGCTGGATTTTGAGTATTTATGAAATTAATATAAATTATATCCCTATATTTGGGACTTTTTGTAACTTAAGTTTTGTTTACTATTAAAGTTATTAAGCTTTATGGACACTTACATGTATTTCTCTAATATAATCATTTTATCTTTCCATTTTATCGAATTTATTTAGCTATTTATTGACATGTTCATCGTGCATAATGTTGGGTTTCACAGAGGCATTTTCATGCAAGTGTATTATGCACTTTGGTTGCATTCATATGTATATGATGTCTATGTATATATGTGAAGTGTGTGGTTTTTGGTCTGAGTCCTTCATCTTATTTATTTCACTTAATACGATGACCTCCAGAAATTCTATTTCTCTTATGGCTGAATATAATTCTATTGAGTATATATACCACATTTTCTTTATTCATTCATCTGTTAGACACCTAGGTTGATTCTACAGCTTGTCTATTGTGAATAATGCTGCAATAAACATAGATGTGCAAATATTTCTTTGGTATGTTGATATAGAGTCCTTCAGGCAAGTACCCAGGAGTGGTACAGCTGAGTCATATAGTAGTTCTATTATCATTTAAGTTTTTCAAAAGAACCCCTGAGATGATTTTTATAGTGGATGGATTTATTTATATCCTTACTAGCAGGGTATAATCTCCACTCCCTCTGCATCTCAATTGTCACTAACATTTACAGATTTTTTTTTTTCCTCATGGTACCTATCCTCTCTGACCTGGGTAAGATTATCTTAGTGTGTGTGTGTGTGTGTGTGTATGTGTGTGTGTCTGTGTGTGTGTGTGTGCATGCATGCACATGTGTACATGCTGCATTTCCTTGATGGCCAAAGATGCTGAACATTTTTCATATATTTATTAGATATTTATATTTCATCTTTCAAGAACTGCCTATTTTATGTCTCTTTATTGATTAGGCAATTTTTTTTTTGCTTAAGTTGTTCATATTTTCTAGATAGTAGATTCTGACTTTATTCCAATGAATTCTTTTGTGGTCTTAAAAAAATGGGGAAGCTGCAACTGTATGGAGTTTTATCTGGGTCCTTATTATATTCCACTGATCTATATGTCTGTTTTTGCATGCCAGTACCATGTTGTTTTGTGCTTCCACTTGAATTTTATGATTTTTTCTATTTTTATAAAGAGTGTTACTGACATTTGGACAAAGAGTGCATGGAATCTCTATGTTGAGTTAAGTAATATGGCCATTTTACAATACTAATTCTGCCAATCCATGATCGTGGGAGGCCTTCTCACCTTCTACTGACTTCAGTTTTGGACCTATATTCTTAACCATAATGGAATATTTCATGACATATTTCTGCTGACGTGGAGTTTAGTTCAATTTTCTCCTATTACTTATAAACCCAAGTCTATCGAGTCTTCTAAAAACTTCTGAATTTATTACAGAATAATGAAGACTGAGATAGAGAAGAAATAGGAAGCACATGGAAATTATTTTAGAGATTGAGGGGGTTTGGAAGTCCCAGATAGAAGATCTCATTGTGCAGCTTTTTATCTATGTGATCATGACTTAGTCTCTTAATCCATAAAGGCTTGAGGGTCAGGACTAATTTTCCTTCTCTTTCAACTAGGGAAAGAGCCTGCCATAACCATCTTAAATGGTAAAAACCTATAAATATTACATTCTCTAACTTCATTGTACTGAATTTGACAAGTCTGCCTGCATTAGTTCTCCTCCTTGTAAAGCCATTCTCCATACTTTAGCTTCATACTTGTTTCCTAAAGTACAGCATTAACCACAGTTCTGTCTGCTCAGAATCCATCACCATATATATGCCTAGAGCGAAGGCCCTGTGAGGATGAAGGAGACAGCTGTCTTAAGGCCATGAAGATGCTTGCTGCAGATCCCAGCCTTGTTGACCCTTGATCCACAGACTTGAATTGTTCTGAACTGTGGAGAAAGTAAATTTCTGTTGTTTAGATCACCTGGTCTATGGTATTTTGTTGTAGAAGCTTGGGAAGACTAAAATAAAACCTTCTATGGGGAAGAATGCTAGTCCAAAGAGACCACAGGTACCTTCATTTTTGGTTCTGTGGTTTGGCTCACTGGCTACTAAGTTTTTCCTTAATTTGTTTCTCCTGGCTTGGGCTATTCTCTTCAAAGGGAATTCTCTGACTAGAGAATTTGTCCTAACTCTCAGACATTTATGACCAGTGTTTCCAGAACTGTGATAAGTTTTCATGAAAAATGTCAGGAACTGGATCCCCACTCTTGGGTAAAGGTGTCTATTTGGCTCACCAAATTCAAAGTGCAAGTGACCAGATAATTTGTTAGCTGTGTGAAGATTAATAACTAGTTATCTTCAAAGTGACTGACATGGTCTTTTATTTAAGTAAGAATGATAATGCCAGGGGGAACTCTTACAAGAGGGTTAAAGAAGAAATAATATGCTTTCTAATACATTATTTTTATAAAATAAAAGGGAAATGAAGTTATCTGTAGTAGAGATATTTTGCAATTATTTTTTTATTTAAGAAAAAAAGTACTTGTTTTCCACACCACTCTAGCTTTAAACTTTATATTGCCACTTTGTTTGACAACCGTTGATCCTTCTCTGAAGTCACGGCAGGAAATTAATCTGTGGTCTTAATTGCAATGTATTAATGTTATGGTGGGTGAATTGCCACGGATATGGCTGTTATTAAGACTGCCATTAAAACTGGACAGTAAAACCTCATTAGTGACATCTTCATCCTTGGGAGATCAGCTGAATTGTTTCTTACACCTTGGCAGCTACATTCTATTTAGGTCATGGGAAATTATGAGATTGACTTACACTTCTAATATATTGCTGCTCCTACTTGCAAGTTCTTTACAAATATAAGTATGATAATATAAGAACAGAGATGCAGCAGATCCTCAGGACAGATGAACAGAAAGTGTGACATGCCAGACTTTAAAGGTTGGCATGGATTTCTCTAACCATGTTAATGGTGCCCTCTTAGCACAGGAGACAAGGTGTCCTCACTGTCTTACCCAGAAATTAGAGAGACCAGTGAGCTCTAGGGATCTTTCTTAGGTCTGGATTCACAAGCACACATTACCATGTCCAACATTTTATTTATTTATCTTACATGTTTTCTGAGGATTGAACTTAGATCCTCATGGTTTCAAAGAAAGCACTTTGCCAACTATCTCTTTTTCTACTCGATATTTTATTTATTTACATTTCAGATGCCATCCCCCTTCCCCATTCCCCCGAATCCTCTATCCCATCCCTCCTCCTCCTTTTTTGACTTTATACTGTTTAAATTACATGCAAGTATTAAGGTCAGTTCTAGGTTGAGGAACTAGCAATACAATAGATACAAATAGTCAAGGAACAAGCAAGACAATAAACACAAATAGTCAAAGAACATGCCCTACAATAAACAGAGTCCCATGATCACTCCTGTGATCACTATTTCTAAGGGCTTATCAGGATGATCAAAATGTCTGAGCCTACTTCCCTGCCCTAGTCCAAAGTCATTTTCATGCCTGAAGCCTATTTCTTTGTTCTAGCTTAAGATTTAGATTCCTGCCTATAATTACTTTTTTGTTCTAGCCTAAGACTTAGATTCCTGTCTGGAATTTCTTCTTTGTTCTAGCCCAATGTCAGATTCCTGCCTGCAGTCCATTTCCTTGTCATTGACCAATGTCAGATTCCTGCCAGGCAGTCCCAAAAGCTCTCCACATCTCCCCCTTTTTATTGCATAAACCAGACTGAATCTGTCTTAGGTTTTTCTGACAAGAAAGCCTTCCTTACTCTTTGTGGAATGTGCATTATCATAAGCAATGCACTTATGTCTTAGGTTGGTAAGGCTCTGTGCAGAAACTTACCTGTCTTTGACTTGCCAGCCTGTTAAAATAATATCTCTGTCTGGGGGTCCATTATCGGTTTCAAGTCATGTACTTTGGCTGCCAGCCTGTTGATGTAGTTAGAGACAAGCTTTAACATGATGGACAGGAATAAAAGTATTCCCAGGTCAAGAAGGGCTAGTCTGATCAAGCTATATATGCCATTCCTGAGGTTTGACCAAAATGGAAATACTGACTTCAGGCCATGGATAATTTTATCAGCATTATCTGCCACATCAAAGCTCAACAGAGCAGCATTGTTTAAATTCACAATCTCACTATGCAAAGTTAACACACCCAGAGAGGTGTTAGGATTATGCCAAATATCCTATAGGTGTCTTTAAACTTTTTTCTAATTATAATGACAATCATTGTAAATTTTAGAAGTAATACTACTCCAATGATATTTGTCATGACGCTTGGGATGGCTCCTAACTCTTGAACCCTGAACCTCCTTCAGATAATTTGAAAAGGTTATAGAGAAAATCATTTGTTGTTCCTGATACCTATATAAATCCTTTTGTATACTCAATACATTAGTAATATTGTTTTGCTAGATAGTTAACAAAAATAGTTGTCTTAAGTCCTTGTTCAATGCTATTGCAGAAGCAGTGGTGCTGGTAATTAATGAAATTAAAGCTGTTATACCAGCAATAATCAAGCCCGCTAACATCTTGCTTCTGCTTAAAGCCTAACTCACTTCTTCCAGCACTTTCAAGCTTTTTTCAGAATCAAGTGTACTTTCGTGGACTCTGGAATGTTCAGAGGCTTAAAACTCCTTACCAGATTCCTCAAAGTGAAGTTTTGCCAAATAGTCAGTAAGAGCAGCTGTTTCCTCCCATGAGTATGCTAGCCACTGTACAGACACCATCTGTGGATAATGAGGTAGCACTCTAGTAAGGACTTTAACCACATGATTATTCTGCATGTTGTTTGGTTTAGGATGTGATTATGAATTTTTTTTTCACTTTTTGGCAGATCCATGGGAAATAAATGCTTATAAATATAATAGTTCATTAGAGAAAATCCAAGTCACAGAGGGGAGCAAATGTCAGAAATGAATGAAGTTTGCATTAGGTTTCAAGAGAAACACAAAATTGGTCACCTCATAGAAGGAAAGCTTTCTATATTTCAAAGACAAGATGCTGAGACCTTCTGAGAAGCACCATATGCTTCTTCTGTCAGCCTCTATATGTTGTTGTTCCAGTTACGCCATATTGGGTTCCATATGTGATCTCCATGTCAAAAAAATCACCCGCTGAAGGGAGAGATCCAACAGAATGTGAAGTGTGGACAAGCAGGGTTGAAGTGCATTGTATACATGTATAGAATGTCATATTGAAGTCCACTATCTTTCCAATTATTTTATACTAAAAAACAGTCCACCTAGATATTTAAGACTGTTCTGTCTACATCTTTTCTGTGGCTTCTGGGCAATATGGCAGTTCACATCTTCCTGGAAGAAGCCAGGACCATGAACCATTCACCACCCCTCCTCTCATCTGGGTTTTTTTTTTGCCAGGAACACTGCTCACTTTAGAGATGATTTATGACTTGAGTGACTTTGTTTAGGCTTCTGTATTGCAAAGGATTTCTTTTGCAGTACTGAGGACTGAAAGGCCTTTTACATGCTGGGCAAGTGCTCTACCATTGAGCTGAAGTCCCAGTCTTGGTCTCTTCTATTTACACCAAACATTTCCTGCTTAGTTTATCAAAGAATTTTATCTCAGGTCTTGAGATCTAAGCTCAGTGACTGAAAATGGATGACTTCCTTCCTTTGTCACTGATGCCTGAGCACACATAACGTAAGAGTCTGTGAGAAAGAGGGTAAGAGTAGGCATTTTCAGATTATTAACTAAATGTCCTTCATGATACTTTGATTTCCCTCTTATTTCTATTGGATAATGTGATGATATATGTGCAATGTATGATAGAATATTTATGATATATGTATATATATATACATATATATATGTTATGATTTATGCTGCAGTAGTTTTGCTGCTACAAGTATTAAATGAGCTGAACTCTATAAGGATAAGAAATCTTAGGGATGAAGCTTTAACATAAGAATTAAATAGTCACAACACACTAATCCATCATCTTTTTTTTAAAATAAAGGACAAACTTTATTGAGCTCCTCAATTTTAGTTTTCTTTTTCTTGAACAGTGATTTCAAGTATTTGCTCAGTTCATGGGCAGCAGTGAGACCCACTTTGATCACCGTAGGGACATCTCTTCTGATGTCATGGTGTCTGCCAAAGTGCTGGTAATTGCCACATCCAACAAAATGCTGCCCAGAATCCATGGATATGCATTGTACATGTGACCAGCTGCTCCTCTTTGCTTTGTACTTGTGGTGCTCACTGTCAACCTTTAAGAGAGGTTTGTCAATTTCCTTTCCCACCAGTCATCACATTAATAACAGCTCTGTTGGCCAGGAAAATTACCTTCTTGGACCCTGAAGGCAGCTTCATTTGGATCTTCTTGGTTAGTCTCTGGGTTGTGGGACATTATTGGCAAAAGGACTGAGCCAACTTGTCCCTGTCCTCTAGCTTTTCACCTAAACAACCCATGATAGTACCCAGGCATGGTGCCCATAGGCAAAACACTGTAGATACCGAGTGACATCTTCTTGCTGAAGTACATGATTCCTTCTGATGTGATATTTGACTTAGTAGGGATCAGGAAAGACTACCTTTGTAGGGGAGTGCTACAGCCAGGGTCCTGGATGATGCCTCTTCTCTATGCTGCCCTTGATAAAGCAGTGAGGCCGAGCAAAATCTACTGCATGTGTGCACAGACATATAATTGACACCTTTCCTCCCCGCTCAGGTCACACAGCCCATGCCAAATGGGGAAATATATTATGTTTTGAGGGTAGCTATAATGATAGTTGTGTACTCAGACAATAGAGTCACAGATTCTAAGCTATTCTTATAAGAAATGTGGGAATCAAACCACATTCAATTCCTAGACTTGTTACCAGGTCCATTTTTTTTTTTTAATGTAATAGGACTACATTAGGGTTGGAGAGAAGGCTCAACGAAACTGCTGACAAGCCTAAGAGCCTGAGTTTGATCTCTGGGACCCATCTGGTGGGAGGAGTAAATTGGTTACCACAAGTTGTCCTTTGACCTTCATATGCATGCCCACACATACACAGAAGTGAACATCCAGAATAAATAAATAAAAAGACAGTAAATGAAAATGATTTTTTTTAGTACATCTCAGAGAAATGCTTTAACCTACAATTGCTGTTGAGGAGAGAAATTTAATCCATCCACAGTATCGACTGTTTTGTCTCCCTTCTTCTTCTTAGATGGATTAAAAAACAAAAGTGTGACCAGGGAAAGGAACAGAATGCCTGTGCTGACATAATCCCCAAGTTGCCAGAATCATAAGGAATTCTCGCTCTTCAGCTATGCCCGGCTGGAGACAGAACATTTTCTCCTATGATGTATATGTCACTTTCCATTAATTCTGCAAAGCCTGTCCCTTTAGAAAGCATAGTAAACACTATAGTGTATTGGATTAGATCTCTACCATGAATAAATTTATTTTCTAGCAAGTGTAAAAAATGAGCAAGGCCAAAAGCCCCCAGAGCAGAAAATGTCACAGTGATTGCTAATACATTACCGCACAGAGAAAGGGCTAATAAAACCCCTATTAGGATGTCATACCTGCTTACAACTGAATTCTCCAGAAAGTTTATTTGATATGTCTAAGCCAATTATCAAAGTCTTAGTGATAAGAAGCAGCTCACTGGGCCTGAATGTGTCAGAATAGAATGACTAAATTGTGGGAATTCATGGGCGTCTGCTTTGAATAATTAACTTGGCTCTTTGTAGAATGCATACGCTTTGGAAACTAATTTTCTCTTTCCACGAAGCATTCTGCCCTTGTGCCGCCTTTGAAAAGTAAACTATTTAGCTGTGAGGTTACTCCCTTTTCATTATATTGGTTTACGCTTCCTCCCCTGACTTGCGGCCCCACCCTTCCCCTTGCTCTTTGTCTTTGTAGCATCATCCTAACAGGGCTGCTGTAGTCTTCCAATGGGTACGAGATATGCAGTGATGACATTTCCTCTAAGTGGAATTTAATCATTTTTTTTTCTGGCAGTGACATTATCACTCCTTGCCTTTTCTTGCATTTTGCTAGGACTAAAACACCAGTTTTATTTTTAAAAGATTTGAAGGTAGTTTTATTCCTTTCAGAGGAAGCAGAAATGTTGGTTGCGTAAATAATTCTGTAGATAAAAGCCATAACGGATCTTAGTTGATTTGCAATTTCAGTCATGATTTGGATCAGAATGGGTAGCTAGTTTGTGCAAACAACCATACAAATCAAATGACCCTTTCTACCTTCTCTGCTAAAGTGGTCTGAACAGAACCTTTGCTTTGGAGTAGGCACACGAATTTTTGTTTCTTGGCTGAGCGATGCCATTCTGGGTATTGATATGTGGAGAGGATCCTTGTTCTCTCATCTCCAGGGTAGAGCTCACAGTGAACTTGAGACTTTCCACTTGAGATGTCACCTATCTGGTAAAACCAGGTATTGCCTCTTTGGGAGCAGGCTGGTCTGCTACACAGAGGAAGAGTCACTGAAGTGTTGGGTGGGTGGATGGATGAAATGGAATGGGAACGGGGAGGAGGCATGTATAGAAACTGTTAGTGATGAGTGTTTGGCTTGTTAGACAATCTAGGACTTGATATTCCTTGATACAGGAAGTGCCTTTGTTAGACACATAATGTTGCTACCAGGTGGCTTCACACCTGGAGCAACCTCCTGAAGATAAATGAAAATGAGAAAGTTATTGAAAGTGATCCAGTGGAGTTTGAAGTTTCAAGTTATATTTATGGGCTATTTATTCCCATATGAAAGAAAAAGTTTCTTCCAACTTGGATTCTAAGAAACATGTGTGAGAATACTAGCTTCCCCTGGGCCCCAGAAGAATGAATTACTTTACATTTTGGCCCTCTTACAGGGCTTCTAGTAAACCTTATAGGAAGATTTTAAACCTTTGCCTAAAGTAAATTGCAAAATCAAGTTCTGCATGTACCAGTTTTCTTTCAAATTCACTCAGTAAAGCCTATGAAACTAGCTTAGCTCAGTGGGGTGTGTGAGGAGCTGAGCATGAATCTGTGGAGATTTCGTTATTGTGATCTGTTTTTAAATAGAAGGGGCTCCGAGAATATATGTGGGAAAAACATGTCAAGTACCACAACCTCTTCTAGTTCTACTTCAAAATGTCCTGAGTAGGGCTGGGGAGATGACCAAGTCAGTCAAGTACTTGCCTCTCAGTTGTAAGGTTCTGAGTTCAGTCCTTAGAATCCACATAAAAAGCCAGGAAATGGTGATAAGAGAGCTGGTAAAAGCACTTGGTAGCCAAATGACATGATTTTGGTATGAGTTTGAACCCTTGGCCCCATCACTCAATGAAAGAAAAATGACTGAATCTATTTTCTTTTGACCTTCACATATATTCTATAGCATGCACATGCCCCCTTCTATATATGCATAAATGAAAGAAATGAAAACACATGTCAACTGTGGTAGCATGTTCTGGGAGGCAGACACAGGGGGTTTTCTTCAGTAGCTAATATAATCTAATGGATGAGCTCAAGGACAATGAGAGTCTCTGTCACAAAGGAGATAGATGGTGTTCTTTAGGATGATGTTGGAGGTTGTTTTCCAGTCTCTTCATCAATGTGTGCATTTGTGTGTATCTCCCACATGCACCCGCATGAGCACACACACGCACTATGCATGTATATAATGAAAACCATATGAACTCGGAGTGGCTTTTGTAAACATAACTCTTAGTTCACTTTCTTCCCTTTATTTACCCTTTGCTGTGGCCAATGGATATTTAAACATACACGAAAGGAAGCAAACCAAAAAGGTCAAGAGGGAATGCTGCTGGATTCCTAATTAATGATAACTAGGCAAACCTCTAGAGTGATTCTTTGGGAGGGTAAAAATAAGAGCAAATGCTCAAAAATAAAATTATTTCTTCCCATTTAAAAATATGCTTTTGGGAGGGAGCTGGTGATGATCATAAAAAGCAAACAAATAATAAGACTTCACAACTCCAAAAATGATTAAGAATCACTGCTCTGAGAACTTAGGTTCTAAAGAAAGCAACCCACATCTGTACAAGTGTCTCTTATACATATGCTAATCAGCTCCACTGGTAATTTTAGCTTTTGGTTTGTTTTCTTCCTGTCATTATTTTATGTTCTTATTTGTGAGACTCCATATGCACATCCGTGGCAGTGGGTGGTGGTAGTGGTGCACAATTGCTTACCATTCAAGTTTGGGAGAATATGGTAAGAATATGTAATAGTCCTTTGCATGAGCATATTTTTCTTCATGAGGCAGAACCAACCCGGTGAGCACTTTTGAATAATAAAGGTTTTCGGATGAATAGAAGAAATCATGGACTACACTATAGATTTATATCTCCAGTCATATTGAAACATTTAAATACTTCTGACCTTAATGACCTACTGATTCCATTTCATCTCTTAATGGATTGTGTGAAAATGAAATGCTTGAAGTACATACAGCACTGTGGCAGATTTACAAAAATCATTTATCCATGCTCTTTTTGCACCTGGAGATGAAGAAACACTTCTTAACTGTGGCCTCTACTCAGGCCTCTTAGACAAGGTCTAAAGCACCTATCAGGCGCCAAGAATGATCTTGAGCTGCAAATGAGACCAGCCAGCCAAATCCTTCTGTGAACAGGATCATTACAATCAGCTTTGGATTTGGGAGGCATGTGAATTCATCCACATGCAGAGTCCTGGCCTTCGTGCCACACAGACCCAGTACTTCTGTCTGCCAGAGGTCTTCCTAAGCCTTGCCTTCCTTAGGGAATCAGCATCATAGATTATTATCTCCCTTAGGGAATCAGCGTCATATTAATTCATCTGCCTTGGTCTTTCCATCTTGCTCTGTTCTTCCTGTCTTGTTTCACCTCTACTCAGCTTATTGTTTCTTACACTCCCTCTGCTTCCTGCCTGAGTCAGAAACACTCAACAGCCAGAGGACAAGGTGGCTGTTGATGCAGATGATGTTAGTGAGTCTCCTAGGGCCAGTGTCCTAGGTAGGAAGCTAAAAATGAGGACAGAGTGTCTGGAGACCCACAGCACAGTGGGGACAATGTCTGGCAACGCAAACTATTGGTTTTGGACTTCATTGTCCACTTTTGTGTTCATGAACAGAATTCTAAACACGATTATTTTCTTTGGTAATGTTTCTCAAAAGACCAGAGTACTCTGGCCATAAATGATGATTATTATCTTAAGACATTCAGTTATCTAGGCCCCGACTCTACCTTAAAAAGGAAGGTTTTATGCCTTCCCATCTGTACTCAATGACTTTCCTTCCTGAGGGTCAGCATTAAAGCATCTGCCTAAAGTAGCTGTCTTGGTGAAAAATCACTTTAGGGCAGTTGCTATTGCCGTATAAGACCCTCCTAGGGTTTGATAAAGTGGAATTTACTTGGAGGAAGAGAGCATTCTCAGGGATCCTGGGAGATGAGGGTTATCACTTCTGAGAGGCGTTCCTCTCCTGCCTGAGAAATGCTGACTAGAATTCTTTTAGTTTCAAGACTTCAAATATATCTTTAGATAAATAAACTTGGCCTATTTGACTCTAAGCTTTCATAAATGTCCAGTGATTCCTTTTTCTACTTAATTTCATTTTTAAAACTGTCTTCATTTGGGCTGACGAGGCGACTTAGTGGATGGAAGGAAGCACTTGCTGAGCAGGCCTGATGAGCAGATTTCAGAACCTACATAAAGTGGAAGGAGAGAAACCTATGTCCTCTGATCTCTACACACACACAGTGGCGTACTCATGTCTCCCCCTCCATCATACAGGAACACTGATAATAATGCTCATAAGAAATTAAAAAATGAAAGTAAAAACTGCCTTAATAAACTTTCTTTTTTTTAAAGCTAGGGACTGAACTCATAAAAGCCTCAATGGGAATCTTCAATGTGGTGGTATGTGTTACTGAGTCCATGAAATATGTCTTATTTTGTTTATTTTATATTCTGTAATCCAAACATTAGGGTCTCTGGGAAATGGGAAAGGCTAATGTGTCTTTGTTTTCCCCAGGCATCACAAACTAAACTAACCACACCTCATCCCAGGACTTTTTCAGGGTTTATGTTTGCTTAGATTATTGATGAGCTTCTTAAGCCTTAGAAAGAAATTGATTCTAGGAGCTTTAATATATTTTGAGGCAGGCTGTGGTAAAGAATGAAGAAAAGCATTAGGTTTAAGTTCAGATGGGAGGTACCCAGACCTCCTTGGATGCTGTATCCGAATATTACAGTGGGGAGTGATGATAATGAAAGTAATGTTAGTTCTTAGAGTTCTGCAGCCTGGACAGTCCAAGGTCAAGGGGCCACGTCTGTTGAGAACCTCCTCACTCTTGGAGGTCCAGAGCAGTACAGGAAGTTGCACAGAGAGAGAGAGGACAGTGTCATCACTTCCAATTTCTCTTTCTCCTCTTATAAAGTCAGTAGGACCAATAAAGCCATGACGTTGTAGGATAACCTAAAACTTTATAAAAAGTCTTTAGTAGAATGCTGGGTCCTACCATCTTGACTTCTTCATCTGATACTGATTACCTACCAAAGGCCTTCTCCTCAAGTACCTCTAATAATTGACAGAAGAGTAAATGTCTAGCACACAAATTCCTCAAAGCTAATCTAAACTGTTGCATGCACATAATCAAGTCATCTAAAATATTTCCTAGGACAAGTCAGAAAATGAGAAATTACCATAAATAATATTCTTAGAGTTTGGCTTTTGTCATTTTTAGTTTTACATATGTTGTCCTTTTAAAGTGATTTGTTCTATTACGTTTCTTCCTATTCTGACCTCATAGTCCTTTGTGGAATTGGGGCTCAGCTGTAGCTTAAAAACAATCTATGTACGTTGGCCGCATATTGTTTTGCAGAACCTGTCTAAACACCAAATGTCTTTAAATAACCCTAAGATCATTTGGAATGCAACCTTATTATAACATAAAGATTAGAAAGCTGTCGAGGTAAGTGAAACATTTGTGAATCATATTATGTATGCTTATACATTGGAAAATGTAATTTTGACTCACGGTCTAGCTAACTACGCAATTTAACAGATAGAGTTGGCTTGGGCTATTTTTAGATGGTAAATCTGAGTGTTGAGATTATTATGGGGTAATTTTTTATTTTCATGGTGTTTTTATCTATTTTATCTCATACACTATATTTCTATCATATTCTTTTCCCTTCCCTAACTCTCCCATATCCTCCCAACACCCCATGGAGTCTAATTTGTGTTCGACTTCCTATTCTTTGCTGGAACTTTGTCTGGCTTGAACTTGCACAGTTCTTGTGCATACTGTCACAGTCTCTGTGAGTTCATATGTGCACCTACCTTTCTGTGTGGTTTCCTTAAGGTCATTCACCATCTCTGACTCTTAGAAGGTTTCTACCACCTCTTCTGTATAGATCCAGAGTATTAGGGGAAGGGGATGGAATACATCCATACCATCTAGTGTTAAGTGTTCCAAAGTTTCTTGTTCCTTGCATGTCACTTGGATGTGGTTCTCTATGCAAATGACCATCTATTGCAAGAGGAAGCTTCTCAGATGAAGATTGAGCAATGCACTGATCTATGGCCACAGCAATGTGTACTTATATGTCACATTATTGTTATGTTCATTTAGCAGAACCACAGAGGTAGGTTCCCTTAAGGTGCATGATCTATCTAGCAGTTAAGTAATGTGGCAGAAGAATTATCTAATATGTTTCACAGAACATATAGCACTTCGGTAATCCAAGGAAATCCCACCAAATGTTACCGTATAGGTTTGGTCAGTTCCTGGAAATTTTGCAAAGGAGGCTTCACCTTATTGTAGAAAATTAGATCATGGCGTTGGGCACTAATTCTGATTACAGATTCATCTTATTTTCCCCACTTTCTTACTTTATACACTTATGATGTGAATTGAGTTAGGGATGCATCTTGACTAGCATCCGGGACCTCTCAGAGCTTCTGGGTTCTGTCTTGTGTCAGTCATCCACAAAGGCTTCACTAGGCAGCCTTCAGAAAAAAACTAAGTATGTGTATGTTGTGGTATGCTTAAAATACCCCCTAACTTATATAATTACTAAAAGTGGATCTTTCTTCCTTTATGCAATGAAATCCAGCCTTAGTTAGTCTCCTCTTTAGGATCTTGGGAAGAGCTGCAAATTCTTCTGCAGTCACTTCTTATAGTACTCCTGTATGCTTGTATTTCTAAAAAATAGGATATTCTCATTATATAATTAAAAGTTTGATTACATGGGCTTTGGAAAGAGTGTTTTCTCTTTAAAGATATGTACATGTCCACATTATTACCGTTCCTTAAAGTTCCATACTATCTGTTCTGTGACCACTACATGACAGTGTAGTGACCTGATTAAAGTTTACAACCCAGGCAAAGACTGGAGATCAAACAAAACTATAACAAAGAAATAATAGATTTATAAGTATAGTTCCACCTACTATGATGTAAATCAAATGAGTGATTCCAGAGGACTTTTTTAAAATTATAAAACAAAATGAGAACAAAATCATTCCCCTGAGAACCGCTGTGTGCTCCAGGTGAGTGGACACTGAGGTGAAGGGATTCTCACAGGTGCAGCAACAAGGCTCAGTCACCACCTCTTGCTTTTTAATAACCTCTCCAGTACCCAAAAGCTTTGGAAAGCCAGAAGCTGTTTGTTTATTTAAAGAAGCTCATTATATAAGGATTCTGCACATATCCCTTAGCAAATCCCAGACAATCTTGCTTAGAGCCTTACAGAATTTATTTTTCCCTTTAGGTCTGCAAACAGACCTAGTGGATCAGCTCTCCTCTTTCCTTTAGCTTGGGCATCTCTTGCGACAGTTGGAACTTTCACTCCATAACTATCTACTCCCATGCATCCTCTCAGCACTCCATTTTAATAAAGTGGCTCTGTTTAGACAACTCACTACAGTTTGGGAGGGTCAGGGAGGTGAGGACTTTGGCTCATGGCCTTTAGTTTATATCCCCATATGATGAAAGGCAGGAGTTTTACTTACTGGAGCAGGTGGCAATGACCAGAAACTCCCAGATACTTAGCACAGATCTGACACATGGAGAGGAAACATGGCCAGGATGATCAGTGTTTCTTTAGATGATCCTGTGCTATGCTTGCCCTTGTAGTTACTCATGAGCAAGCGGTTTCCATTTAGTCTGGGTTATATATATTAATGAATGAAAATGCCTTCTAAACATGTAAGAAATCCTGTTTTCATTAATGTTGTATCTTGCATCTATTTATATAATTATTTGTACTGTGCTTATCTTTCACCCTTGGGATCATTTGGGACTCTTGAAAAATCAGGGCTTTATCCCTGGAACTTTTGAATTA
The DNA here is from genome assembly GCF_004785775.1 of Grammomys surdaster. Lineage (NCBI taxonomy): Eukaryota > Metazoa > Chordata > Mammalia > Rodentia > Muridae > Grammomys > Grammomys surdaster. The sequence continues at coordinate 1,528,866 of NW_021604670.1, forward strand.
ATTGGCCTGGGACTAGAGGTGTGTTTGGATTGCCAGAGCTCCCTGGAGAGTATCAACATTAAAGCTAGATGGAAAGTGTCTGCTACATTTGGGGAATGACCGTATCTTCTCCTCATTAATTTATCTCTGTACATAATTTAGAGTTTAGTGCCCAGCTGGTATTCAATAAATTGTTGAATTAATTAATAAGAGCTTGAAGATGAGACAGCTTTAAACTTTTAAGAGCTGCACCATGAAAAGAGGTTTAAGGAATTGAGCTTTTTCTGAAGATGGTTCCATCAGGTTATTGCGGTCATGTTCATAAGGCCACCAACATGGCCACTTTGATCATATAACTTATTTGATAGTGTGGCCATGACCCTGGGACATCTGGGGATTGTCTCAGGGAATACAAGTCTTCTAGACCCCGGGAGGTTAGAACTGCTATCTACACTTATTCCTTCAAAATGGATGACCTGGTGGCCTCATGCTTAAAACTCTTAAAGGAACTATTTCTGAAAGTCAGCAACTCCCTCTTTCATTTTAAACTTCTAATCAGAAGAAACATTTTTAAACCTTAGAGATTTTGCATGAAAAACTGCTTGGCTTAACTAAGCGAGCATTATAGGAAGTGGGAGAGAGGGAGAAAGAGAGAGGTGGGAAGTCATATCTTCTGTAGATGGGGAAAATAATGCTCACACAGTAGTAGATAAACAGGTAATTGAAATATGAGGAAAAGCTGGCAAAAGAAAATTCAAGACATGGTTAATGTGATGATTTACCAATAAATGGAAATATTTTAAAAAGAAAATGCTGAGATTTCAACTTTTTATGGTATCACATGGAAAGGACTGAACTTATGTGAATCCAGTGTAGCCAGAAAGATATGACTTAGGTGGTACTCTTGAGCCGAATGAATTCTGCATCCCCACAGTTTCCAGTTTTGCTGAGTGACCTTGGAATGCTTTCCTTCCTCCTGACAGTTCTTGGCTTGTCTTCAGGTGGAACTCTGAAACTCAGCAGTGCACTATGGCCTGGTAGCTGGTTCTGGGGCAACAGAGGGCAAGCATGTGGACAGCTTGGGGATAGGAGACCACTTCCAGATGCTTCCTGCTGCTAAGGGTTACCAAGGACACTAGTGTGAAAAGAATTTCAACACCAATGCCTCTGCCTTTTGTAGATTGTCACTCAAGGAGGGTCCGCTCCCAGTGAGCTCTTTTACATATGTTGGGTTCCTCTGAAAGGTAGGAGAAAATTTAACTGGGCAGTTGCTCTCTGATGTTGATCACAGAGCAGTCTCATGAGTGAAGCGAGAACTCTTTTGTAGTTTCCCCATTTAGTTGCCCAGTGGTGAAACAATGTCAGAAACAGCCAATCGACAGGGTATAAAAACTATGTAATAAATATTTCCATGGAGAGAGGTTTTAATAAAAAAGTATGCCATCTGATTGTGTATTCTACTTGATGGAAACTGTCTAGTGGCTCTGTTTCTGTATATTTTATTTGTGTGTGTGTATGTGTGTGTGTGTGTTTGTGTAAGAGTGTGGCTGCCATATACTGTATGCTTGTGGAGGTCAAAGGACAGTTTTCAAGAGTGGGTTCTTGCCTTTTACTGTTTGAATCAGGCTCTCTTATTTCAGCCCCTGTTCTATGTACCAGCCTAGATGACCCATGTGCTACTGGGTAATTCTTCTGCCTTTGCCTCCCAGCTCACTTGTAGGAGTGTTGAGATTGCAGATGCATGTCCTCATCTCTGGGTTTTTATGTGAGTTCTGGAGACTGAACAAAAGATGTCAGGCTCGAATAGAAAGCACTTTACCTGCTGACCCTTTTCCTGGTCTCTCAGTGGCTCCCTTTCATGGTGGACAAAGTCATCAAATGTTAGCAGGGATGATATTGAAACAGCTATCATGGTATAAAAATGAATACAATATATAACTGGAAAGTAGATTGACAACCTTCTCCCTAGAATTACTCTTTTGTTGTTGGTGGAAAGGATGCTGTTGGGAAGCCCATTCCAGCAGATACTTTTTGATTTTATACTTTCTCTAGCTGGAGGTAAGCACAGACAATGGTGGATGTACAGATTTCTTCATTATCTAACATCAGCCCATGTCTCTGGCCTTTCTGGATGCTTATGTTAGACGACAGTTCCTAGCTTTGTTGAACTCACTGCAAGTCCCTGAAGTCACTGCTGCTCTCTTGTCTTCTGTCTTTGCACATACTATTTCCTCTGCCTGGAATCTCCCCTCATTGCCTTTCTGGAAGCTCTCTTTGTATTGCTTTATGTTTTCTCATGCTCAACTGTATCACTTTAGGAGTTAGCATTCTTCTTCTGCACGTTGTTCTTCATGTGTGCCTTGATTACAGTACCCAAGACACTGCAGTGTCAATCATGTATTTATTTGTCTAGCTCTTGGCCAGACTGAACTCATATCTTTCCACATTCTTGTTCCCACACATGGTAGGTTCTTGAAGAACCACCGCAGAAAGTAAGCATTCATCTGCAGGGATATTTTGTGCAGTTGAGGAAATCCTTACCCACAATCCTCCTCAGTATCATCTTATGCAGGTTAAATAGCATGAAAGATTTTAATCTTTCTTCAGGATTTTTGTCCTCTTTCTAATCAGCTTTGGTCTGTCTTTTAAAACTTTATTTAATTTCTTTTCATTATTTAAAAAGCAGAGGTTGGTTCTGAACTCCGAACACAGTTAAAGCATAAGATGATGAACAGAATATTGGAAAGCTTATTAGAGAATGTAGGCCATATTTCTTCCAATGTATTTAACAAAAAATTTCCTCCAACTGACACCAGTGCCCCCCTCTCTGATGACTAGCTTTCATGGTTCCAGAAAGTGCTATGCAAGCTTCTAAAGGATGGAGGGATTCAACAGTCCTACCTAAGCAATGATGCTTATGAACCACATCAAGGACCAGCATATTGCACTCTAATCTTTTGGGTTTGATAGTGGCACACATACCTTGATGGAAAACAACTACTCTCTCATTGGACTTAAGACCCGCTCATTAGCTAATCAGCGCTAGTGAAGTCATGATTATTGGAGGAGAATGTACAATCACTAGTTAGTAACCTAGCATAATTCTTAGCAGTAGTTCTCCTTCTTTCTTTCATAGCTCTTTTAGTAGTAAATCTTAAGAGAGTTAGAATCCTTTGTTGACATTGTTGCTTATTTGTGACAGGATCTCACTATGTAGCCCAAGCCATCCTAATGTCTCAGTCTCTTCTGTACTGGGATTAATAGGCAATGCCACAATTTGCTTGGGAAGTCTTACATTTTAATTGAAGGTGGAGATCATTTTCTAATGATACTCTAGATTCCTAAAGATTTCTTTGAGTTGTTTTATTATTTACATTCCAAATATTGCCCCTCTTTCTGGTCCCCACTCCCAGAGTTCTTCACCTCTTCCCCTTTGCCTCTGAGAGGGTACTCCTCCCATTCCCACCAACCTTGACACCCCCAACTTACCCCCCACATCCCTCTTTCCTGGGGCATCAAGTGTCTACAGGATTAGGCACATCCTTTCTCACTGAGGCCAGACAAGGCAGTCCTCAGCTACATATGTGCTGGAGACCATGGACCAGGCCGTGTATGCTCTTTGGTTGGTGGCTTAGTCTCTGGGAGCTCTGAGAAGTCCGAGTTAGTTGATAGTGTTGTAATTCCTATGGAGTTTCCATCTCCTTCAACTCCTTCAATCCTTCCTCTAACTCTTCCATAGGGGAAGAGACTCACCTCAGTCCAGTAGTTGGCTGTAAGTATTTGCATCTGTCTCAGTCAGCTGCTGATAGAGTCTCTCAGAGGACAGCCACGATAGTCTCCTTTCTACAAGCACAACATGGCATCAGTAATAGTGTCAGGGTTTGGTGTCACCCCATGGGATAGATCCCAAGTTGGGTCAGTCACTGGATGGCCTTTTGCTTTGGTCTCTGCTCCAGTTTTGTCCCTGCATTTATTTTAGAAGAGAAACAATCCTGGGTAAATTTTTTTAAAGATGGGTGAGTGGTCCCATTCCTCCACTGTGGCCCCTATCTATCTACTAGAAGTGGTCTCTTCAGGTTCCATCTCCCCATTGTTGGGCATCTTGGCTAAGATCATCCCCATTGAGTCCTGGGAACCTCTCACATCCCAGGTCCCTGGACTTGCTAGAGGTCCCCTCCCCCCACAGCTGCATATTTTCATTCATTCTCCTGGCCCTTTTCTGGGGGCTTGAGTGGTAGGGGATTTGTAATCTGGAAATGAGCAGCAACAGCCCTCTTCCCTTCAGTGAGCAAGCTTGGGTTTAACTTTTTACACAGTGGACTCTCACCTTTGTGTTTGCTTAAAGAGAGAATGTTTGGAGCTAGAGTTAGAAAATTCCCTTCTAGCCTGGAAATCAGTGATTTTGAATGTCAAACATAACGATAATTTGATTTCTACCATTTTGTGAATACCACATTAACAATTTGGAGGAATTGCATTACAAGTTGCTTCATCCAATGATGTAATAATCAAATAAAATGCCTTCTAATCCTATTTATTCAGCTTCCCTCTGTTGTTTTTAGTCTGCTTTGAGAGCACTGTCAAATTGAATTTGCCATCCTCCGTGTTTGCCAAAGTTTATTATTTCAATTTACAGCGGCAGAGATGCTATAACCTGGTCTTTCATGTTCTCTGCTGTGTTAGCTGTGATATTGTGCCAATCTGCACAACAGAGTAATTATGGCAGGTCTGGCTTCCTTTGCCTCAGGAAAGCAAGAAGTCATCTCTCTGACATCTGGAGGCGTCCTGTGTTGCAGCCTTCAGGCAGAATCAAGGCTAGGGAATTTATTTATTTTTATCTATCTATCTATCTATCTATCTATCTATCTATCTATCTATCTATCTATCTATCTTTTTTTAGTACTTATTCACTAGTACTTTAAGAACCCTCAACAAAGCAGTACTAAAATATTTCTCCAAAGTCACAAGTATACTAATGTCATGTACAGCAAAGGTACAGATGCTTTGAAAAGAGGGAGATGGAAGAGTCTGTAAAAGCATCTTAGCTCCTTGGCCAGAGAGCTTGCAGGGTCGGCTGGGCTCAGGTAATGTCTACAGCCTGTTCTGACTCTGGTTCAATGGATTATCTGCTGTATCTCCACAGCGAAGTGGACTGGCTTCCATTTGGCCATCTACAGTCCAACGTTGTGCTCCAATGCCAAATGCACAATGTGTGAAAAGCGAATAGGGAGAAATGACCTCCTTATTAAAACTAATATGACAGTGGCAACATCTGTTTGTTGTAAGCATTCTAGCAATGCAAAACATTCTTGGTAAAAGTCCTCATTTCTTAGTTTTGATTCTCTCAGTCCCCCTTTTCATATATAATACACATGTACATACGCACATAAATGAAATATAGATATAATTTTAAACTTAATTTTATATTTCTGATATTTTCATAAGTGTATATAGATAAGAATCATATTTTCAGGGGCCTTTTAATAAGGACGACGACGACTAGTTAGCTGGAAGTTTTTGTCCTCAGTGGCTTTGGTCTCTTGCTGTGACCTTGGGTGCAGTTCAGCTTTTAAAGGCAGTCTCAGAAGTTAGGAAGCCATGCTTGCTCTTCACTTAGGCGCAGACCCCTCTTGTAGAAAAGAAATGAAACAGAAATCAAGTTGGTTTTCTGTCCAGCAAATAGACCAATTTCACTTTGGGAAATGAGGCTCTCCGTGTGTTACTGGGATCAGTGTCCGCTAGAACTGGGCAGAGCAGACTCTCCTTCCACAGGCCTTTTTTCTCCAGCCAGCTAAACGGAGCTGGGATAAGTGAGCCATCAGTGCAGTGGGCCTGGCTGATTTGTTGATACACCCCAACTAGCAGGAAAGTTCTTCAACTAATTCACTTACGATAAGGGAATGGTTTCTCAAAGGCGAAGCGGGGAAAGATCCGCGCTTCTCAGTAAGCCTGTCCAAATTGTCTGCAGACCACTCGAGGATGAAATTGAGTCTAACACTACAGCATGTATTACTAAGAGTCGACTAGCCAGTAAATATTTAAAGGGTCTAAGCTAAGCTTCTCCATCATTTACCTGCATTTTGTTTGGATGACAAGAAGTGCGGAGTGCACTGCAGAGTAAGATTAGGTGCTTGAAATGCAGCTGTGGAGATTAAACGTGTATTTCCTGAGGTGCCCTTCATTATGGGAAAGTGGTAGAGGGCAGACTTCCTGAAGGGTTTTCCACTTGGCTGCATGATTAAGTGTTCAGGGAACTATATAATTGGTAATATACTTTAAAGAATATTCCTGTGTAAATAATTTCCTTATTTAAACTTCACAATGTATAGTATTTAAACACTTGTCAAGCAATAACTCACTGGTAGCAGAAAATTATAAAAGTCTACCAGCAGGATTAAGGATGCTGAGGCTGAAGTTGACTGATCTCTATGGTTTTTCTCAAAGAGGGAAATTACCACCGAGCTGTAATTTGCAGAAAAAAAAAAAAAACCCCAACCTCTCTCCCCCCCAAAAAAAACCAAAACAAAACATAGTTGCGGTGATTTGAACACTGATGTGGGGAACTCCAAATCTCTGTCAGTTTGTTCTATTTTATTTGGAAAACAGGGTATGATGTGTGTTTAAGTTCTTCGCACATGTGTGCACATATGTATGTAGTATATTTTTTTGAAGTAGAAGTTTAAAAATGGAAATGAATGTCTTGACTATATGAGATCTGTCATGGGTTTAAGTGTATTGTCCAGGCATCAAACAATACCAGTGTCATTTCTGTAATCAATAACAGATGATCGTACTGTCCATCCATCATTGGCGGGGGGCTAGAGTGTTGAAGGAATTTACTAGGGAATCAGTAGTTGCCATCACATTTGTCATGGGTTATAAATCCAAGCCCTAATTTATAAGGGTTTAAGGCCTTTCACCCAAATATAAAAAGTGACCCATTAAATTTAACAAGCCTTCTTTATTGGGGCTCATCTTGTAAATATGCCATGTGATTAAATGCAATGAAAGGGAGATACGGGCAGTATTTAACTTAGAGTTGAGGGTGTGTCATAAGAGATAAGGGCTCTGGAGTTTGTAGAGAACTCCGAGACCAAGAGCAACTGGATATGCGAGTGACAGTAATAAAAACACCAGAATAACACTTGGAGCAGTATATTACTGTTACAGTGGCTGTGATTAGGGCTCTGTGGAGGGACATTACAGAAAACTACTTCTCTGACCTAAGATTCCAAGCAAGCCACAATGTAAAAGAGTCAATCTAGTTTAGTAAATCACTACCCTAAGAAATCACCCCTCAGGAAGGTAGATCTATCTTAAGTGAAGCTTCTGAGGTAGGAGGAATAATTACCCCTTTCAGAAGATAACATATCCCTCATTCCCAGAATTCCCATAACCTAGCGCGGTCACTTACAGAGCTGTAGCCATTCTGCTTTATAATACTCAGAAAAGTCTAACTTTTCCCTTTCTTCTCTTCATCTCTTTAAAAGCATGCTTTCCTAACACTTTGGGTCTTAGTATATCTAAACCTCCACTCTACACCGTGGCCGCTTGTCTACCACGTGTATAAGTTCTAGCCTGGCTGGAGTGACATTGCTTTCTCTCTTTCTCTTTTTCATTCTTTTCTTCCAGCAGATGGCCAACATTTACAACGTGCTACACTGGGGTTTTCTTTTAAACTCTAATGATATTGTCCTTGGGCTTGTTTTTCTGAGTGTATTCTTAAGTTCTTTTATTGATGAGACTAAAAATTCCCCAAAAGGGACCCCAATTTTCCCCATAACATGTGATAATTCTGGTAGGACTCATGAACTTGATGTCATCACGGTGGACAAACATTTCAGAAAGATGAAGCTTAGTAATCTGCATAGAAATATCTGTATAGCACGGAAAAGACTGAAGTTAGGGTACAGTATTACAAAACAATCAACTTATAATTTCATTTGAAGAAGAAGAGAAAACGTTACAGGTTGAAAATTTGATTAAACTCACGCATGAGGTCCTGTTTCTAGCCTTAATTTTGGACTTTGTTGGTTTGAAACAATCATTAAATAGTTCTACTATGTAATTCAGCTATCACATTTTCTGGTAGATAGCTAAAGGAAGCAAAATCTTCATATTGAAGACTTACACATTTATACATATCTCTGCATGTTTATTGATGCAATAGTCAAAATAGCTAAGATTTAGCATTTGTTTAGATGTCCATTAGCAGATGAATGGATAAAGGTATACATACAATGAAATATTATTCAACTACAAGGAAGATTGAAATCCTATATTTTGTGGCAAAAATGGATGAAACCATAGAGAGTAGCATGTTAAGGTAAATAAGTCTGACATAGACATGTTTTGAGCACTTTTTTTCATACAAAAATGCTAAAAAATTTGAGCTAAATGTAGACTAGTGATAAAATAGAGGTTGGGAAGGGTGTGTCATAGGAAAGAGGGCTGGTGAAAGGAGGTTGAATTTAATCAGTGAATCATGTATGTATGTATCGAAGTATTAACCAAATTGTAACAATCTGTAGAACTAACACATATTAATAAAATTTAATGAGGAATGTAAGACATTCACATTTCTTCATAATGTAAAAAAGCAGATCACATTGCTAAAATGATGACTAAAAACTGGAGACAGACGGCTGGCCTACTGAGTCAAAAATACAATTGGTTAGACACTGTTGGATTTGGACTATGAAGATGAACAATCATGGAGTTTATTGACTCTGGAACCCAGTTCTGTAAATTATATTAACGAATCTCCCCCTGAACATCCTTCATCTCTTTTTCATTTGTTCCCTCATCCTTTAGCAGCCTCTCCTGCCCCTGATTTCTCTTTTAGTGGAGTTGAGTTGAGTCAAGTGCAATTTCTTTTATAGCGTTCAATAAGCATTCGTGAAATTTGAGGAATTTCAACTTTCTGTTCAGTCTTGCAGCATTGGAGATTGACCCTAAGGCTTTGTATGTGCTGGGTAAATGCTCTATCGTTTAACCACATCTCCATGCCTTCAATTTATGTTCTCATATATAATGTCAGCTTTGAAAACAATAAAAGTCTTTATGAGACATACTAATGCTGTGAGAGATGTTACAAAGCAAAGCAAAGTGACCTAGCAGATGGCTCCAGGTATTAAACCTGAAAGTCAAATACAGTATCAAAGTGCAATAGCAATCTCTTTCACTTAAAATAGTTAACTTATCTTATTTAGAATAACTCAAAGTGAATTAAGTTACATAAAAATACCAAGCAAGTTACAAATGCTTAGTAATGTATAATAACTGGCAAGGTATAGTCTTTACTGCATAGTTTCTTATGTATTTTACACTATGGAAAGCATTCCCATGGTTGACATTTTGAGGTTGATCTTTATTCCCTTCCTTTCTCTCTCCCTCCCTCCCTCCCTCCCTCCCTCCCTCCCTCCCTCCCTCCCTCCCTCCCTTCTTTCCTCCTTTCTTTCCTCCCTCCTTCCTTCCTTGCTTCCCTCCCTCCCCCTACCTCCACCCTCTCTTTCTTTCTTTTCTGTTTTTGTTAAGAAGCAAACTCACAATGGATGTTATAGTTCCTTGGTAGAAGAGAAGAAACTAGACACCATACTGCTTACACTCAGTCCTGAGATCCTTTCACTGTCTCCTAGAAATCCCAAGTCATCTTAGGAGTCATAGTTAGCTAGAATGAGAGATTTAATTGACAATCTAACAAGATAAACATGTCTCTTGCTTATCCGCTGTGTGTGTGTGTGTGTGTGTACTGAGGGAAGATTACAGCTACGTAGAATTTTACAATTGCCACAGCTCATTTACATGCATCATCTGATTTAGTCCCCCAAACAAGCCTTACAAGACATGAAACAGCTTGATTAAATGATTTAACAAAGGTTATCTGGCTTGTGAGTGACAGAGTAGAAACTAGAATGTGATTTTAATTTCATCTAGTTTAAAAAAAAAAAACCTCAGTGAGCCTATTATGGATAGTGCTATATTAGATCTTGGAGACAGATTGTGAACAAAGAAGGGGGCAGACAGCAAACAAAAATATGTTTATAACAGTTGTGATAAGTGCAATGCAAGAAAAGGAAAGATTGCAATGAGAATTTACAGGCAAGCTGTAACCTTGCTTATGTGTGAGGTTTGCTAGAAAAGCTGGCCCAAAGATGGGACTTTTATCCTCAGAGATTATGCCCTGGATCCTTCCTTATGAGCTCAACTCCACTGGATTTTATACTCTGGTCAGAGAATCTTAACACTGTGTGAGAAAATGAGAGTTATAATAAGAGGAAAAAATGCTTCCAATCGAACTAAATATATTTGAAGTTTTACCCTTTTCATAGCTTTAAAATGTCATTTCCTTAAAAATTACTTCACAATAATTTTTAAAGTTATAATACATCATTTCCCCATTTTCTCCCCCCCCCCATCATCACCAAAGGAGACCTTTTTACTCTCTCAAATTTGTGGTCTCTTTTTTCTTTTTAATTAATGTATTTATTCACTTTACGTCACAATATCAGCCCCCTCTACTCTAAGTTCCCCCTCACACATTTCCTCCCCCATTTACCCCTCCCCCTTTTCCTCTGAAAAGAGGGATCCTACCTCCCCTGATATCCCCCCACTCTGGTGCATCAAATTCTGCAGAATTATATACATCCTGTCCAACTGAGGCCAAACAAGACAGCCCTGAGGATATCAAAGTCAAGCTACAGCTTTAGGGAGAGCCTCCCTTCCCGTTGTTGGGGGAACCACATGGAAACTGCTACATATGTGACGAGGGCTTCGTTCCAGCCCATGGATGTTTGGTTGGTGGTTCAGTCTCTGAGAGCTCCCAGAGTCCAGGTTAGTTGACTCGATTGGTCTTCTTGTGGGGTTTCTATTCCTTTCATAGCCTTTAATCCTTCCCCGAACTCTTCCAGAAGAGTCCCCAATGTTTGACTGTGTGTATCTGCATCTGTTTTAGTCAGCTGCTGTGTAGAGCCTCTCAGAGAACAGTTATGCTAGGCTCCTGTCTGCAAGCATAAAAGAGTATCATTAATAGTGTCATGAATTGGTGGTGCTTGCCTGTGTAATGGGTATCAAGTTGGGCTTGTTATTGGTTGGTTGGGCATTCCTTTGGTCTCTACTCCATCTTTGTCCCTGAATTTCTCTTAAACAGGATAAATTTTGGGTTGAAAGTTTTGTGGGTGGGCTGGTTTAGTGTTCTTATCTCTCCACTGGGTGTCCTGCTTGGCTATAGGAGGTTGCTTCTTCAGGTTCTATGTCCCCACCGTTAGGCATCTAGGCTAAGGTCACCAGCATTGACTCCTAGGAGCCTCCCCCAACCCAGATCTTTGGGACTTCCTAGAGATTCCCTCCATCCCCTGACTCCAGGCTGCTGCAGATGTGCATTCATTCTTCTGGCTCTCTGGGACTTTTCCCTGTATCTCCCCACACATGATCCTGCCCCATTTTCCTTCTTCTAACCTTGGCCACCCAGTTCCCTCCCTCCTTTGGCCTCCCATGACTATTTTGTTCTCCCTTTTAAGTGAGATTTAGGCATCCTCTCTTGGGCTGTCCTTCTTATTTAAGTCCTTTGGGTCTGTGGGTGTATCATGAGTATTATGTACTTTATGGCTATATCCACTTATCAATGAGTACATACCATGCATGTCATTTTGAGTCTGGATTACCTCACTCAGGATGATATTTTCTAGTTCCTTCCATTTGTCTGCAAATTTCATGATGTTCTTGTTTTGAATAGTTGAGTAGTATTCTAATGTGTAAATGAACCAAATTTTCTTTATCTCTTCTTCAGTTGAGGGACATCTGGGTTGTTTCCAGTTTCTGGCTATTATGAATAAAGCTGCTAAGAACATAGTTGAGCAATTATCTTTGTGGGATGGTGGAACATCTCTTGGTATATGCCCAGGGATGGTTTAGCTTGGTCTTGAAGTAGAACTATCCCCAATTTTCTGAGAAACCTTTTTCATTAATTGTTGTTACAAATATATTTGTGTACACACACACACACACACACACACACACACACACACACACACACACA
>NW_021604670.1:1540891-1557047 GCF_004785775.1 Grammomys surdaster
ACACACACACACACACACACACACACACACACACACACACACACACACTTTCCTAAGAATATGAATGTAACCTGACTATGTTACCTGTATATATACTATTTCAGGGGTAACCACTTGGTATTGGTAATCAATTGAAGGTTTCTTTCTTCAAGATGATGATGATCTCTCTCTCACTCCCAGAATTCCTTGGTTGCCCATAGTTCTTTGTCTAGGATTCAGGCCCCATGAACTGTCCCTTCTCCATGTTAGTGTGTCCATCAGTGTCATTTTTGTTCTGTTTTTTTGTAGGTTGTTAAGTCTTCATGGCTGTAGCCTCTCAGATATTTCAAGGAGACAATCTCATAGCAAGTTTGCTATTCCTCTGGGTCTTATAATATTTCTGCTTCCTCTTCTGCAACTATCTCTGAGCCTTAGATACAGGATTTGTGTAATAGATATATGTAGTTGGGACTAGGTACTACATTCTACTGTTCTCTGAATTGGATCAGCTTTGTTTTTCTGTAACAGTCTCCGTCTGTTGCACAAAGAAGTTTCATTAATGAGAGTTAAGGACTTATTTGTGGATATAAGGGTACATATTTAGGATGTGGTTAGGAATTATACTGGTTTAGTAAGGTGACAATTGTGGCTTCTCTTCCAAGCTCCATGACTTCATGAGCCCTGGGTATTTTGCTAGGTTTCTAGTACCTAGCATGGTTTCCCTGCAGTTGAGCAGACCTTATATCCAACTAGAGAGCTGTTAGTTAACACCAAGGTATGCATGCCACTATTGAACCCTTAGGGTTTTATACAATGCTGGTCATTGTTGTTCATAACCATAACTTTTGTGTAGGACTATCAGTTGCTTCCCTTCCTTGGAAGTGTGCATGACATTTTCTGCTATCATGAAAGATACTTCTCAGGGAGGAGGCTTGCAGATCAGATGCAACGTAGGTCCTCTGGGTGCTGTGTTTGGAGTACATGGTATCTTCAGCAATAGAGACTTCCAATAGAGATGGATGGTATTTTCCATCTCTTGGAGATAATTAAGAGCAACAGCAATAGCTTATAATATTTTGGGAATCTTTGGACAACCCTGACCAACAACTCAAAATGGGGGCTTGTCATGCCTAATGTTAAGACTTTTATTGAATATATGGCTCTTGTGAAGACTATTATCAGCCTAGATGGAAAACTTTTATTTAAACTGTATATGCACTTATATGCACAAACTTAGTTCTATTATATGCAATTTTAAGTAGGTAGATAATATGATTCCTTGTGACTTATTCAGGCATCTTTACTGTTATTTTACCATCTACCCTCCTTCTGTATTTATTTTCTCCTCCATAATTGATGTTCCGTTGCTTTTTCCATTTCCCTTTCAAATCACTTGTGCATTGTTATTCTCTCTTCTATTGATCCCCCATCCCACTGTCCCCGTTTACTTTCCTGTTTTCTGCAGTTACTCCAGGTTATATGGTTCACATCTGCAGACCTGGAGGGAGGAACTCCAGATGAGAAAGAACATACAACATTTGTTTTCCTCTTTTCTAGTTCTACCTATATACCATCTTTTATCCAATAGTTGCTCTAGTTTGTTTTCTGTTGCTGTGATAAACACCATGACCAAAAGCAATGTGAGGAGGAGAGCATTTATTTGGATTATACTTCCAAGTCCTATTCCATCACCAAGAAATATCAGGGTTGGATCTCAAACACAAAAAGAGACAGGAGCCACAGAAGAAAACTGCTTACTGACTTGTTTTCTCTGTGTTTGCTCACTTAGTTTTCTGACTGGGGGTTGCACTAGGCACAGTAGCCTGGGTCCTCCCACATCAATCAAGAAAACATCCTATGAGTGTACTCACAGGTCAATTTGATGGAAGCAAGAAAACCAAACCAACCAACCAGCCAGCCAGCAAACACTTCAGTTGAGATACCTTCTTTGTAGGTGACTGTAGGGGGTGTTAAGTGGATGAACAAACAAAACTGACTAGTCCAATCATGGTTATGGTAAATAAAACATTCAGTAATAGTTTGAGGTAAGAAAAATTTTGTATCAATCTCTTGAATATCATTAAAGACAATTTTTAAAAGATTTATTAAAATGATTTTAAAACAAAATATTCCCTCTCTGTCTCTCTGTCTCTCTGTCTCTGTCTCTGTCTCTCTCTCTGTGTGTGTGTGTGTGTGTGTGTGTGAGTGTGTGTGTGTTTGTATACAAGTGCGAGTACCAGGTATTGGAGCTGGAGTTACATGCAGTTGTGGGCTGTCTCACAACTTGATTATTGAGAAATAAATTAAGGTCCTGTGGAAGAACAGCAAGTACCCTTAACTGCTGAATCTTTTCTCCACCATCCCCTTCCAGTTTATTTACTTATTTTAATTGTTACTTATGTCTCTCTGTGTGTAAATTTAAGGAAAATTTTAATTAATAGCATCCCAAGGCCAAGGAAACAGAGATCTCTACCTTCACATGATTCTCACCTCCAACCTTTGCTTTTTATTCTATGAATGAGAAAGATCTTTTATTATTATGATACATCAAGGACATAAGGTAGAAGAACATTTTCATTTTATGTGGGAGACAGGGTTAAAAATAAGATGACAAATTCCTTGTGCATAAAGTTGTCCTGGGAAATGAGAATAAACAGAGAATGTGAGCGTGTTATTCTGTACATTACCTAGGAAGTTTCCTAGCAAGTGATTGAGTCAACCTTCTATAGATGAAGGTGAGAGACAGGGCAGGACAGTTGGCTGAAATTCAAAGCTGCTTTGACAAAGAGAAGGCAGACTGGCTGCGGTGGCGAAGCATTTTGATCTCTGTTGCTCTTTCTGTGGAGAATTTCTTTCCATCTTTCCTCTTGGCCTTGCCTACATATCAATAGATTCTGTTTGTGTCTTAGCTGTGTTGAAGGCAACCAGATTGGCAGAATGCCCTCCCTCATTGGAATGTGTCACAGTGTAGAGGGTAAAAGCAATCGATGGCCCTTCCTGGCCTCCACCCTTCCTCCTGCCCTTATAAATACTTTTATTTGCATTCTGTCACTGTGGTTGTGGCTTCTCCCTTTGCTTTCACCCTTTCTACTTGAAAGTCATTAATCTGCAGATGCAACTAATTAGCCCTTTGCTGTTCCAGGAGCTGAAAACCTTGCTCGCTCATCGTCCTAGTTTATTGGATGCCAGAAAGTGTACACTTAAGGATCAATGGCTCTTGCCAATAGAGAGAGTGCTGTGCATAATTACACAATTGCCCCGGTCAGCTATAAAGTGAGAATAGCGCACAGTGCCTAAGAACCTGCTTCACCATAGTGCAGTTACTTAAACCATGGGCTTACGTTTATTATTTTCTCAAGTTAGTTGTGCCCATTCAGTGAGGGGAGCCATCTTAATCCATCTTCTTGAAGAGTGAGGCACAGAAAATTAGGTGAAATTGGGTGCATTTCAGCTCTGACATTTTTCTTTTTGGAGAAAGGTTGAACTCGGGAACTCAGGGTTGTTCTAAGATTGGAAAGGCCAAATCACTTTATCTTTTTCTTTTTTTCAGTAGGAAAAAAAGTAAATCCAACCCTCTTGATCCCAAATAAAATAAAAATAAAAACGAACACACTTTGCCAGGTGCACAAAAAGCTTATACTTACCTCCAAAACCAACCAACCTTAAAAGACAAACAAACAAAAAAGATAAAACAAACCACAACTGACTACATGCCTCCAGAGAAATTTCCTTATTTCCTTAAAGGAAATTTGTTCTGCAGAGTTAAATGTTATGTGTTAAAGCTAGTAAGAGACAAAGTACATTGGGAACCAGGCTTGATATTAGTTAGACCAATAGAAGAATATTATTTCCTAGTCATGAACTTTGCACTTAGCTGTATTGTGTCTATGTGTGTCTCTGTGTGCTTGTACTTCTCGATTCGAATGTTGATTCAATGAGGGCATTGTGGTAAAGGGAAATCAAAAGCTGAGAAGTGATAGCAAAAAGTTGTGGAGAATATTCTATTCAATGAGGGAAAAATGTGGAATTAGTATTCGTGGTGTTTAGGGAAAAACGAATTCGGCCTTTGGGATAACAGAATCTGCTGAGAAGAGATGAACTTTAAAGGATGTACTGCCTCACTCAGCCACAGCCTTCCTTCTACTTACAAGATTTGTGTGATGCCAGACATGCTGTTCAGATACATGTGATGTGTCTGAGTTCTTCTGAGCAGCTGTTGTGAGCTGGGTTCTTCTCGGTCCTGTTCTGAGACCCGATTCAAGATGTTCTCTTTACCTTTGCCAAGGGATCAAATTGTTCTTTGTATAAATGGGAGTGGTTATGGCTATGGACAAATGGAATTTTTTCCTTCTTTCTCACATAAGTAATAAGTTTTCTTTAAAGATTCATTTAGTTCATTATGTGGTTGAGTGTTTTGCCGGCACGAATGTGTGTGCACCACATGCATGACTGATGCTCAAGGAATTCAGAAGAGGGCATTGGATCCTCTGGTACTGCAGCTACAGATGGTTATGAGAAGTCATGTGGGTGCTGGAAATTTGAACCTGGGTCCTCTTCAAGAGTCACAAGTGCTCTTATCCACTGAGCCAACTCTCCAGACACACAGAGGAATAATAATTAAAAACTAGCAACAAAGACAATCTTCCTCAAATCATGTGTCTTAGAAAAACTATATTTGGTAGTGTTCCTTTCCTTTCCCAGTTTTCTATTATTCATCCTTACTTATACCTGCCGCCCCCCCAACCCCCGTGTGTGTGTGTGTGTGTGTGTGTGTGTGTGAGAGAGAGAGAGAGAGAGAGAGAGATCGATTTTGTGTGTTTTTATGTGTCTATATGAGTGTATGCTACAAGTTTGTGTGGTAGCCAAGGAGGCCAGAAAAGGGTGTCAGATCCACTAGAGATACAGTCGAATGTGAGCCAACCAAGTTGGGTGATGGGGACAACGTTTCAGTCTTAGGGAAGGACAACAAACACTCCTAAATTCTAAGCTATCTCTCCAGCCCATCCAGCCCCTTTACCTGTACTTTTTTTTTTTTTTTTGAGGGGGAGAGGGGGGTTTAAGACAGAGTTTCTTTGTATAGCCCTGGCTGTTCTGGAACTCACTCTGTAGACCAGGCTTGCCTCGAACTCAGAAATCCACCTGCCTCTGCCTCCCAAGTGCTGGGATTAAAGGCATGCGCCACCACTGCCTAGCTCACCTGTACTTTAAAATTAAGAGATATAAAGACTGTCCGCTGACTGCAGTAACCTTACATTTATTTAGATTTCAGCCACCCTTGTTTAGTACCTTATCTAACCTTACTATTTTCCAAAGAGGTATGATTATAACCAGGTAATGCCCTTTGTTTTTGAGTGCATATTCTAATGCAATAGTTACTGATGTGTTTTTCGATCACAACTTCGTGTAAGGATTGCTTTCGCAGTAAACTTACCTCACCCCAGCATCTGTGTCTGTCCATATCTTCAGATTGATATTTTCAGTTTTAGGAAATTCACAAACTGTTATCTATTGCCTTTTGGAGTTTTTGGTTCCCTGCATGGTTAAAGGCAAAGCTCAGGAAATGGTGAAGTTAAAAGCATATAGCAGGGTCAAAGCCTGTTTTGTTGTCAAATACCAGCAGTATTTACGGTAATGACTAAGGATTAGGTTCAATTTATCCTGACTTGAGTCTAAATGTGACTGTTCTCTCTATATAGTTATTATACTTACTAAATCCTAGTTTCTGTTCTTGAAAAAAAAAAGAGGGTGATAATCTACACTGCACTGTATTGCCAAGCCATGTACAAGACATAGGACACAATTGGACCTAAAAGTTGCTAGTGATCTAGGTAAATGGCACCTATTGTGGCTGTTATGGCCCATTATCATGCTCTCTGCCAACTTCCTTTAAAGAACTAAATCAGGTACTTTTCAGTTTTTCACATTTTTCATTAGAAAAAATCTTCAGTAGGAACAGAATAGGTATATAAAATAGGTATACAAATCAAACATTTACTGAAAATTCATAACAAATTTATTTAAAAATTTTTGTGTATATTTGTATAATTTACCATTTACTAAAGAAAAAGCAAATTTGCATACTAAAAATGTACTAGTGATTGCTACAGTTAACAACAAGGCAGGTTCATTGGAGTTGGCTAAATTGGGCCATCCTTTTCCCCTTCGTTTTCTACTCTCAGGGGATAGATTTTCTTAGATGATCTCAAATGCTTACCCCTTCCTCTTTTAACATTTCTTCTGCTTAACTACAAGATTTTTTGGATTCAAGTAATATTCACTTTTATATTTTGAAAAGCAAAGAGGCTCATACTTTCAACATTGACTTGCTTTGTATTGTTTTGGGATGATTCTGGACTGAAGAACCCAGGAGAGAACACGTCCGTAACCTGTGTAACTGTTTATCTGGGACATTGGTCAACAGCAGGGTTATGCTACCTACCTCTCTGCCCTTCATCTTGCTCACTTTGGTTTTTGCCATTTAGTTCTTTGATTTATCTTTCGACCTTCCTCCTTTTCTTAATAGTGACATTTCTTTGTTAAGTTCTAGTGTATTCAGCTCAAGAAACAATCATAGAATAACTGACTCTATTTTTTCTTTTTTCAAACATTATCTATGTTGCACCTTAGGATTGTAGTTCTTAAATTTCTGATCCACTTGACCTGCCTTCCCAAATGTTAGGGTTACAGATGCTTGCCACAACAAAAGCTTTAAGTGAGCATTTTCTAACTTCCAGACACTGAAGTGACAGCTGGACACATAAGTAAGGATTGTCCTTATCCTTGGACGTCCGTGATGACCTTGCATTTCCCAGGCACAGTCTCACCTCATTGCCAGCAATCATTCAAGCACTACGCTAATCATACTGCGTGAATCATTTTATTTGATTTTACTATGAGGATTCTCTTTCTAGAATCACTCTAACTTTTATCCCAATACTAGAAGCTTCTGTTTGAACTCTAGCTCTTCCCAGTTGCTCTCATCTTCTGGTATGAGAATGATTGCCAGTATCTCTTAGGTTATTTTCTGTCAACCACCAAAGAAGTCCTGGGAAGCCTGGGAAACCTGGAAAGCCTGGGTGTGGCTGTATTTCTGATCTTCCCACACTTGACACTAAAATGTGCTATCTATGTATGTGTTGTAATAGATCAGTGGTTGGCAAATGTCAGGTTTGAATGACCCAGACTTGTTTCAGGTAGACGTAAGAGATACAAATGTGGGCCATAGGATTAGGAACCTTGGAAGACTCTTGACTCATCTCAGGAGGTGGAAATTAACCTAAAAGCTGAATTCCTGCCAGAAGGATGGTGAAACCATCTAGTTTGAGATCATTAACTTTTAACAACATGATATACTCTAAAGTGACATTCAGAAGAAATGGCTAAATATTTTGAAACAAAAAAGACTATTATAAAGAATCTCATTAACTTTAATAGGCTGTTTACAATAGCCTGTGTCTACATAATTATGGGCTCTCTTTATACAAAGTGAATTTATTGGTCATTTACTAATATGCTAGATATACATGATACCCAACAGCTTGATGTTTAGAAAGAAAGCCTCATTTGCATGAATGCTGGGAGTTAGATGGGAATCCTAAACTGTCTGTGTGGAGGAGATGCTCTATATTTATCAAGAGAATTAGGACAGCAGCAGGAGCTAATACTCACTCAGAGATTCTGTCTCAAAGAGATTTGTTCTCTGAGGGTGAGGATGGGAAGAGTATATATAGGTCTTTACCTAAAATCACGTTTCCAGATATAATGGAGGTTCTGGTGTCTTGCTATTTTGCATGGAATTATTAATACTGAACTAGACACCTTCAGCTTAATAAAGAGCATGAGGGCCATCCACGTTAAAACATACTTGGAACAACAACAGTGGAAATCTATTTGAAACGTTTAACAGGTCCAGGGAAGATTCACTGGGATTTTGCCCACATATCTAGTTGTCCGCACTATCCCACTGTAGCACTGATGAACAGATCGAGGAAGGTCATGTAGGCTGTAGGCCTTGGATTTCTGTCATGAGTTCTTTTTATTTTTAGGCTGGAATGGTGTTGGAAAGGCACGTGACTCCTGCCAGTCTCTTTAACTGTTTAGATCAACCTTGCTGCGTTGAGAAGGAGTTCCACTTTTCAGGTGTTGTATTCATGCTGCTTGGAGGTGGAGCTGTTATGTGATTCTAGATGAAATTACAGCCATCTCTATGTGCAGAAATGGCTGAGATTAAAAATTCTTGAATGTTGCTGAGTTGCAATAGACACAATTGAAAAAATGTCATCCGTCTTGCTCTGTCTTTAAGAGCAATGATTAATGTACCATTGCAGGGTGATCTATGTGCCCATAGATTACTGTCCGAATCTGGGTGTCTGCTTTGTGACTTATTGTTTGCCTGCAATCATTGAACAATTTAGTTAAAGATAAGTGAGGATTAAAGCACTTTCCTTTTTGTCTTGGCCAAGAATGTTTTTAAAAGGAAGGGGAAAATGGGAAAAATCAGGTAGGAAAAGCCTTGCACCACCAAGGCTTGGCTAAAATTAAGCAACTTGAATGGAATTAATCATTTATCTGTGAGGCATGTAAAAAGTTTAACAGATACGTAACATCAAACAAACCTAAGAGCCTCTGCCCTGATGGATACCTAGGTATCAATATTGTTATGTGCATCACAGGATCACAGAGAACGATGCATTAACAAATCATGTACTTTTATAACTCTTGTAAAACAACCAGCAGAGAAGCAAACGAATTTCAGGTATCTAAATTAGAGAAACTTGAAGTGGATATGCGTTACTGATTCAGCTCCATTTTGCAGTTTGCTAGTTGTGTTTTTTTTCCCCCTGTGGTTTTCCTTCCCCACTGCGCCAGAAGAAGGAGAAAGCAAGCTGGTCTTTTTTAATTTATTGCATTACATTAGTTGCACGATAAGATTCTTTGAAGATGATTGTCTTGTGAATTCCAGTTCCAGATCAGTGGACATTTGGCTGGAAGGATTTATATTGTGTGCTCAGAGAATTGGGCTTTAAATCAGTGTTAGTGGAGGCTACAGAGGGCTTGGGTTTTACAACTGCAATAACTAACTCACTGGGGAAGTGTATATGTGACCCTTTTCTGATATTCCAAGGGAAGCTGGCGCTTGATCATCATTGCTTTAAATTCTAAAAAGTAATACAACAGAAACATTAGCTTTCCTGTGGCCATGGGTTTGTTTCGCTTGGCAAAAATGATTCCATATAAAGGGGAAATAGTTGCATTACTTTGCAATTTTTAGGAGAATTGAACTTTTGAATCCACGGAAGAATACTTAGATTGAATTATATCAGGATCAGGGGACATTTTAAGCAGAAAGTAGCTTAAGTCTCTTTGAACGTTTCTTTTCTTCTTTTCCTCTTTCTTTCCTCCTTTCTAAGAGATTTTTTTTTTAAATTGATGGCAAAAATATCACCTTGGGAGAACAGAGAAGTATAGGTTTATTTTATCCATTTATTTATTTGTTTGTTTACTCAAGCACTTATTTTTCAAACCACTAAGTGCTCTCAGAAGCTAGGCTCTGTCTTTTGGAGTGTCATCTTTGGTACTAGAAAGAACCTCATAGCTATGGCAAAAAAACACAAATTTTGGAGTGCAGAGGGAATGATAGGATGTCCAGAAGAAGGGAATATCTCTAAAATGAAGAGAAAAGATGCTATGTGATGGGTGGTTCTTCATGACCTCCTAAAGTCCAGCTGATGTTGATAGATTTTTATATTTTGTCTACTGAACTGTAAGATGCAGTTTAAATGAGATATTGAAATCCACAGAAAACATCCTGGAAGTCTATAGGTATGGTCTCCTAATGACAGAAACCCACCCACAACCAACTAAACTGTGCTTTTGACTTGTATTCCTTCACAACAGAATTAAAATTTGCTGACTTTTCTTTTCTATAAGTTTATTGGGGTATTTACAGCTGCTCAGTGCAAAGTTGAGCAAATCCATTCTCCAACAC
The DNA here is from genome assembly GCF_004785775.1 of Grammomys surdaster. Lineage (NCBI taxonomy): Eukaryota > Metazoa > Chordata > Mammalia > Rodentia > Muridae > Grammomys > Grammomys surdaster. The sequence continues at coordinate 1,550,859 of NW_021604670.1, forward strand.
AATAGCCTTTTGACTGTCCTGTATTAAGCCTGTGGTCAACTATAACCCATAGGCAGTTTTTGTAATCCATATAAAATATTGCAAACCTTTCTGCATCCCAGCAACTGATTATTTTGAATCTGAAGGTAGGAGTTCATATTTATTCCTCTAAAGTTCCTGGGCTTTGCTTTAATGTTCTAGTTTAAAGATACTTTATAAACTTTCATTTTGACATCTCCTTTATTAGCGATTCTTTCCCAGTCTGTGGCACTGTTAAACTTGTTTAATATGCTTCCTATATCTTTATCTAGGTCATTGCTACAAATGTAGAAGGAACAATGTGGAAGGGCAGGACGGTAGGTTTCCTCACAAGTCACTTCCTTTGGAATATGTTTGTTTAAGTCAATTTAACCAGGCCTGGTGACATCCTAATGTAGTTCTAACACTTGGAGGCAGGAAGAGTATGAAGTTGAAAGCAGCCTGGGCTATGTGGTAAGACCCTTTTTAAGAAAGAGAGAGAGACGGAGAGAGAGAGAGAGAGAGAGAGAGAGAGAGAGAGAGAGAGAGAGAGAAAGAAAGAGAGAGGGGGTCAGATTATGTATTAAGCTCATTGTCTTATTATCCAGATGGACCAATGGATATTATAGTTACATTGACTAATTTCCCAGGAAAGCCCCATCCACTGCCCAATTTCTAGCTTTTTCTTGCTATAGAGGTTTAATTAAACAGGAAATATTTTTACTCTCTATGCTGGTTAAACTTGGTTGTCAACTTGACTGCATTTGGAACCACTTAAGCAAAATGTCTCTGGGCACACCTGTGAGGTTATTGAAGAAGGAAAACTCATACCAAGTGTGGGTGTCACCTTCTGGCAATGGTACAGATATACACATTTTGCCTCTTTGACTCTGTGTCTTATTGGTGAATTCATCTGCACAATTTGTGAGTTCATCTACTCTGCTGCTGCTGCTTGGCCTCTTTTCATTGGCATCAGAACTCAACTTCTTGGGTCTTCCATTATGGGCTGAAGACCAGTGGAGTTTTAGGAATGCTTCAACAGCAGATTGGGATGGCTGAGACATCCAGTCTCATGGATACCTACTAGGTGACTACTAGCCCTTCACTCTTTCCAGGATCAAACTCTAATGAAATTCTCTGTAGGAAAGAGATACATGAAAGTGGAATGAGAAGCTGGTTGGCAAGAGGAAGGCAGCAAGAGAGGGCAATGGGGTGAATATGATAAAATACGTTATGTACATTTATGGAAATGTCTAAAAATAGTGAAAATATTCTGGTTTGGTAGAGTATGATGGTTGTCCCACTTATTAGTCCATCCAAGGACTTGGGAAGATCTCCACAAAGATGGCCTTTTTGGTGCAATTTCCTAAATGTCTGTAAATTAACTGTAGTGTAACAGTTTTCTGTTGAGATTGAATTTTAAGTTGCTCACACAGAATTATAGTTTTTTTCCTTAGTTTGTGCTTACCGTGTCCTAGGCATCTCTCCTCAAGTGTCCCATATGCTTTATCTCCCTTGTGTTTAATCCACATGCTATGAGGACTAGCACCTACAATGTGAAGCAAGAAATGGGAGCTGTCACAGGTTCAAACCTTGCCCAAGGACGTGAACTAGTGCAAGGTCCTAGGTAACAAAACAAAACAAAACAAAACAAAACAAAACAGAAACAAAACAAACAAACAAAACCCAAGCAAAACAAACAAAACAAAAATCAACTCAGGCAGCTGGACACCTAGGCTCTTGCAGGAGTCTAAATTCCTAGAATATAGGTTTTCTTGTTTTTGTTTTTAATCTGCATTTGTAATGTGACACCAAAACCAAATCCCAAAACAACAAGGAAGCTCTAGAAGATCATTGGAAGCCACATAATAAGGTTAAGATAATATGAATTTTCTAGCGTGCTAGTGTGTGATGAAATTATGTAACTTAAAGGACATAGCTAAGCAAGGGACACAGTGTTCAACAGGCAGGTCATGAACACTCACACAGGCATGTGTAGGGGAACATTCTCCCAACCTGTGAGCTTCCCTGACTTCAGCCTGCATTGTTAGTCACTACTTTGTTTTTCTTTTATTTTTGTCTTTGGGATGGGGTAGAAGCACCAGACCAGATGCCTGGAAGCCCATTTTGGACCATTTCTTTAATGAAAGGTATCTATTTCAGATTGTGAGAATATATGTTTGTGTGTGTGCACCTGATGGCAAAAATATATAGTTTAAAAGTAAGATAAAGAAAATTGAGTCTGAGACATTTCATTACTTTTGCACACATATTTTGTATTTTGTATTGCTCGGCACATATTAACACTCTATAAATGTGTGTCAAAAGAGTGAACACATTCCCACAATAACTGTCTGAAGTTCTGGAGGGAAAGAAGATAGAAGGCTAGGACATATTTTCATCACAAAGGTCCTTTGTCTCTATTGCATATTTTCGTTCAAAATGCTCAGCTCAGCTCGGCGCTTTCTTCCTCTTCAAGGATGTTACTTACCATAGAAGGGACACCCCTCTCTCACCCTCTCCAGGCACGTTCTTCATTTTGAGACACATAACTTATTTATTATGTTATGCAAATGAAGGTACAGCCAGTGGTTTAGAATGTGCCATGCTCTGTGAAAGGCAGAAAGAAAGGGATCCTATAAATACAGAGAATCTGGACCAGAGAGCATTTTATTACAAGCCTCGTTCCTTCCTTAAAGACAGTAAACATGATGAATTTCTCTTTGCAACTGAATTTATGAAGATAGATGGTTCTCTCTGTGGTTGTTTTAACCAGGTTTGCCTTGCGGTCTGAGTCAGAGCTGCAAACCCACATAGACACATTCATTGCCGTCTCTAATGACAGGATGCCATGTCTTATGTATGGCTGAGTGGGACTCCAGAAAGTGGCACAGTGTTCTACCACAGGAATGGCAATGACATGACTCCTCTTTCCCATGTTGTAGTGGAAGGGCCTTGGTATTTTCTTTAAGAGAAACCTTGGGCTACTTTAATTCCCACAGGTTCTTGTGGCACACTTTTCAGAGTGACCGAAAAAAAAAATCCTTTGTTGACACTTTTTAAAATGCCAACCTAGGACTTGGTGGCACAGGTTTGTATTTGATTCTCATTCATTCAGTTCACACGATAGCTTTTTTGCTGAGCCGACACAGAAGGGGGAAGTAAAAGCGAGGCGGAGAGGGAGGAGGTGGAAAGCCTGGGAGCTCCACGTGTAAATGCCTTTCTTGCTCAACACTCCCGTTCAAGCCTGAGTGCTCATGCACAGCCACAAGAGGGAACGGGCTCCATGGTGTTAATGATGACAGCGCGCATCGTTGGGTATGCAGATCACAGAAGAAAGCCATTCTGCTGAGCTCTAATTCCATCAGGATCATTTACCTTTTGAAGGATAGAGAAGAATGCATTGAAGATCAAAATCCTCAGCCTTATTTGGCTTCATCCAAGATTTATGGAAGCTGCTTTCAAGGGCAACTGAGAAAACCAACTTCAGAATTCACATCTGTACCATTTCTTGTCTTTCAATATTTTATAAATGTTATGAGCAAAGTCAATCTCTGGGGACATTAAAATTAAACAACCCTTGTCCCCTTACTATACCAGAGCCAGTGCACATATCAATAATCTCTGTATTTAAATATTCTTATCTGTATTATACCTTTTAGAATAGATGTTTCAGAAGCCGATGTTTAGTTTACTATTAATTTACTAGGGGTTATCATAATGTAGAATTTATGTCTTTGTGGTATTAAAGGCATTAAACTTTGATTTAAATTGTTAATAATAAAGTGCCTATTATTTCCGGCTTTAGATGTGAATTCATTTTTGAAAAGGCAAGCATTTAGTGTATCTCACCCAACATTTGAAATGAACACATACCGTCCTTAATTTAAGTGCCTTGATGTGCAGCTAAAATAGAATAAAATAAAATAAAATAAAATAAAATAAAATAGAATAAAATAAAATAAAATAAAATATAACCATTAAAAAAAGATCAAGAGGACATTTGCTGTGATCTCTGAGAAAGTAAACAAGGTTGCTTTGGTTCCTAGAGATGCTCTGATTAGTTTTGACAGCAAGAAATATATCTTGCATCCAAATGATAAAAGACTATCATATAAGTGAGGCTGATGCAGTGGCACACAAATTATCCTGAGGATCAAGCATCATGGACAAAAATTGATAAGGCAAATTAGCTTTCTATTTGCAAGATTCTCATGAGCTCTGATCTTTTCTTTTATCATAAAAACATTTTTAAAGCAGTCCTCAGTGGCGCCACTCCTGCAGATCTTTGTGGTACTTTCCATTCTTTACAACAAATAGATGCTTTTTGCAACTCAACCTGCCAGTGTTTTGACTTTTAGCTGCTATGTTCCTTGTCACAAGAAAGGTAAAACCACAGATGCCAAAAAGAAATGGACATGGGCTCACTAAACCAAGTCTGACTCCTGGGAAATGTCGAACACTGAATCAAAGGCTGTGACTGAAGCGAATGCTGGAGCCAGAGAGCTCTCAGTTCAAATCTGTGTTCTTCCCGAGTATCTCGGTCACCTCGGACAAGTTACCTTTTCACATCTCTGATGTTAAATTCAGTACTTTCTTTTGTTAAATGGAGATATTGATGTGCCCTTCATTTTGCTACTGGGAGAATCAGATGATTGAACAGAAGCATTTTGTCACACGAGTGATGCTTGGTCCTTGGAAGAGGTTGGATAAATACTGGATTTTTATAAGCTTTTGTCAATAGAATTTAATGTGATAGCCACAAAATGTTTGTGAACATCTATTCCATGTATTTATCATTGAGTGGACATTATCCAGGTATGGGACTCAGATGATAGACAAGAGAAAAGGAAGGGGTGTGGACAGAGAAGTAGAGAAACAGGGAGGTGTGTGTGTATGAGAGGAGAGGAGGGAGAGGGAGAGGGAGAGGGAGAGGGAGAGGGAAGATCATGTAACTTAGTTGGGACACATCTTAGGATGCCCTTGGACCACAGACAGTCTTTCTCCTCCAACATCATTGCACTCTATTTGGCCTGTGTGCTTCAGTTTGCCTTTGGCTTAGTCAGCTTTAGTCATGCTAAGTTTCCAGACAGTTATTTAAAAGTATACTGCATCTCTTCCTGGTTCCCATTCTTTGTATTTACTGTGTCATATACCTGGAACAATCTCCTCCTGATCCTAGTAGGAGGAAAGAACAGATTACCTCCTAGTCATCATCTCAAGAAAGGCTTCTTGCTCATTTTCACTAATGTAGCTCCCTCACAACCATTTTCAGCACAATAGTCTTTCTATTCATTAGCCCTTAACGTAAATTTATAATTCCTGATGTTTTTTATCATCTTATAGTGCCTGTCTTCTTTCCTGCGTTAGCTACTTTGCCATGCTTAGTATAGACTACACTTGATGATGATGATGCCTACAGTAAAAATATTGAGCATGTAAGGAGTTCTGCCTGCCTGTGTGCTTCACTGTTCTGTCCATATGTGTGCTGTCCAATCCTACCGAAACTAGAGGATGTGATAATCTTTATTTTCAGTTTGGTTGGAGGGAGTGACAGGTAGAGTACTAGATTGAATTTCTCTGCATGCACATGAAAGTGTATCTAGAGGTAATTGGTGATTGAGGGGAGAATCTGGGTTCTCAGGGCAACAAGAAGAAAGGTGAAATCCAGCTTTTGTGGCCATGCTCCCTTTCTGCTTCCTGGTTTTCATGGAGTGAGTATCTCTACCTTATTCTATCCTCTTGGCCATGCTGCTCTACTTCACTGAAGGCCCCATTGATGGGACTGTTTGAGTCCACATACTCTAGTCTCTGGGAGACAAAATAAGTGTTTACTTCAATGATAGGAAGTGTGACCGTTATATGGTTGAGGGCTGTCATTTTCTTATATTTAAGGTATAGAAGATAAGCCAGGCTAGTTATAAGAGTTACATAATAGTAAGCCAAAGACAAGAGTGTTAGCATGAATGCTATCGACAAGAGCACATGTCTGCTTCAGTTTTCATGGACACTTTCTTAGGTAATGGATTTAGGACATACTGCCACCATAAAACAACATCTTGGTATTTAAAAGAAGTCTTCCTTCCTTCCTTCCTTCCTTCCTTCCTTCCTTCCTTCCTTCCTTCCTTCCTTCTTTCTTTCCTTCCTCTCTCTCTCTCTCTCTCTCTCTCTCTCTCTCTCTCTCTCTCTCTC
>NW_021604670.1:1557057-1577762 GCF_004785775.1 Grammomys surdaster
TCTCTCTCTCTCTCTCTCTCTCTCTCTCTCTCTCTCTCTCTCTCTCTTTCTTCCTTTCTTCTTTTCTCTCTTTTCCTTTTCCCCTATTCTTCCCTTCTGATGCAGGCCTTAAAAAATTCTTAGACTTCTCTCTAAAGTCCTAAAACTTTACTCCAGAAGTGTCTTTCCTATACCAAATGTGTTTGTAATCATTAAATTAAGAGATGCTGAGAAGAATCAGAGATGAATGACTTCACTAAACCCCCTTGTTACCACTGGATCCTGTCCTCTTGCTCTTCACCAATCACATTCCTGTGATTCCTTTCCATCATCAATCTTTTTTTTTTTAGTTTCTTTTTTTTTATTGGATATTTTATTTACATTTCATATGTTGTCCCCTTACCCCATCCCCCACCCACCCGGGAACCCCCCCATCCCCTTACCCCTCCTCCTTCTTCTTCGTGGATGTAACCCCACCTACCCCCCCTCACTTCCCCACCCTCAAAATTCCCACCCCCTGGGGCGTCCAGCCTTCATGAGGTCAAGGATCTCATCTTCCACCTATGCCCAGCAGGGCCCTCCATTCTTACATATTCAGCTGAAGCCCTGGATCCCTCCCTAAGTGCTCCCAGGCTGGTGGTTAGGACACTGGGAGCTGTGGTTGGTTGGTATGTTGCTCTCCTCATGGTGCCACAAACCCTTTCAGCTCCTTCAGTCCTCACTCTAACTCCTCCATTGAAAACCTCATGATCAGTTCAATGGCTAGTTGTGAGCATCTGCCTCTGAATATGTCAGACTCTTGAAGGCCTCTGAGGAGACATCCATATCAGGCCCTTATCAGCATGCACTTCCTGACTTCCACATCAGCATCTACCTTTGGTGACTGCACATGGGATGGATACTCAGGTGGAAAGGTCTTCAAATGGCCCCTCCTTCAGTTTCTGTCCCTCACTTTGTCTCCATATTTGCTCCCTTGAGTATTTTGTTGCTCCTTCTAAGAAGAACTGAATCACCCCCACTTGGTCTTCCTTTTTTATGAGCTTCATGTGGCCTGTGAGTTGCATCTTGGGCATTTCAAAGTTCTGGGCTAATATCCGATAATCAGTGAGTGAATATCATGTGTGTTCTTTTGTGATTGGCTTACTTCACTCAGGATGATAATTTCTAGTTCCATCCATTTACCTAGGAAACTGTCGAATTCATTGTCCATCATCAATCTTAAGAGTCAACATTCACCTGTTTCTCAGTGTTTATTTTTGGAGGATCTTTGCCATTAAACATCTACGTTAAATAAAATCAAATGCTTTTGTTTTTGAATCTGTATTCGGTAAAGAGGTCTCAGTCATGAGCCTAGTGGTGGAGGCAGAAGAAAACTCTTCTCCCTGATGTTGGATGTGATCCCGAACATGATTGTAGCTTGGCTCTTAGCCCTTTGCTCCTCTCCTCTGCCCATCACCCTCATGTCCTATGTTACTTCCTCCTTATTGTAGGCTGGCATTAGCTTTTATGTTTTCTCAGATGCTGCGAAGTAATGACTGAATTCTCTTGTATTCATGTCACTCATACAAAATACTGGGTAGTCTGAAGTTTGGGGAGATAATAAGGCTTTAGGAGGAAATATTTGGAGTTCTGAGGGAGTTTAGACACAAATCATTGGTTCTAACCTCTGTCAAATAAAACCGTCTATTGCTATCATGTGAGCTGTGCTAAGCAATTGTGGAGTGATGTATCTTTCCATCTTAAGCTTATTTCCTGCTGAGCCAGTGTGTTTTGGCTCCAGCAGGCTTTCCTGGGGCTTCTGCTGCAGCCCCTTTGTTCATGTCTCCAGCACTGTTTTCCATGCATTGAAGCCGCCATTTCCTACCTGTACCATCAGCTCTGGTGCTGAGTGGTGAAAGCTATCTGGAGCTGTGTGAGTGGCGAGCCTCACGTTAAGTGTCTGTGGATAGCCATGGTGAGAATTACACTATGCCTTTACGTGCTACTGTGTCTGTCACTTTGTCAGCCATTTTCCCGCATAGCCTTATGTTTTGCTTGGTGTCAGGATGGTGACTCGAGGGTAGATCCACTTCTTCTAAAGAGGCAAATTGTATAGACTTTGTGACAGCCACTTTCCACACAGAAGACATGTTTCCCTTTTTCCTTTTAAGTTCTAGATGGTTAGGATGGATGTAATTTTTAAGATAATAAGTAGCATGTTAATATTTTATTATAAATTATTTCCATACCTTATAATCACGAAGTATGTAATTAGATATTTATACTTAGATTGATACATATACTCCACAAATGTTTGCTGCATGAGACATGCACATAGAGTACCAGAAATGGTGCCTAGCTCTGGAGTTACCACAGTGCTAAGCAAAGCTGGGAGAGTTTTTGCCTTTGTGGAGCTGCATCCTGGAGAGGCAGAAGGCTGTCTTGCAAGCACGTAAGTGTAAAAGCACAGGTCTCATATGATGTGCGAAGAAGCAGCTATAATTCAGAGACTGATCTGTTGTGGTAAATAATAATTGGGGGTTTCTACCCAACCTTTGATCATTTCGTTCCCTAATGCAAAACACAGAACCTTTAAAGCACTGAAAGCCTTAAATTCTTAAAGCACTAGAGCTGGGCACATATCAACCATCTATGCTGTTTTGTCTGCTACCTGTCAATAACTCTGAGACATCACTTTCACTTGCTATGTTCTGCCTGGGCAGCCCCTACTCTAATAGGCTGGCCCTCATGGCCATACATCCACTATCCACCTACCCAATGGTGGCTTGCTTCTTTCTTCTTTCTCCCTCTTTTCTTTCCTCATGGTTCCTGCCTCAGACCCCAAGTCTAGGAACTAAAGTCCCGCCTGCTTCTCTTCTGCCTGTCTACAGGTTGTAGGCATCTTCATCAACCAATCACTGGGCAATGTATACAGGAAAAGCTGATGTATATGAGGATCTGGTCGTCTTGGAGCAACCAGATCTTGGGGTACAGAATTTAGCATTGAGTACAAGCAGCATCAGGCCAACCTACCACACTGATATCAACAAGGAGATTAGGACAAGCTTCTCTGAGGAAATGACTCTGAACTAAGGTGAGAAAGATGAATCAGATATAACAAGAGCAGAATTTATGAAATATTTATGAAATATGCCATCTTTTTGTAAAGGGGTTTCCCAGTCATTATTTCATTCTTACCCTCCCACCAACCAGTAAGTCTTTTTTACCAGATGATGACTCAGGTATCAAGAGATGCTCTGTAGGAAAAAAAATTACCTAAGGTCAGTCACATCACTAGTACAGGTAAAACGAGAACCAAACATGTGTCTTCTGACACCTCTGAGATGGTGCAACAGATTTGGGTGCAAGCAATGCTCTTGTAGTTACCATTCAGGGAACTTGCACTCTTGTAGTTACTACTTAGCCGTCCGTGTTCTCATGTGTAGGTGGTGGATGTTAGTGCTATTTTCACAGAGCTACTGAGAGGATGAGATGAGATGGCATAACACATTAGCCGACATTCATTTTTTCTTTAAGTCCTTTCTTTGTAACCTTGTCTTTCTCTCCTGCTCTACATTTGTAATGCTCTGCAGGAGGGAGGAATTCTGTGAGAGGGGGAGATCTTGGAAATCATCCCAAGATCCTGTATATATGTTAGTTCTGGCTACTCTGCATGGATGTGTGTACTTAAATATGCCATTTCTAATATATCAGGGTAGGATATTGCACATTTATTCTTAGCAACCTAGCAACTACATCTGTTTGATGTAGAAGCTTAGCTTTTTAGCATAGCTGTGGTGTGTCAATGACTCTAGGACGAGAACAGCCTCTCTCTCTCTCTCTCTCTCTCTCTCTCTCTCTCTCTCTCTCTCTCCCTTCCTCCCTCCTTCTCTCCTTCTCTCCCTCCCTCCCACCATCTATATGCCTATATGTATCTAATATGTATCATATCTATCTATCTCTATCTCTATCTATCTATCTCTATCTCTATCTATCTATCTATCTATCTATCTATCTATCTATCTATCTTCCTTCTATTTACATTTTGCTTTAGCTGCCTTGATGCAGTTTTCATTTAACTCAGTTATAGTTACTAACTTATAACAACTATTGAGTACATTTATTTCTCTTTTAAAATATGCTTTGGAATTTAGATTGTGTGACTTTATTATATTTTAGTTTATTTTAAAGATCAAGTGTCACTTTCATAAAACAGGAAGCTTGAAAAGGATAAATTATAGAACAAGAGTCCTGACTTTGAATCCATTCTGCCACATTTACCAGATGGGTAGCCTTGATTGTTCAACTTTTTTTTAGTCCCTGGATTCTTCAATGTAGAGACAAATAGCTTCCTTGTAGGACACTGGTTAGATAAGTATCTTGCCCGACACTTGTACTCTCAGCATAGAGAGGCAGGTGGATTTCTGATTTTAAGGCCAGTCTGGTGGTTCCTATAGTGAATTGTAGGATAGCTCAGGTTCTACAATAAGACCCTGTCTAAATTCTTTCAGTCCCTCTTTGTCTCTCTCTTTCTCTTACATATGCATGTGAGTGCGGACGCGCACGTGTGTGTGCGCGCGCACACGCACACACACGCACACACTCTATTCAAATAAACAGAACTATATAAATGCTGGTTATGTAGAAGAGTTTTGTTTTATGTGAAGTGACAATACTTCTGTTAATATGAGTGGAAGGGTTAAGTCCAAGACTTTTTGTAAGATGCTTAGCACAGCATCTGGTAGATGGTACATTTTGGTCATTATTATGATGGGTGAGATATGTTAAAAGCTGAAGAGGGTAGAAATCAAACAAGGTGTGTGTGTGTGTGTGTGTGTGTTTGTGTTTGTAACAGGAAATCTTTAGGATTTTCTGGAAAATGTGGTTCCAGTAGCCTATGATTTCTGAGCCATTATCTTTTTATGAATTATGTCAGCCTTGAATCATCTATATTTAGAAAGTCACTAGGCACTAAGATATCTCTTTTCTGGTAGGTTTTTTTCTGTTGTTGATTAGACTTCAAGACCAAATTTGCAACTATTTAGCCTTGTTCTTCTCACCTTCAAATATTCTACATGGGTAGTTTTTCTATGAAACTAGATTGACTGCAAATCATTGCAGAGAGCTGGGACAGGAGGATAGGGTTTTGACAGATGGAGTTGAGCTGTGGAGTTTGATCACTTGCTGTGCTGCTGCTGCAACTCCTGAATGGGGTGTATCCTCTGAAAGGAGACGAATATGATGCACCTGTGAAGAAAAATCATGGCAGAGTCAAGGGTTGGGCCAGAGGACAGGAGGACAGGGGCTGTGCGAGAAGATTAGGAAGCTGGTTATTATGGGGAGAAGACACTATCACAGCTGACAGGACACAGCAGGTTAAAATAAGGACCATTTATTAGAACTGTCAGAGACAATGACCAGATACTATGCAGAAGTGGGTAAATATTGCCGCTTTGAAGATAAAATTGGAAAGCTCACTTGATGCACGTGAAATGTGTTATGTTTATAAGGAAGGGCATTGTGACAATGATTTTCTATTGCAATGTTCTTCCAAGTCTTGACATTCAGGAGTCTACTGGTCAATACAATGATCACTTGAAACCTATGTGCTTTAATTAATAAACGAGGGCATAAGGAGCCAAAAGATAAAGAGTAAAATTAAAAAACTACATAGTGGTTTCTGAGTATTTATTTACTCAAGAAAATAACTGAACTCTATGTAAGGGTTGTGAATCATTACAGATGGAGTAAAAACAAGCAAACAAACCCTCCACCCATCTAACCGCATATCCACCCCCATCTGTTCAACAAATAATGATATAAAATGATATTTATATTTTTTGGTCCAGAAAGTAGCATGAGAAAAATTATACATGAAAACTTATGCAGGCAGTTTCCATATGAGAGAGGGAATTGTTTGTCTTGGTGGGAAAAATGGCTTCCATCTCTTCCTTCTCCCTTTCAGTGTTCCTTATTCTCTCCTATGTTCTAGATATTTTTCTGGGCACTGAAAATTCAGTATTATGGAATAGTATTAAGCAAAACAAATTGTTGATAAGTGCTCTAAAAGTAAATCCAGATAAGGCCCTCAGGCCCCAACAAGAGTTTGCATTTTACTGTATGTATAATGGGGAGAAACTTTAGGGACCTTCAAACAGGGGTCCATTGGGATGCAGTTTCCTGGCTCTTTGGGGAGAATGGTAGGCAGTGAAGACTGATAGTTCTTTTGGCTTCAGATCTCTTCTTCTTCTTCTCCTTCCTTCTCCTTCTCCTCCTCCTCCTCCTCCTCCTCCTCCTCCTCCTCTTTCTTCTTCTTTTTTAAAACCTTTTTTACTGATTTCTTTTTTTGTGTGTAGACTTGTGTGCATTCATATGGGAGTCAGAAGAAAGTATGTGGAGGGTAGTTTTCTCATTCCACATGATTCTGAGGTTTCAACTCAGGTCTTCAGGCTTGGCAGTAGACACTTTACCTGATGAGCCATCCCAATGGCCCAGATCTGTGCATTTCTGCTATGTTGAAGGGACACATATTCCTCTTTTTAGATGGTAGACTAGTTAATACATATGCAGCAATGTTTCCCATCTTTCAAGAACTTGCAATGAAATGTTCCTAACATTTCACTTTCACTAATTTGATTATGAACAGTCAGACTGAAAACTGTGCATTGTTTGAGCAGTTGGAATTTTACTAAATGATAAATCAGTTCTTCAGTGATAAGAGTTTCTTTTATTGATAGATCTATTGGCATTCCTGCTCAGGACAGAGAAAGTATGGGAAGCATGAGTCTCTTTTTTAAAAAAAGCAATGTCTGATTATGTCTGTGTGTTGTGTGTGTGTGTGTGTGAGGGTGCAAGTATGAACATATCAAGGCATGTGTGTGGGGGTTGAAGGGCCACTTTTGGGAGTTGGTTCTCTTCTCCTACCTTTACCTGGGTTCTGGGGATATAACTGAAGACTGCCAGGTTTGCATAGCAAGGCTTTTATCTGCTGGGCATCTCACTAGCTCCAAGTAGAGGCCTCTTGATTGACACGATGAGATGCTAGTGAGAGGATGCTGGCCTCCAAACACCTTGAATCAGAGAGTTCTAGAGTCCAAGGTGATGGGGGTGGCCTCTGACATCATGGTCATCATTAAGGGATTAAAGTCTTTCTTTGATATTTCCAGCATTTCTGAAGCAAAAAGCCGTTTCTAGAATAGATTTAGGTAATGATGACAAATTACTCAAGAGTACAAATCAAATTACTCTGTAGGAAAATAAACCACAAATTCCTAAAGGAATGAACTATCATTTTTTTTCACTAGCATCTCTTGTTTCTGGAGAACCTTTCTATGTTTTTAGAAATTGTTAAAGTTGTCGATAGGTGTCTTATAGCGAATCACCATTTCACTCATAATCTGCCTACTTACTGTTGTAGAAAAGAAATCATTTTGAATTCAGTAGCAGCTCTATTGCAATGGGTATACATACATATAACCCTGTTCCAGCATGGAAGACCCAAGGGGACGTGATGCACCTTTTATCTTGCCCCAGAGGAAATAGGGAAATGTTCTCATGGACCCCTTAGGGGACAGAGAATGAGGGTTGATGGGGCTGTCTCCAGTCTTTAGAAACATTTTTGGATGCTTTTACTCTGTGGCTTTGGGAAGGAAGTCAGTCACCTCTTACTACAAGCCCATTTGCCACATCAGTTATCCTTCCTTTCTCTTCAGCCCTGTTGTGATGCATGGCACTGTAGTGCTGATGGCAGGGCTGGGTCTGTCCCTGAATCTCACAGAAATCCCTGGGACACATTTGGTCCCAATGGCTGGATTAGGCTGTGGGGCTCTTGGCCTTTCTGGGATACAAAGAATCGGACCTTATTCATAACAGGACAGTAGAAATAGAAAATCCATTGTTAACATTCTAATACAGAATTTTGCTAACAGATTTTAAAAATTTATTTCTCTTTCTTTTTTCTCTCTTTCCTCCACTTCCATCTTCATCTCTCTCCTCCTTTCCCTCCCCTGTTTGAGACAGAGTCTTACTATGTAGCCCCAGCTGTCATGGAACTTACTATGTCGACTAGGCTGGCTTCAGACTTAAGTAGATACTCCACCTGCCTCGGCATCCTGAGTGCTAGGATTAAAGGTACATATCACAATAACCATCTTTAGTCTTCCCCTTTTACTGGAAAAGGCTAAACTATTTGCTTAAATTTTCTTAGACAGGTAAGAGCAGACATATGTCTAGATCCTAGGCATGGCATTTCTTTTGGTATCGTACTGATCACTGTTAAGTTTTTCCTCATAAAGTTCTCCTTCTCTTTCAATCACTGCTGAGGCTGAAGCACAAAGCAGAGGCTGAGAAGACAATCGGACCGTCTCCTTTCCTCAGCATCACACCTGTGCCTCCAGGTCAAGGAGGATGCTTTGGCTGATTCATTTCTCACTTTTGCTTAAAGATGCAGAAGTCTGGATGGGGTCTTCATGTATGTTCAACATGTTGGTACTTAGATGGAGAACCAGAGGATCACTGGGAGTCCCAGAGTGACCTTGTGTGGACACAAAGGTCAAAAACTATGGCCAAAAGGCTGTGATCTATGGGAACAGTGCACAAGATGCTGCTTTTATATTGAAGTCAATCCAAGCACACAGCCCACATCGTGGCCAGTTTCTGTTAGAGGGCTAGGAGCCTCACATCTTGAGCTCTCTCCTTTTCCTCCTCTGTTCTCAGTTTCTGCCTGGAGAACTGTTATAGTGCTGGATTCTGACAAGTAACACAAATGGAGCCAGCCAGAGGAATTTCTTGAGTAAACACACAATTCTATTTTTAAGTCCAAGGTACTAGAAGCACAGATGTGAACCCCACTACTGATTGTATATGTCTTTACTCTGTATACGTCTTTAACATAAAGCCATTGGTAAAAAGGAGGTGTAACTAAGTGACAGAGGAAAAGATGTGTATCTAGTGGCGTCATTTTAGCCTCGAATCTAGGTGTGCCTGAAGCCTAGATAGGATCCAAGTTATGTGGTTGAATCTTTTTCCTTTACCTTCTTACTTATTCTCAGAGTAATTGAGCTGCTTATGTTGTTACTTTAGAGATTAATATCATCAAATTGACTAATCTAGTCACCAAAGAGACAATCTTCTGGCTGCACCTGTAAGGGTTATCTATTTAGGTTAACAGAAATGAAATGGCCCAGCCTAAATGTGGTCAGTATTAGTTCAGGGACTGAGGTCTTGGGCTAAATAAAGATGAGCAAGCTAATTGAACATAAGTCTTCATTTCTCTCTGCTTGCACACTGTGACCTGCTTCTATGACTTCCCTACCATGACTGCACCCTTGAAGTGTGAGCCAAAATAACCCCCTCTTTTTTCTTCAGTTGCTTTGGTCATGGTATTTTATCTCAGTCACAGGGGAAGTTATAATACAGTCACTGACACTGTAGACAATACTTTCCAAAAATTAGAAATCCAAGGGGAAAAAACATGAGTGCGTTTATCATTCAAACCTGATGAAGCTGAGGTTGGAACATATGTTGAATATAAGGGCATATTTCTGGATACAGGTAGTTACATACTGAATCCAATCCCCAGAAGCAGTTAGAACGATGGAGATGAACT
Organism: Grammomys surdaster; assembly: GCF_004785775.1. Classification (NCBI taxonomy): domain Eukaryota; kingdom Metazoa; phylum Chordata; class Mammalia; order Rodentia; family Muridae; genus Grammomys; species Grammomys surdaster. The sequence continues at coordinate 1,566,623 of NW_021604670.1, forward strand.
GCCATTCTTATGTGCAGCTGCTTTGCATGGTGCTTCTCGGAAACAAGTGACAGATGACTTCTAAAATTCCTCCCAACCATAATTTTCTCAAAAACAGGCCTGCTTGTGGCAGCACTTGCTTTAAAAGCCCTTTGCACACACCATTCATTTGTTGCACAAAATGAAGCTAATCCTGGGCTGGCCCCAGGCTTCTTTTTGCTGCATCCACTTTCGGTGACAGGTGAGGGATGGAGAAAAAACAGCCCACGTGGAAGGGGAAAGAAAGAACTCAGCTTTGCAAAAGGTTCCCTCCAGTCAGGAGCAGGTGGAATCTTTATGCCCTGTGATTATCCAGGAGTCTTAAAGTCCGATCCAGTAACAGGGCTCTGTGGGGAGGGAAAATGGAGCAGGCACTAGGTGCTTTTCTTATTTTTGTGACCTATGTTTGAAAAAAAAGTAGTGTTTGACTTTTGAAAAACACCCACAAGCCCGGAGGTTTATTGGCTTGCCTTCATGGGTTGGCTGGATCAAGGCAGAGCTGGACCTGATGCTGGTTGATTTCACCACAAGATGGCACCCCTACTTCTTCATGTTTGGTTTTGCTATCAGTACAGAGAGGAAACCTTGTAATTATTGCAGAACAAAGGCAAACTTATCTTAGGTTTTGAAATTTGTGAAGCTGACTTCATGTCCCACCAGCAATTGTGCCTCCATGTTTCAGACAGGGATGTTAACTATCGTAGTGTCGTTCTTACTGGAGAGAGTTCAGGTTTACCTTCATCTCTGCTCTGCTTAGGAGCCTGACCACATCCCTTGGGCATCAGGGAGGCAGGGCAGGACATACAGCAGGGCTTCTTAAAATAACTCCAGTGCTTGACCAAGTAGTACAGTTTCCAACCTGGCCTGGCCTGGCACTATGACCAAACAAAATAAAAACGAGTAACTAGAGAACTGGAATGAAAGGCAGAAAGCACAATTACAATTTTATTACTTTTAGTTACAATGGACATACAATTTCATTTTAGTTAACAGAGTCAAAATAAAATAATAGAAAAAAAGTAAAGAAGAAAACCATATAGTTGCCTATTAAAAGTGTACACAAAGGCAACTAATGTAAAAAATTACAATTACACTAGTAAATTTTAAGACTGTTTAAAACTCATAATGAAATAGCACCAATCTTCCACAGTAATTTGCCTATATGCACACTTTCGATTAAAGTGTACAGCATTACAACTTTAAAATACCTTGTTTCTTATTGAATTTATGCTATACTAGGTGGGACTGGTCCCAATACTGTTGGAGGAGGGTGGATACCTGACTTATGTGTTGTGTGCATAGCACCCACAATAGAAAAAATAGCGTGCCACACACAGTACAAGAAACATCTGACTTTGGGATAGTTGGGAGCCATGTTTGGACCTCTTTCTCTCTTCTCTTTTCCCTATTTCATGAGAAGTCACCTATTCCTGTTTCTGTGTGTTTCCCTACAATATCCACAGGCTTCTCCTTCTGGGGGACAGCCTCTGGCACTATTTTTGGGAGGGTTGTTCAAGAGAGTAGGAGATAACTGACATTTCACATCCTACCACCCAGTGACCAAAACATATAGCTGTAGGGGAGCTCCCATCTCTCCCATTTCTTGCTTCTTCTTGGGACCACTGTGAAGTGTAATTAATCCTCCAAGGTTTCTCCAGAGGAGCAGGCAAAGCCTTATTTGGTATAAGCTTTTCTTGCTAATTTGCCTTCTTTGACCTTCCTCTCTTTCTCCTTTTTCAGAGTGTTTTCCCATCTTCCCCAGGAACACTTCCATAATAAAACTGCTTATGCAGCAGCATCTTTGTCTTAGTGCCTGACTGAGAGAACCCAGTTCTGGGCTCTATGAGTTTAGGGTACTTTAGAAATAGGAATGACAGCCTATATAAATATATCTCTGCTTTCAGAAATACTGGCACTTCCCTGCTAGTAACAGAGGCCTATGGCAACTTCAGGAAATGAAACTTCTTGGTATTTTAGAGACTAGACACACTAGAGACATCTAATGGGCAGATTTTTTTAAAGAAATGTAAATTTGGAAATACTTGACATATATATTGTTTTACAAGTTTTGCGCTTTTTCCCCCTCTTTGATTTCAGTGAATTTGATCCTGATTGTTTCTTCTTCCTTCTGATTTGACTAAAAGACGTTTCAGTTTTCTTTTGATATCTTGCAAACATTTACATCAACATTAATCTGTTTTAGATGGTATATTCTCTAAAGCCATTGTGAGATGGTGGCTTGTCATTTAGCTTTGCTCAAAATTAAGAACTATGGCTAAACCATATCAAATTAACATATTTAAATTAATTTGCATAAATGCTGTTTTGCTTGGTGGGAAAAATTAGGGAATATGTAAAATGGAGAGCAGCTTTGTACTTTAAAGTATATATGTGCTGTGATGTCAATTATTCATCATTATAGACATGCACTACATTCTTGGCATCTGTATTAATGCCATTTTCTTCTCACAACCCTTGATATGAGGTATTTTTCTTCACTTAAAAAAAAAAGAAATAGATGAGGCATAGAGAGTAAATAACATTTCCAGGATTGTACTTTGTAAACAGTGGAGGTGTTATTTGAATGTAGGTCTTTAGACCAAGCCCTGTTGCTTCTATGATTGAACAAAATTAGCAAGTTAAATATTAGTATACCTTATAAGCATGAGGAGAGGATCACTGACTTTGTGCAACTGAAGCAGTCCTTTGTCTGTAGACAGTTTTGTTATGGTACTTTTTATAGCTTAAAGAAAAGCCACAGAAATCTGCCTTTCTACCTTGTTTAACAATATCTACTCTTTGGTGGCCCCAGGCAACTGATGTCCCTTTTAGTCTTCAATACAGGTTTAAGTAGTATATATTCTTAGCCTTATTTGATAAGTGGGGCAATTAGAAAAACACAAAGCTACCTTACCTCATGTTGATAAGGAAGAAAATGGAAAGCCTTGGGACTGGATCGTACACTTAACATCTGGCTGTTCAGTAGAGTGCTTAGCCAAAACATCACTGTGCTGGAAAGGTCAGATGAATCTGAGAGTGGGGATAGACTAAACTGAAGTTAGCACTTAGGGTTTGATTTCTTATTTGTAACAAGTAGGTTTATGACTAGAGGAAGCAAATTCATAGGTAGGGTAAAACTTGCAAGGTTTGGTATTAAGGAAGATTCTTTCATTCTTATTCTTCCATATCCATTTTTTTCACTACAGCTCATTTCTTGCCTATAGCTCACTAAAAACAAAATTACTGTTCATTCTTTTTGAACTGGGAAACTATGGATTCAGAGGCTCGTCCTAGCCTAGTGTTTCCCTGAACCTGGTTTGTCTGTTCTGCAGAGCAAAGGGATTCATAGACAAACACTACAAGACTCATTGTAGACCACACAATTAATCATTCCAGGTTTCTGATTTGTTTCTTGAAACTTGCTATGTTTCTGTAATGGGAAAAAGACAGCTTCATTTATCACACTGTACCTCATGCTGCTGCCCAGCACCCTCCCCCAGGTCCCTCAGCATCCTGAAACTTTTGAACATCTGCTGTGGAACTGTGGCAGTAGTTTCTTCTTGTTCTCTACCCACTCACCATCTCAGAATCCTGGCTTAAAGCTCTTCTATTGAAATGGAGACTGAAAGACCAAAATTCTCAGTGGAGATGATCAATCACCAAGTTCATGGCTTTTGCTGCTGTCCTCAGTTCTTTGCCAACAATTACATTTGTGTGGGATGTGACATATCACCTGATGTTATCTAGAGCACTGGCCTGGGAATAAGAAATTCTGGGTTTTTCTTTTTCTTCCTGCACTAAAGATTTTTCTGGGCTTCAGTGGGTTGCTTTTCCTCTCTGGATTTTTGCTTTGTCACTTGCCAAAACAACAGCAACAACAACAACAACAACAACAACAAAAACAAAAACAGCTGTCTTAGTTAGCATTTTACTGCTGTGAACAAACAACATGACTAAGGCAACTCTTAAAAGGACAACAATTAGTTGCTGCTGACATACAAATTCAGAGGTTCAGTCCGTTATTATCAAGGCAAGAGCATGGCAGAGCTCAGGCAGGTATGGTACAGGAGGAGTTGAGAGTTCTTCACCTTGTTCTTAAGGCAAATAGGAGAAGACTGGCTTTCAGGCAGCTAGGACAAGGGTCTTAAAGCCCATCCCCATAGTGACACACTTTCTCTAACAAGGCCATACCTACTCCAACAAGGCCACACTTCCTAATAATGCCACTACCTGGGCCAAGCATATTCAAACCACCATACCAGCATAGATTCATGTTTCCAAAATTTGGATGCATATTGGAATCAAGTGAAATACATAAAATACTGATGCCTAGGTCATAAACCCAAAATTAATTTGAAATCTCTAACCTGGTATTGGTAGTCTTTGTTTAATCAGGTTTGAGAATTAACTAGCTTAGCTAATATCTAAGGATCCTTTAGTCTTTCAAATAATATATACATACAAATATATACTATATATCTCTATATATGCATAGATTTATCTTTTATTTCAAGATTCTTTTTCTATATGTATATATACTTTTAAGACACAGCCTTGTTATATTAATCAGAATGGCCTCTACTTCCCAGCATACCCGAGACTGATCTAAGACTACTTGTTTTCCTGCTTTAGCCTTTTGACTGCTGAGATTAAAAGTGTATGTGCCATTATTCCCAGATTTAGTCCTCCAAATTTTAATTGAGGTTGACTACACAATATCTTATTTAATTGGATATCAGTGAAAAGCATCAAAACAATTAATCATTTTAATAATACAAATAAAAATTCTTTTCTCAGATGGAAAAAGTTCTAAATATTTAGAGAGGGGTCTGGAGACTTTGTTGATATGTGGGAATCTGGACTATTTGAGCATGGGTGTTGGTTGGTAAGTAGGCAGATTTGATGGTAGAAGTCCATGGAGAGTTTATTTCCAGTTGCTTTAACTTTGGAAGTAATGGCAAAACAAGGTAATCAGAATGGATGGAAAGAGTGGTGATGGAGATGATCAAGATGAGAACTGTAAAAGACCCACTATAGATTGTCAGAGAGAAGGTGCTCTGGAAGTTGTGATGTGAGCGAACTGCTAGTTATGATGGCTAATATTGTTGGGCACATTAATATGATGTAGAATTACTTAGGAGACAAGCCTTCAAGCAAATCTCTGAGGGGTTATCTTGATTAGGTTAAGTGAGGTAGAAAGATCCACTCTAAAGGTGGGTGGAGTGGCTGTTTCCTTAGCTTGAGTCCTGACCCTCACAAAGAAGAACAAGCTAAATGAGCAGCAGCATTAGTGGCTCTCTGCTTCCTGACTGTGCATGTAATATGCCCAGCTTCCTCAAGTCTCTGTTGCTTTGACTTCCCTGCCATGTATGATGTATATGTATGAGATACATGTATAGAAATATGATGGACTATACCCCCAAACTGTGAGTCAAGCTATATCGTCAGTTCAGTTGCTTTTCTCAGGGCATTTTTATCACAACAACAGTTAAATAACTAAGAAGTTACTTTACTTCTTTGCTACTGAGTTACTTAGTTGCTTAGTTACTGAGATGATTGGTTAGGAGCCTAAAGTACCTGTTTGTGCTTGGAAGTTATAAATTTCCAGTGCAGATATTTTGCAGTATGCGTCTTGCTGGCCCAGGTCTCATCATGTTTGAAGATACTCCTTTATGTCTTCCAGCTGCCTATCAGCTGTTATGTTCTGTCAGGTCTTGAGTCAGTTGTTGCTTTTAAATATCTGGGATAGATCTGTGTCCTATCTGCCTGGATCTGGCTGGATCAACTGCCTGGATTCCATAATTCTGCTAGGAACTGAGAGAGAATGCCTTAGCCTGGACCCTGGAATATCCAAATTCCTCTCAACTGAGTATTCTGTCATTTTTGAGTTGTAAGATTGTGCTTAAGAAGAAACCCAAGAATCTTTTTTTTTCCCTTATCGACTCGACCAAACCAGCAAAGATTTCTTTTTCTACAGACACGTGACATGATACAAATGAATAGGAAAACTACAAACCCAAGTTTACATATATTTATGATGGATTAGGGCAAGTGGCATTTTGTCATGTAAAAGTCATCTGAAGCAGTAACTTTCAGACCAAACTCCAGAAAGTAACAAAGTTTAAGAAAAGTCAGGCCTGTTGGTGACCTTTTTCTGAGATGAGGGGATGGAACAAATGTAATTTTTATATTGTTCATTTTAGCCTCAATTCAAAGGGACTAGAGAGCAGGAGCCAGCAGGTAATCAAGTGGGAGTATTCAGTGTAAAATGGACTTTGTGCTCCTCGTGCTGAATAGGTTTTGCATAATATCTTTGGATTGGCATTGAAAACTAGAAAGAAGGAGGCACCATTATGACTTTGGCAGATTTATCAAGCTGAGTTATGTCAATTGTATTATGCTGTTTCCAAGAAGACAGTCGAGCCTGTGAAATTCAGCGTCTGTCACCACTTGACATATTGGCTAAAACAGAAGCAGATTGAGGAAATGACTCACAATAGTTAATTGTTTCAATAGTTAGTCTTTCCCATCTGCACAGTGTGTTGAATTTGATGAGAACTTTGTGGGAAAATTAATGCACTAAATTGTTTGTAAGAATCAAGCCTGCTTTTTGAGATTTTAGTAGCTTCATTTTAATATCTAAGACCTCTAATAGTCTTTCTAGCTTATGTCAGACTACAAAGCTCTTGACTTAGAGAGTAAGAAAAGAACAGTTTGCGCATTTATTATAGGGAAAATGAACAACAATTAGATGCTCTTTCAACTAACCAATGTTTTATGCACTCTGGCTTAGGTAAGCTCATAAGCAGAGAGAAAAATGATTCAATATTTTACAAAGAAACAAATTTCTTACACTGAAAACATTTATCTTCTCTTATAAATAAATAGTATATGTAATGTCCGACTCCCTGATGCTACTAAATAAATTGATCATTTCTGATCAGAAACCATGCGTTTGTAATAATTGAATTTGTAGCTTGGTAGCATCAGCTCACCTTTTGTAGTTCTAGGATTGAATTCTATTGTTAGTTCCTCTTTGGTTACTAGTCTATTGACTAATTTGACCAATGGAACAACATTATAGGCAGAAGGTATGGATGCTACCTTCTGTAAAGATGTAAGACTAGGAGAGTCTCTTTATAGAAATCTGCTAGTACGTATAAAGTGTAACTATGAAAATTGATTCTTCTAGAAAAATATTTCTATCATTTGTCTTCTTGCTGGATACCTAAAAGCAAGTCTATACTTCAGTGCCACTGAAAGCCACTATTTTCAGGAGAGAAAGGATTAGGGCTCTCTATTTCCTATCTTCTACAAATAGATTTCCTTGGTGTTATTGAAAATAGCAGCAACATGTTTTTGAGGTGGTATGAATTTTTCTGAGTGGATTGGCTGTAAAGAATAAAGGCATTCTGCTTCATAAAGAATACAATAAACCCGTGATGTCAGGTCAAGACTTAAGAGGCATGGTGGAGAAGAGAGGCTCTGTGCAATTCATTCAGGCAAAATCCAAACTGGTATTCCAAACCATAAACAGGCTACAACTCACACTAATGAAGGATGCTCCAGTAGATCATTCCAGTGAAATGACTTCTACAGGAGAATATAAGCTCCCATCCTGTTCTTCTGGAATTCTTCTGACTATTGGCAGCTAGAAGAAATGTACACACTGTAAAACAGTTGGTTAGGGTCTAAAAATACGTAGTTCAGTGTGGACTGACAGAGGATCCAGAAATGGACCCAGTTTTCTCCCATCTTTAAAAATCATTAGAGCAGTATGAAAAGATAGGTGGGGAGAATGGAGGGCAGGCATTGTGAAGATAAAACCCAGTATCTTTTTCAAATGCCTTATCTCGCCAGGCCACATTTGTACCCTGTGAACAGAGAACCCATCGATCTAAAGTAGTGCATAGAACCCATTATTCCTGCTGTCTTTGGAGGACACTTTGAATCTGTTACTGTGCCCCCCTGTCTCATAGTGTTAAGAACGTTCAGGAGGAAGGCTTGCCAACTCAGTAACATCCCATCTTTGGAGATGTCAGTTACTCTGTTGTCATTCTTCAGTTTGACAAAGAAAACAACTTTCTTGTCATCTTCTGCTGTAAAGAAAATGCTTTTGTTTTGTATGTTATACCTTAACCTGTCACAGCATAGTGGCTATGAATCATAAAGACCATTAGTGAAATAAGTTTGATCTTGTAGGCAGATTAGAGTTATACTTTTTCTTCCAGTGTCTCTGAATTTCAGTTCATATTTCTTCATGTGAAAGTAGCCATTTCTATCCTCTTGGATTTATGTTAAGCTGAGCAAGCAGTCCTGGTTAAATTAAACCCACATATAAACAATAGATTTTGACAGCACAGTTTTGGTCTCAAGCTTCATTAGAATCCACCTTCAGTTCATTAAAATTTCTTATTATTCGATTTTTATAACTCAATGTGTATCAAAGATCACATTTGTGCAAGGATATGCCAAATTTATATCAGTATATGATGACTATCCTGCTTACTGATAGTGCTCACCCTATATTTGGAACAGTTTCCTTGAAAGAGGAGAAAGAAGACAACATTTAGAATCTAGAAACTATGATTGTGTCTTCTGTAATTTCTTATAGCTTTACAAGTAGAAGTAGAGTAAATAAAATCCTGAGTCTTCAGTAGCAGTTAGGATAGATTTAGGAGTTACATAGTTTGTATAAATGAGATGAAGTTGTGTGTGTGTGTGTGTGTGAGTACCCCTAAAGAGTTATAGAAAGAATGAGTTGTTTTTTTTTTCATATTGAGTTTTGTAGTCTGAAGAAATGGATAATATTTGATTAAACATTTAATAAAAGCAAAAGAGGGTTGAGAACATGTGTGTGCAAAAAGAACACTCAGAAGTTATATGTAAGTTTGTCAATGTTTCCACTGGTAAATTCACATTGAAACCTGTCTGCAGTGATAGGAAGTATTTATGGGGACTCTCATTTTATAGATGCTCATTCGAGGTTCAGAAGGTGTATTCAATCCATGTATTCTATAAAGCTATGCTCTGAATCCAGTTTTAAAATAAAAACTCTTTGTGCTGCGTCTTCTGGAGAAGAAGGGTTTGTTTGGATTCTGTGTTCATTTTCACAAAGAGCTTCCAGGAATACTGAGTAAAGGACAACAATACCAGTGAATGAAATCAAAACCAGGCAAGCATCTTCTTGGGTGGGCTCTGCAGAATTGGTAAAGTTCTTGAACCTAAGGAAAAACTTGTATTGACCAAAAAATAGAGCACTTGAAAGTTCAGAGGAAATATGCAGGCAACAAAAGTGGTGTAAAGGTTTGAAGTAATAGATAACATGGCTATTTTGTTCAGGGAGAGAAAAAAAATAACATCAGCCATATGGCATTACATCATCTGACTAGTATAAAAACTACAAAGAGACGTGTAGATGATATGAGTTTGTAAATGTCTGTATGCAAAGATGACATGGGCATAGAAAGGCATGCTAAAAGAGTTTGGGGAAGGACATGAATTGTGTTTTCAGAAAGGATGTACTTGTAACCTCTCGAGTGCTGCTAATTGAATAATGCCTCTTATTCATATAACTCAGTTTTATTTCATCTATGAAATACTTATGTTTAACAATGCAATTGAAACACAAGGGAAAAGATGAATTATACTAGGTAGAAATCAATTGTCATTAGACTTCACAGTGTTCAGATGAGAGCCTTTGAAAACTCAGACTCCAAGCTACCCTCCCTCCAATGCCGGCACATTTATTCTTTCTCATATTTAGAAATCGAAAACGTTATTGTATCAATGTGACATCATTTTCTTTGAAAATCTCTAAGGAAGTAAGTTAACCATTTTTAAAGAAGGGATGTGACAAAGCAGTGCCTAGCTATGTGGAGAAAGCTAAGGAGTATTCTTGGAGAGTGGGCTTGGCTGGTTCTGTGCTTGGGAAAAGGGCTGCCCCTGGAGGGCAAGAGCAGCACATTGAAAATAATGCCTTTAATATATTAAGAACAGTGAGCTTTTCCTTAGTGTATCCCTTATTGTTCCAGTTCTTTTTCTCAAAAATACATGCCAAAAATCCCTTGCATTGTTTTTATGCTTTAATTTTCCAGCAGCGCTTTACATTAGAAGACAGTAATTAAGGAAAATTATAGGCTAAACATTTTAAAGTTTGTATTAGGCTCCTAGTAACCCAGTTTAGAGAAAGTGACTTAAGGTTGTATGAGAATAAATATAGATTGGGTTGTAGGGAGGCATATCTCAAATTCTCAACCAACTCTAAATGGTGGTGTCTAAAATATGGACCCCTGTGTCAAAAAGATTGCTTCTCTACTCTAGTGACCTGCTTTTAAGTGTAATGGTCACCTTTTAAGAAGCACAAGTTAGTCAGCACATTTATGTTTTTGAAAGACATAGGCTAGAGCATATGTTTGACTAACAAAATTAAGTACTGTCAAGCCATCTTTATAAAGAAAAATCTTGTTACATGATTAGATGTACCTGGTGGATTATGTTTTGTAATTTGGCTGGTGTGACCTTACTATATAATCAAATGGGGTGTTCTTCCATTTTTTTTATGTTGTAATTTAGCATAGTCATAAAGAATTTTGAATTATGCTAGGTAGTAATCCAATCCATTAAGAAGTAGAAAAGTGAATTTCTCTTCCTATTTATTAGTGAAATCACCTTATAAACAACAGATTATTCTGCCTAGAAGAGTAAAGTGGGAACTACAGACGAACTAAGTGGTGATTTCTCAAACTTTCCCTGGATTTATTCAAAACTTGGAACCTTACACTGGGACAAGTTAAACATCTCATCATGTCCATCCAGTCCCCAAAAGCTGTTAAAATCAAATGACAGGATTTTTGGTGAAAGAAAAAAAGGAGAACCAAGAAGGAGAGGAGTGGGTCATAAAATGCAGAGATATAATTTCTGTACTGTTTGATATATATTCAAAGAATTAATTTAAAAACACACTAATCAAATAAATTCAGCAAAATATTTGTTTGGGAGATTGAGGAGGTGTGGTCTTGTTGAAGTATGTCATTGGAGGTGGTCTTTGAGGTTTAAAGAGTTGTGCTATTTCCAGTTGTGTTTTCTCTCTCTCTCTCTCTCTCTCTCTTCCTCTCTCTCT
>NW_021604670.1:1577862-1634025 GCF_004785775.1 Grammomys surdaster
CTCCGTCCCTCTCTCCCTCTCTCTCTCTCTCCTTTATGCTTTCAGGTCAAGATGTGAACTCTTAACTTGCTACTAGCAGCCATTCTGCCTGCTAATTTCCTGCCCATTCTTTGCATGGATTCAGGCCCTTGAAAGATATTGGAAATAGGGGAAATTGCATGTGGGAACAAGAGACCGAACCTATCAAAACTTTGGACAAGAGCTAAAGCCTGGAGACAAGTGCTAAAGCTGCCAACATTGGACTTCTTATTCTACTGTGACTATAAGCCCAAATAAATACTTTTATAAATTGTCTCGTTTGTTGTATTTTATCACAGCAACATAAAAATAATTAATACGTACAGTATTTCTTTGTGTGTGTGTGTGTGTGTATGTGTGTGTATGTGTGTGTGTGTGTGTGTGTGTGTAAGAAGTTAGGTAAGGCAGAGAGTAGGTATCAGTGAGCTGCTAGGCACATTGTTGCAAGGAATGGAAAGATAGATCATTTCTGGGTTAAAGCAATACCCCACCAATCTGGCTAAATACCAAAGGAACAAACGCTCCTTGACACACTTATTCCTACAGTCATGGCTGATTTCATGGGCTATTTCCTTTATATTAATATTTTTTTCTGATTACATAGAGACTTCAAAGGATAATTGGGAAAAACAGGGAGAAGAAAATAAGAATTTTCTGTAATTTGTTGCCCTGAGATAATTATTTCCTTTCAGGTCAATTTTTTTTCTGAGAGTATATAAAATGTGTGTACATGTGTCTATAGTACATATATCTGTGCAAATACAATTAAGTATACGGATGTCATAAAATCAAGGACAAAATTAGATATAGTTCTGGTAAGTTAATTTACTTATTAAAATATATTTCAAAAATTGCTCCATATCACTAAAAGGTCTTTGCATCTTTTAAAATGTACACTGTTCTATTTTATGGACACATGGTCATTACTTCATTACTCCCTTGTTTTGCTGTAAGACTGTCCCTGAATATTTCAATCTGAAGGGATATTTCAATTGATAAGTTTGCTACCACATTTTAATGTATATTTTAAAATTACTTTCTTATACATTTCTGGAAAACTGTTAGAATAAAAGAAAGGCAAGTATTAAAACTTTGAGTTTATATAAAATATAAATTAGAAATAAATGAATCTCCTTCTTGACCTACAGTGAGCATGCTCTGTGACCAGTTGGGGTTAGAGATTCCAAAGAAGGCCAACATTGGCTGGTCCTGAACGGCAGTTACTGGTTTAGAATGTGGACATATCATCTCCCCACCTTCATTTGAAACTGACTCAAGCAGCTTCAGAGGACGGCTTGATATTTGTAATCTTGGAGGAATGATTAAGAGGAAGAAGAGCTATTTTAGGCAAAACTCATTTTAACTCTAAAAGTCAAGTAGGACTAATAAATAAGATGCAATGAATTTTTTCTTTTAATTAGGGCACACATACTCCTAGATGAAACAAGCCTGCTTGACTGTTCAGATCACCAATGAAATTTCTGTTGGTAAAATCAAATTGGCCAGCGAAGGAAAAGGACAGAGAGGAAAAGACCTCAGTGGGACTATGAAAGAAGAAGCTGTTGGGGCTTTGAGACAGGCATCAGTTTTTTTAGAGAAAACCCACCTGCAGTCTCTGTAGAGGCAGATCTCTGGTACCACAAGACACATTTTTATCTGTGTTGCACCTGTCTCTTTTTTGGCAAGAAATTCAAGATACTTTGACCATGTCAATTATTTTCTTACATGTTTTCTCAAGCAAGGCCTGATTTTTTCTCTTTGTAATGTCTTTCAAATCCCCTTTCTCCAGGCTTTAGGTCTTGTCCACAATTCTGGTAGATTTGGCCTCCAGTCCCTCCCACCAACTTTTATTTCCAATTCCTTCAAAGGACTTGAAGGCATGCAAAGAAAACCCATAGATCATGAGGTTTTCCAAGTCTAGGGCTTCATCATACCTTGTAGCTCCAGTGTTTAAGAAAGTGACTGCCATCTGAATGTTAGGCTACAGCCACATAGTGTCAGGGCTGCAACCCAGACTTAGGTCTGTTATGCCTTCAATTACATGGACTTGTCCTCTGCACCATACTACCTCTCCATAGTTAGGGATGACAGCCTTTCAATTAAATGATCTCAAAGTGTCTTTTAGCGCTTTTCTGCAATTCTGTACCATTGTCTCTTACTTGCTGCAAGTGATCTATTTGAGGATTTTTGGGAATGTTATAAGGGGAACACTGATTGAATGAAGACCAAGAGAATTTGTTTTTGAAGAGGAAACAACTTAAGCTAGGCCTTAGTTACCAAAATAGGATTTGGCCAGCAGGAGACCAGGCAGAGGGCATTCCATATCATGGGAGCAAAAAGCAAAGGCATTGAGACAGAAATGGGCAGATAGTATTTTCAATAATGAAGAGATGGGTCTGACTGTAGAAAGATTTCATGTAGTCTTTGTCACTGGAAACAATCATCCTTTGTCACAATGGTTCCAGTATTACTCTGGAAGTAAAGCTTGGGTTTGCATGGATTACAGAGAAAGATCACCCTGCCACCATGGGGTGCTGTGGGAAGGGCAAAGAGAGGATGGAGAAATCACTAGGGTGCACTTATCTTTACTTGGGGTTTGGAAATAATCTGGGACTGTGAAAAAGTTCCTGTAGTAAATTGCAGGATGAAGAGACAGATTGGCATTTTGGGTTGACTTTGGGTTTTACAATAACTAACTCAAGGTACACTTTGGCCTCAGATTTAGGCCAAGCTACAAACACAAAATGGATTGGGAGTAACTGGGGCATATTAGAAAGGGAATGTGTTTCCTGACTAATACTTTATGACTCAAGGCATGTTGTGGGATGGGACCTGATAGCAAGTGGCAGAAAAGATGTTTGAAACCCAAAGCCCTAAAAGATCCTCTGCTTTGACATGGCCAATTGATGTCACACAATGAATAGGATTATTTGAAAGTATTCAAATTTAAAGTAATTAGAACAGAAAATTATGTGTCAGTAATTGAAAGAAATTCATTTGAACAAAGTTCTGGGGCTTGTATTTAAGCATATGAATTAGGGACAAGGGCAATCCTGCTCTATTGGTGATGTTGCCTTTTAAACTATGTACAGCCCACATGTACATATAGGAGAAGCAGAAGTATCAGCTGACTGTAGTAGCGGTTTGGCTTTCTGCTTATGTGAATGTTGCTCACTGTCAGCAGGAATAATATATACATCTTATTCTCCACCAGGCCTTGGCTCTTCATTATCTTATAGACTCACTGCCCTGGGATCCCAGCTAGCAGCTATATAGTTTACTCCGGGAGTTTAACCCTGCCCTTTTCTGAAGTGTCAACACAGGCTGAGAGCAGAATATACATGGTATCTGCTTTTCAGCTTGAAGCCTCAGTCTGCCTCAGAGGAAGGCCAGTTCTTTTGCTTCTACCTTCTACAGTACCTAATAAACTCAGATGAGGCTCCTCATCAGTGTACTGACATTAGAGGCTGCCCATTGCAGGCTTTTTATAAGGAGACCTTAACCGAGGTGGGATTAAAAGCTTTAGGAGGTTCCACATGAGGCACACAGCCAACTGCCTTGATCTTGGCCCAACCCTCCTTAGGGCATAACCTTCTATTTCAAGAAGCTGATCCTTTTCAACTCTTCTTGCCTCTCAGCCATCCTCCTTAAAGATCCTTCCACATGATCACCATGTGGCTTGTCTTGTACTTTGGGCCTAGTCCTGGTTTGTCCTTGGTGCCTACCATGTCCTTAAGTAAAAACCAGTGTATACGTAACTGATTTCCTGGGCAACCTATACCCAGATTCTACTCAGGAGATCAAGTGAGACATGCTTCCTGATGGGTCAGGCTGCTCAACATGGCTGACTGTGATTGTGTGAGGGCTGTCTGAGCTTTGGGGTCAGTTGTCACTCTCTTGCCCTCTCAAAGGTGTTATTGGAGGGAAGGAGCTGAAGTTAGGATCTGACATGGAGTTCCCTTTCCTTCTTCCTAAAGCGCCATCAGGCCTGCGCATCCCTCCCTCAGAAGAAGTGGGAGCTGCATAGAAGCTGGTGGGGCATTGGTATCGGAGACACACTAGGAATGGGACCACTGTGGCTCATTCAGATTCAGTGTGGTATCTGGCCCATGGCTGGCTTTCAAAGACTATTTGATCTAGTTAATGATTAAGATAGTGGCTGAGGGTGAATTGCCGATTATTCTGGTGGTCATTATGCCCTGGGCATGTTTTGTAGTGTACAATGCTTTTAATTATGCAGTTATTAGTCAAATAATCCCTTCATTGCCCTTCACGTCAGGCTTTCGGGGTGAGCCTAAAAGCGCACAGTACTCATTGGAGTCCGTGGCTCATAGCTCACCCTCAAACCAACTACTGTGAATAGCAGGTGGCTTGTTGTGTTCCTTCCATTACCTATGCTTGTGCCCATGTTCTAACAATGGACTGGAGTCTTGCTCTGTAGTCTTCATGTTTCCTATTAGCACAAGATCTGCCAGGATCTTCTCAAGCAGTCCTGACCCTGGGCCTCAATTAAGAGCTGGATGTCTACCCCTTGCTGCTAGATGACTCTACTGCCGAGTGCTTTTCTACTGCCAGGCTGGCTAGTCTCCCATGATGTCCCTTGGCCTGGCTCCCCTCACCTGCAGCTGATCACTGGACCCCTTCTCTCTTTCCCCGCTGGGATATATCTGCCCATTGCCTGCTACTGGAGAATTCTTACAGTGTATTTTCCTCCCAAGGCTAGTTGGGTCCCCACATTCCAGTCTTCCTATCAGGATACAGCGCTGCTGTAGAAGTTCCATTTCTGAGAAAAAAATATTTACCCTGCCCTCTGTTTCCCATCCAGGCTGTCTGCTGTGTTCTGTTTTGGCAACCTCTTCATAATATTTACTTTTTCAAGTTGGTCTTACCCTTGGCTTTGAGCTATGAAGGAATATTTTTTTTAAGAGACCAATTCTAAGTTTGGGAGGAATTTTCTGTTAGGAACGTTATATGGCTATGTGCATCTTTGTGGACATCACATGTTTTATTCTGCCCACTTAGTGTGTATGTGTAACACAGAGAGAAGCACCTTTCTTTTGGTGATCTTTGGATGGCCACCACCTGACAGGTGGGCAAGAATAAGTCCTTTTGTCTTTTGGTGCTGTAGAAACAGGCACATGACATGTTTCAATAGCCAAGGTTTATGAAGTTATCTCTTTTCTGGCCTTCATTCTTGGTTTCCCAGATGTGTATTTTCTGCTTTTATAAGATGAATAAGAATGAAGGCCATCATGACTGGGTGAAACTTGGCAGAAGCAAAAATAGGAATTTAAAAAGATAACATGATTAGGCATCTGATGAAGCCTCCAATTGCATGATGCCCAGTTGGGCATTATATGCTTCATGTCTACACAAACATTGGCGCAGAGAAATTTGTAATCAATACCTTGCACTGGGAGATGAAAATTTTAAACATCATTGATAAAGGGAGTGAAATGCAGGATTTAAAATAGTGTTCAGATGTCTTCCTCACCAGAATCTTTTTTTAAAAAATGGTGATATGAGCATGACTTTGCCATGACCTTTTTGGATTTCTTTTCTCCTGTGAACATTTTTTCCAATAATTTCATTTTCATTTAAAATGGATAACACTTAATTGCTTTATTTTTATTTTATACACTCACTTCATACCTAAGGAAAAGGGAAATAGCTTATATAAATGTAGGAGACAGTTTATACCTACCGGTGATATTTACATGATATACTTACGTCATACCTAGCAGGGGCATGCTTCTTTGTGCCCACAGGAGGAACTGATGCATATGGAGGGAGGGTTGGTATGAATGTATTCCCTTTTGGTCAGTGTTCTTTGCTATTTAAAAAAATCTTGAGTTGGAACTTCTTGTCTCCTTTCTGTATCAACAGGAGAAATGGTGACAGTTCTGGAATCTTTGGTTTTATCATCTATGGCATGATTGAAGCACAGATGTCAAGTCCATGTGTCACCTGTCTTTTCTCCCCCTTCCTCCTGGACCTCCAGCTTTAAGACTAAAAAGCTCATATGAGAGAACTGCGTTTTAGGCCCTAGAAAATCCCTGCTCTTTCTGTTTTCATGGTGTTGGACACAATCGGGGGGTATGTGGCTTAAGAAAGTTAATGACTGATTTATTAGCAGTTACTTAGCAGTAGACCTGCTAAGTGTGCCACTTTACAGTGTAGTTGGCCACAGAGGACTCCCTTTCACTCTAGCTTTGCAAACGAGTGCTTCCTGAGTGCAGAACTTTGAGAGCACTTATTAATTACATAGTTTTAAAAAATCATAAACTTTTCTTAGCTCAGATAGATTGGACAAATGGTTCCATGTGTTATCTGTGGCAGTGGAAGTGGTAATTCAATTACTGAACACAAAGAAGCCCCATTTGCACAGTTGTCTTTTGCCCACAGGCTGGGTGTCAGATTAACACATGGCTTTGAAGACTTTACATGGTTAAAGGTAATCTCACAGAAGATAAACCACTAAAGTCCTGTTGTTGACATTCTGGCTTAGAAATTTAAAGACTTCCTTCTGAATGCCACTGAATAGTTTTATTTTGGTGGTTTGGGGGATAGAGCCTGACCTTGCAACAGACAGATAAATAGATTCTTTCAGCACAATTTTGATAACTGGTAGTTCAAGAAGTAGTGCTAGTTAATAAATAAAATATGTCTCAAACTCTCCACGTCACCAGCATCATTAAGGCCTTATTGGATAAAGAATTATAGTCACAGATTTAAGGACAAGTCTGAGAATGTGTGGCACCAAAAGTTCACCTGCAGGACTGGAAGAAATACTACTACTAGTGATTTTATTTACCTGTTTTATCTCATTTGGTTCATGTGTCCTCTTGGGGTAATACCACAGAGCAATCACTGTAATTTAGCCATGCTGAAAATTAAAAAAGAGTGCTACTGCAGACATTTGGTATGTCTGCTACAAAAGAGGAGGGAGCATTGTCTCACCATATCCAAGGGAATGTCATTTCTTTTGTATGTCATAAGAAGTACAGTGGTGTGGGTCCAGAGCCAGCTCACCATCTGAGCAGATTAAGAGCATGACAAAAGCAGGGGGAGAGTCTGACATATCACCTACTCTTGGCTTCTCTTTATAGTGTACAGTCTTCACTGAACCAAGGAAAGACTGGGAATGCTGAGAGCAAGTCCTGAGCTTGGAAGTGTCGGTATAGTATTTAGCAGGAAAAAAAGAAGATGGTGATGGAAGCATTTTACTTGGAGAGAGAGGCCTCAAATGGCCTCAATGTGGCAGATTTGATTAGTAAGAATAAGGAGAAGGGAAAAGAGAAAAATGTTTGCTACTGTAGTGAGATAAAGATGTGCCAGAGAGGTGTCAGAGATGTTCTAAAGGACACAATGAAAGAATATGAGGCCAAAGTCAAAGGAAGTTAGATGGGAAGTATTAAGTGTTAGAACCATGTAAAGTTGTCAGAGTAGGAATGCATATATTTTGTTTTGGTACACACACACACACACACACACACACACACACACCTTTTTCATATATATATATATATTCTATATGTAAAAAAAAAATTAGAAAAAAAAGACCTGAGTGCTTTCTACTTTTTATGTAGGTGAACCTGAGGAAAAACGATCTCTAAAGCAGAATATATAGATAGATATTTCTCAGAAGAAGACACATCAAATGGACAACAGACATGAAAAACCAAACCAAAACACCAGTTAGGAGGACATAAGCCAAAGAGGTCTCTAAGTCTAGTCTCAAAAATGCTGAATAAAGATAGCAAGTGCTGACAAAAATGAGAGACAGGAACTCATGCACGCTAACAGCAGGAATGAAAATTAGTAAAGCCTTTATGGGCAGGACCATCAAGAGTCCTCAAAAAATGAAAAATAGAATGGTCACATGAGCCAGCAGTCCCAATAATTGGATATGTAACCTGGGAAAGAGAAATTAGCATGTCAGAGATGTCTGAACTCCTGTGTTCATGTCAGCACTATTCAAAACAGCCAAGAGATGGAAGCAACTCAGTTATCCATCAGTGGATGAAAATGAGGTCTATACACATAGTACAATATTATTCAGCCATTAGAAATGAAGACAAATGGAGTTGTGTCATCTGTGACAACACACTTGGTGCTGGGGATGATCATGTGATGTGAAATAAGTCAGGCACAGCTAAACAAGTGTCACATGACCACACTCATAGATGGAATGTAAAAATAATTCCAGAGAAGTAGAATGGTGATTATCAAAGGCTGGGGAGAGAATATAAGGAAAAGAAGGGAAGGGTAGAGGGGGGTATTAAGTTATAGTTAGATAAGAACAAGAAAGCATTGATTCCACCACACTGTAGCTTGATAATGCATAATGTACATCCCCAAATCTTGAATGTGGAATTTTAAAAGATTCCTTCTTCTTTTTGTTTTGTGGAATAGAAACTCTAAAAGATTTCTTTTAAGCACAAAAATCCCTTTATTTCCATTTTCTATATTCTCTTCTTAGGTGGATCATTTTCTATAATATGATCCTTCTCTTCCCCTTCATAACCTGTGCACTGAAAAGAGACCCATGTTGCCCACTCTAATGTTAGTATGTTTTAACAGAGGACCAGCTGCCCTAGAAACTTGTTATCTCATAGAATAATAAGCCTTATCCTACTTCAAGAAATGTCATTCAATTGGGAGTGTAGGAGAAAATGGATTTTGTGGATGAGAGTCTTTTTTTTCCATAAACAAAGAATGACCCCATGTATAACAGCCTCTTCACCTCTCTCCTCTGATTCTTTCCAGTATCAGTGTACTATTATAATGGGTCTGTTCTCCTTTATTTACCAGGGGCCAGCCTTTGGATTGGTAGTTTCCTACTGAGGGTTTGAGAACCATACACATCTCTGGAGCTCTTTCACTGAAAACTGCTACTGTGCACAGGTTAGGCTCAGACATGGGATAGCTAGTCACTCTTAGATGCAGCAGCCTTATTAATTTGGAACCATGAGCAGGTTAAAACATTTGACTTCACTGATGAATAAGACATGGTCCATGCTTCACAGAGACTTTAGTGCTTTGGATCTTAGCAAATCCAGCAGGCTAAGGCAAAGAAAGTTCTTTTGGAGTTTACAGCATTGGCTTACCCTCCTTTCTTCTGTAGAACATTTCCAGCCCTGATGCATGTGCTCTCTTGTTACATCTTTCTGTTGTAGAATCAAATCTCTTTTTACCCCCACAGTTTTTTTTAAGGTTAAAGGGAAGAATGAGGGAGGTCTTGTGGATGGCACACAAGGGAAGCTCAACCATGAGCATGGCTGTCAAAAAAGCCTGACTCCTCTAGGTCAGGGCTGGGCAGGATTCTGGAACAAACTTGGAAGTTATTGTACATGCTAGGTGGTTGCTGTACACTTGTCCTAGCAGTGGTGAAACCAAAGGTTGTTCGAGGGACTGGGTCACTTAGGAACAGGCAGGGCAGTACCAAGTCTTGCTGATAGTATCTGTTAAGGTGTGTCTGTTTGTAATCCATCCTAGGATGAGTACAACAACCCCCTCTAACATTTGAAATGTAAATAAATAAAATAATCAATTAATAAAAAAGGGACACTTTTGTAGTCTCGATGGCCAAGAATTAAAGGTGGTGATGGCTCAGTTTTATAAACCAAATCTGAGCATATGTCAGAACTCTCACTTAGACCTTGTATTCAACATTGAGTCTCTGGATCACCATTACTCTCATCTTGTGTCTGTATGTCATGCCAAGAGATTGATTTTTAGTTTGTCAACTCTTGGTTGTCTTATTTGACCAGAGCAGACAGATCCTCATGTGAGCCAAGTTAGATTTATTCTACTTTCTCTCTTCATTAAGTTATACAACCCATAGCTTCTCGTGTTGATACCACGTGGAGAGGGAAAGCTGTGTGGAATTTCTGTTTTGTAGACCAACCCCATGGAGTCAAATCCCCCACTGAGACCCAGCTAACCTCCAGCACAGTTGGTACATTTGGGAAAGTGGATTTCACAATGGAGGTAAAGCTTATAGCCCAATCAACATACCCAGAAGAAACAGTCCTTACTAGAGAGCTGTATTTCTTGAGATCTAATCTCCACCTACCAAAGGGATAAAGTAGCATTGCTCTTTCCGTAGAGATTCTTTTTTTCTTTTTCTTTTTTCTTTCTTAAATCAAGTGGGAGTGGTTGCTTTCTAAATGATGGACAATACATCAAGGTAAGACCCTGTAGCAAGAAACTCGTGCTACACAGGTCATAAATGACATTCAAAACTGGGTCAATTTCAGTGGCAGGTGGCTAGTATGAGTGGAAGCATGGATCTACGATTGGCTTTAGCTGGACAGTGTCCACTGGGAGCTTGTCCTCCAGCAATGTATAGTCCTAATGCTAGCACACTTGTATACTGGTCAAGACCTGTCTGGGCATCAACTAAAAAAGTGCGGTCCAAAGAAAATCCCTAAACCCTCAAATGGTTTGAAATGTTGTGACAATGCCTGTTAACAATCGGTATTCTGTCTGTTGACATAACAGTCTAAGTCGAAGGGACATGGGAGTAAAGGCCTCACCAATCCATGAAAACATCGGCTCAAAGTCAACCCCAGGTCGTTCAGCCTGTTGCCAGTGCACTGTCAGACTCAGCCAGGAAGAATTTGATCACGTGTACTTATCTTATCTACCATGGTCTCACGAGATGCTGTGACCAGGATTTTCCACACCTTGGCATAATATGTTGGCATACTGATCTTGGCTGGTTATTATGGCAACAGCAAGGACCATGAGATTTGTTATAAAGTTGCGAGCCAAGGAGGTACCTTGAGTTCTTGAGAGCAGCGCTAACAGTAAGGCAAGCACAGCATCATTTGAGCCAGAAGTCCACGAATGCCATCAGGCTGCCCAGTGGTAATATCAGGAGTGATATACACACCTACTTCCCAAGAATGAAGCTCTGCATCTGTGGGCTCAAGTTGTACCCATCCAGGTGGATTGGCGGGTCCTTGCCCAGGACCAGGGTGGGTCTCGATATATTGCATCTAGTTCCCCCAGTGAGCTGCATTGAAGGTAGTAACCCCATGAACTGGCTGTACCAGGAATTTTTGAGGCCAAGGTGCTCCTAGCCAGGTCACATTCACTTCTGCTATACCCGACTCCGCTGAGGCCAATCCTCTCTGGTGCTATTTAATAGTACCATCACCTGTTTGTCCATCATGAAGGTTCCTGAATGTGGGTCAGCGCCAGGTACAATCATACTCGAAGCAGCAATGGAGTCCTGCATGTCATGATCTCGAATGACCCCTTCATGCAGCTGTGTAATTACTTCTCCTGCAGCTAGTCCTCTGAGGACAGTATTAAGCTGGTTGCCATTAACCTGTGGAGGGATAACTTGTTCTACTCACTCCCTGCCCTACCTTTAATGTCCTCAATCCCCTCAAGATGGAATGGGTTGCATGCAGCCATTATGAACTGCCAGGAGTGATAATCTGCACTCAATGGCTCCTTTTAAATCAGTAGATCTTTAGCTATTTGGTTTCTTCACCCACAGGAATTCTTATTGGCAGGAGGCCGTCTGTTCCAACATGGACCTCCCAGGATGATAACCTGCGCCTAGACAACCATCTGGGAATGGGACATCCCAGTGGCCTGTGTCTGCCTCAGCAGGGCTGCTATCTGTTCCTCTGTTCTGCTTTGCTGCCACAGAGCAGTTCACTTCTTCAGCCTTGTCACTCATGGAACTTGGGAAGAATCATAACCGTCCATACACTACTATTTATTGTTTTATTCTAGAGGGATGGACAAAAGGAATTATACAAAGAGCATTCCAGAATCTCATTGCTATCAAGAATCTTTGGGCTCACCAAAATCTTGATGGTCCTGTTAATTCTACTGGTTCATGCTAGTTGAGGGCTTTCCACAGAAGCATTGAAAAGGGAAAGAGGCACTGACTTAGACTGGCTTGTTAGGGGCCCATGCATATGTTGGGGAGCAGGTTTCTTCGTTTTTACCCTTCTTTTCATTGCACCCATCCTCCTTCCTCTATAAAAAAGCCTGTGTTCTGGAAAAATATGGGGATTTTATATTTAAGTTAGTTGTAATATATTTCCCCATAAATTGCAGTTCTATAGAATATCTTCAGTCCTGTAGCATATTTGTGGTTTTGGAAACTCTGCCTGGGTAAAGGCTCTACAGAAAACCATCCGCCGAGTTGAATCTAGTTACTCAATCCTTTACTCTGTGATGGAGCAGGTTCCAGAGCAGGCAACATCACCTCTGACCAGGTACTAAGAGGATTCAAAATATGTCTGCAACATGGAAGGCCACCAGGAATAGACAGGCATGCAGATATGGTGGCTGTCTGAGATGACAATAGGGTGTGCAGATTTGAGCAAAAGGTACTGACCCCCTCCTGGGTGAGGAGCCACATACTGTGTGAATGTTCATTTCCCATTCTTCTCACTGAAGCCCTCTGACCTTTCCCTTGGGTGTTCTACACTCCACTGCATCCTATCCCCCAGAAGTGTTGAGGTTGGCTTTTTGAATGCTCTTGTTTGTGCTCCACATTGGCATGTTCTCCATATTTCTGCTTCTCTCCCTAAACCCTTTGCTTAGCTCCTTTTCTTTCTGCTGCTCTTCATACTCAATTCTTGGTGGCTGGGAATGTGTACCTGCTGCTTTTTGCTATAGATCCCTTAGAACTTGTATGAAGTACATATCTTCACTGTGCCTGATGGCCATTATTTATGTCACTACCTCCAAGACAGTCACACCCTGTTCCTTGCTGTGCCTACATACTGGATCGCTTTTCTAAGTCTACAGTCCCTAGAGTTCTTTTTACAGATGAAAAAGTGGCCTAACACTAAGCAGAAGTCTCAGAAGGCAGCCAACTGGGAGGGAGTTAAGTCGCTCCAGCTGGTGTTGAAACAATGCAATCATACAGACAGCCAGCCCACGCTCCTTAGCACCCTCTAAAGAAAATGTGTAGAGTTGATTGCCCAGTTACTCTCAGCCATCCAGGAGCTGTTGCTTTAAATATTTTCCTCATTTAAGTTGGCTGTAATATTACCAGAGGATTATTTTCCTTCTAATATAAAGCCTTAGCATCAACGTTGCAAGAGGAGAAGCAGGTAGATGTGATGAAGCCCTACTAGCTATAAAGACCTCTGCTGACAATTTAAGAATTCAAATAATTTCAGCGTTGATTCTGTCATCTATGCTTAGATTTATGTAGCATTTTTATCAGAGGACTACATTATGTGAGTTAGATATTTTTTATAGAGAATATAAAGGTTGTACTTGAGACTTGATTTCTTACAGTTTCCTTTTACGTCTGAGAACAGAGGATAGTGCCTCAGATATTCAACTTCAAGGCTTCTTATCGTTTGTTGGTCATGTTTTTCTTCTTCAGATAAGCGCATACTATCTCCTCTCTTGTATGCAAGAGGAATGATCCAGACTCATTTCACAATAATTCTTTGTCCATTTAAAACCCACTTTTCACACAAAACATTGCAGTTTAAAGAAGGTGGTATTAGGGAGAGTCCCTTGGGACCAGAACCAGAATGAATGGCCTTCACCAATGAATAGATTACTGGATGTCTAACATGAGGAAACCACTTCCATAGCATCTTGTCACTAGAATCCTCTTCTTTTGCTTTCTACACTGGCATCTTCATCTGTCTGCTCCAGTGAGAGAGCTGTTTTCCGAGACTTAGTTAAGGATGACAGGTTTCAAGAGAAGAGCTCCACCAGAACTTTATATTCAGAAGTACTGTGGGCTAGGTATGGAATTGTTTCAGTCTCACTATGGTTGGTCTGAACATTTGATGTGGGAAAGTTCTTGCTCTCTGATGAAGTGTGCAGAAACTAGAAAGCCAGGTTTTCAATCTCTTGCCTCCACCTTATGGACTGCCATGAGGAGGTTCACACAGGAGAGGGCCCCTTCTATGCTACAAGTTTTATCACTCTGGTCATACTTATCTCTCTTTTCTTTCTGATCTAGCTGGTCTACCCTTGTTAGAATGGGTTACAGAGCAGGTAAAACCTTCCCTGACCCAGGTACTGAGAGGATCCAAAGCTTATCTGGAAGCAATGGAGGCCACCAGGAGTAGGCAAGCATGCAGAGATGTAGGGTTCTGGGATGAATAGCACAGCTTAGGCCTCCTTGGCGCCCTAGGGCAGGCCAGTGTCTTTTATATTTGCTTTCCTATGTTTTCATCTTACTTCATGAAGCCCAACTGCTTTTAGGAAAGTTTGGGGTGGAAACGTCCTCTTTTCAGGGAGATTTCAAAATGCCATAGTCTCCTGGAGATGTGGCTTGATACATTCTAGTTCATACTTGCCATCTTGACCTATGATATAGCAGTATGTCTTCCCTCCTCGTAATATAACCAGGAAGGATGTGCAGCAGCCATGCCTGAAAAGCAACAGTGCAGTTAGGAAAACAAAATTTCTTTTATGGCCCAGAGTTGTCCCTATATTCTGTCTCCATAGGGAACCAGTACCAAAATTTACCATCTCTCTTTTGAGTTGCTAAGCAAAGGAAAGACCAATTTGAGTTTTAAATATAACAGCTCAAATGTAGCAAATGCTGTTTACAAGGTACTGTGTTGGATTATGACTTGGAGATCTCAACATTGATTTCTCTTCACCTTATAGGACACATGAAGATTGTCTTGTTAACATTCCTTTTATTCTTTGCCTCTCTCCTCTACCATAAGGTAGGGTTATCTCTTCATATAAGCAGAGATGTCTCCTATGATCATTATATTCCTCCTCTTGACCACCCCAGCTTTGTTTTTCATAGCTGTGTATTTATATAGCAAGTCGTAGGATTTCCAAATTGGAGACATGAGGTTGTCAATCAGGAAGGGTAGGAGTTGGTTTTATGCTTTTATTTGACACATTTTAAGGAGTATTTTCATAGAGCTAGTAAAGACAAAATTCTAAAGAAAGAAACTCTCACTCTCTGAGGGGGGGGGTCTGCCCACCTAACACTTGAGTATCTTCTTTCTGTCAGTAACTTGACCCTATTTCTTTAAATATTGTCAAAAGTAAGAAGAAAAGTACTTATAGAAAAAGATGTTTAGATCCATTAATGAAATGCTTCTGTACTGAGCTGACTTAAACAGATTGTCTAGTTGCCTAAAGAAACTCTAGATATCTAGGGTCCATGACAAAGATTGGATCTTAAGGGTGATGGACCCTTCCTACGTAAAAGTGATGCAAACATAGATGAAATTACACTGAATCTTCTAACTACTATGTCTTCCTAGGATGCAAAATCCAGCATTCTAAAGACCATTGTAGAGTGTTCCTTGCTGCTGATGTCTAAGCCCCCTTTTATTGGTCTCAATAAGAATAACCTGCTTAGCTCTTGGTACCAAGGGATAACCCATGGACTTGGAGTAAGGATGTGATTATCTTCAGTTTAATGATCTGAACTGTATATCCCTTCACCTTTTCTTTTTAAATTATAGGTGTATTGTGGATTGGATTTGTAATTGTTTTAATCTGTGTCATTGGTCTATTTGGTGTGGGGGAGTTTCTTGTTCTTTGGTGACTGGAGTGGGAAAGTGGAAAGTCAATTCTGTCAGCTCATAGAATCACAATCTTATGAACTACCCTGAGGAGGCTCACAAAGTAGTTACTGCACAAAACTGCTTAATTACAACATGACCACCTTGGTTGTGTTGAGGTCTTGATCTTGTCCTTCTTTCTGATCTATCTGGTCTGCCCTTGATTTTACAGAGCAGGCAAAGCCTCCATTCACCAGGTACTAAGAGGGTTCCAGGTATGTTTGAAGCATAGAAGGCCTTGAGGAACCAAAGAAAGTCACTATCCAGGGTGATCCACCACACCTGTCTTCTCTGACTACCTAGGTCAGGTCAATGTCTTTCTCTTCCTTGTAGGGTATTACTGCTTTTAGGAAGGTTTTGATGGAAATTTCCCCAAGGGGAAAAGCCTGTGAGAATTTCCATGTAAATTGTCTAGTGCACATTGCTCTTCATCATCCAGATTCAACTGACCTTTGACATATAGCTATCTTTGTCCCTTTGAACATAACTATAAAGAACTTTAAGGGACAGTACCTGAGCAGCAGCAACAGTTAGAAAAACAAATTTCCTTTCTGTTGTAGATTTGAATTCTGTGTATATTTTGAATTCCATAGAGGGCCAAGATACTTTCTTCTACTCTCCAGGTTTTGGAGCAAAGGAATAGTTAAATCTTTGAGAGTAAAGGAATAGTTAAATCTTTGAATACCACCTGTATCCAGAAAAGTTTCATGTGTTTTGAGTCTTGACTATGAAAAATGTAAGTAATTTCTGTTTACAGAATTTACTTCTTGTGATGTCACTCTCATGTCTTAGAAATTTAGAGGTAGCACATTCTCTTCTACACCCTGTCTTAAGTCTTCAGGGGTGGGATCTTATGATCCGAAAGTCTGGAGCACCACCATTGGGAGGGAGGGCTGTCATCAGTATTGTATAATTTTAGTAGTAACAAAGACAGACTCAGCACATGCCCTCTACTGTGCTTTATTCTGACCTTAATATTACCTCCCTCCTCCTCCTCTTATCTTACCCAATCATGAATTTTAAATACATTTGTTTTAATTTATACAGTTTTCTCTGGCCTTGAGGAACATATCCTAGCTGCCTCTATATCATTTGGTTCTTCATTGCCAATCACAGCTTATTATTTCTGTTCCCTCTTGGATTTTCTGCATCTTACTTGGGGACTTTCCCAGGAGTCTTTTCCACATTGGCATCTACCATGAGTTTCCACTTTCCCAAAACAGCATTGAGTGATCCTATGAATACTTTACATGAATTGGATAAAAGGCTAAGAAGCAATTCCTGTGAACTCTTACAGCTAGAATCTCATGTCCATTTCTCCTCTGATTTTTTTCCCATACAAAAATCAAAACATGTTTCAAATCAGAAACCATGGGGCCCTCCTCCATTAGGTATTATAATGGTGCCTATCACCATAGAATTCCCCAGAGCATATTCTCTGTTAAAGAGAAATAATTTGTTGGACTCTCCACTCCTGTTCAAGGCTTTCTATCACTGAAGACCTGGTTTATATTTATGTTTGGGAAATGAAGGGCTGAGCTTAGGGCATTGTTTATTGCCCTATTTGCTTTTTCAGCAGTCCTGGGAAGCCACTGAGTCTGCAGCAGCTGAAGCCACATGTAAATTTCAGTTAGTCTACAGCCTTGTGCTGAAGGAATATTAGGCATAGGCTTCTGTCATGTTCAGTGTTGCAAAAGAAACCTTCAAAAGCAAGGACTGGGTGCTTTATGAGTTTTATATATCTGCAGGCATACTTGGAGTCTGTCTGAAGGACCATAGCAGGTGCCTGTATGGCTCTATCAATTTCACTGGGGATGTCAAGATACCCACAATTCACTTTTTTCTTGGAATGCTTGATCCCGCCCTCTGGCCCAGCAGGCAGCCACCTCTCCTTTGGCCAGCAGCTCACCGCACACCATCTTTTTTTTCTGAGGCTTTTCTTTTGGCAGAGCTCTGTAGGCAGCAGTATGACTGGCTTCTGGGAAAGTCTCAGACGAAAGTCCACTTCTCCCTGGAGTTGGCCTGTTTTTGACTTTCAGACTTTCAGACTTCCAGTTGGGATAATTTGCATTCTTTGGGATGAGATGCAAGATTTGTTATCTCAATAGGAATAAAAGAGAAGAAACACTTGAACTCTTATTCCATTTTGATACTTACCAGGGCTTTTGTGCTTTTCCCTGTCCTCATTGGAAGGATCTGAGGATTGTGTGGTTTGAAAGGAACACATTTACTCCCTGTGTTACAGGTGGTAAGTTCCTTTATACTAAGGAGAAATCTCTATGGAGAACACTGATTTTCTGGACTATTGCTGAGTATTTACATGAATACCTTCTTGGTGCAGGGAAGATCTCTAGTTTCTTCTCTCTGTTGTTTCTTAGACTTTTAAAGCCATGTTCTGGATCCCTTGTCTTTTGCTTAGTCTTGCCAGGAGCTCAGATTCACCCAGCTGTGTACAGGAACCTTTTCCCTGCCTGCTACCTTTCCTCAGTTCCTGTGTTTTTTTTCTTTTTTTTTTTTTTTACATTTTTTGTTTGATCTGTGTTGCACCAAATTATGACAATGTAAATATTTTAAGAGTAAATCTAACAAGCTTAGGTAATACGTGTGCATTTTTATTCTTCTCCTTGACTCATTCATAAATGAATGGTACATTCATTTAGTTTTCATATTTGAATTTTTTTTGTCATCCAGTATAATGCATTGAACATGGGATCAGTAGTGGCTGAGCAGAGGGTATATAAACATTGATGTTCAGATCACAGGACTTCTCTGTTTATGTTTACCAATGAGAGGCTTATATTCAACAGGTTAAGTAGACACTCCCCTGTCAGACTCTGCCTGTGTTCTTCAGGATTGTTACTTTCATTTTCAGGCAGCTACAACCACAAAAGACCAGGAACAAATTATTCTCTTATGCTTTATGTCCCTCCCACATCCTGGGAGAATGAGTCTTCTAAGGGCTGTGGAGTCTTCTCATCTCAAGAGCTCCATAAACTCTTTCTAGTTATAATCTTAGAAAAAAAAAGCCACAGATAGCATATTCCATAGGAGCCTGGATGATAGAGGAGAAGACACAAATGTGATCACATTTTATAAGCATCTAGTTCTGGCTGGGAGATAAGTTTGCCAGTGGGAGAGCAAATAAATAACAAATTGTCCCACAATCAAAAACACAGAAGGCAGGATATTAGATATTAAATATCAGATACTGAATAATATACCAAGGGATTTTTCTTTAACAACAAGGGATGCTGGGATGCAGCTTGTTCCCACTCCATCATTTCTTGATGTTCAATGACCTACCTATTTACTGCTCTCATATCAACCTGAACACTCCTGGATCATCCTGGGCAAAACCAGTACCTGTTTTACACAACTTGTTCTCAGTGTCTTCTGATATATTTAAGATTTAGAAATGTTTCATTTTGTTTTATATTTACACATACACACACACAGACACACAGACACAGACACACACACACACACACACATATATATATATATACATATATATATATATATGTATAAATTTCTCATAATGGAAAGATCAGGAAGTAGAGATAAAAAAACAGAATATAGTCACTGTCAATTCCTATGCATATGTTCTTCTAACCTCTTGTTTTCTTTCCTTAAAGATACTCCCTATGCCCTGAGTTTTGACATACATACTGTTTTATAATAATGTGATTACAGCCAACATTCCCAACTGCTATCTTTATGGAAAGTATTTAATATCTGGCTCTGTTGATCCTCTATTCAATCTGAGCCACTTCCTATTTTGAGTGAAATCAACAAGTGTTAAGTTATTTAAGCCTGAATGAAATGAGTCTAATCCTAGAGTGAGAGTAATGCCCACCCTATCAATCTGTCCACCGAGTTTCATCAATTATGTGCTATAAGCCTCTGCAATTTACTCTGCATTTCACTGGCATTACCTTATCTTAGGTCTTTACTAAATTTTACCTTGCCTTTATTTCCCACCCTAAGTGATCAATCTTTTATGCCCTGTCAAAACTATTCTTGTAAAATGCAAATATGATTCATTACTTCTTTGCTTAAAAACCTTTTGTGGATTCTCTATTGCTGACAGGATGAATTCCTAGATGGTAAAGCCTTTAATGATGGGATACCTTTATAACCATCATACGTTTTCATGAATTTCTTACCGGTACCAATCATACAGTGTCTCCACAGTTTTGTGCCTTCTGTTCTCTTTCATTTCCAATCTCTTGTTCTTATCCTCACCTAACTCCAAAGTGTCCCTCAGCTTCTGAGAATTCTTATGGGTCCTTCACACATTTGACCATTTTCATGGGAAACATATCTTGGAGACAGTTCTCTTGGAAGGTGGAGAGGCTCATATAAAGTGAAGGATACAAGAAGGAGATGCTTGTACAGTTACAGTTATTCAAACTGGGAGAGGCTTTTACAGAGCAGGTCCACACACCACTGAGACAAGGATAGCCAGTGACCATCACTCTTCCTCTTTCTCAGGTTCAGGTCAAATTCTTCAGTAGGTTGGTTTCTTTTTACAAAAGAAATTGTTTTGTTCCCCAACGGGCTTAAAGTGTTACATGGAAACAAGATCCTATAAAGGAATGAGATAAATTAAAAATTTTTTTGACCAAGGAAAAACAAAGGTAACTTGAAACTCTCGAGTGATTATTGGCCTTCACATTGTCTATTTTCCAGAGGAGAGCTACATGTTTGACTCTAAACATTAGGCTATCTTACTTGAAAGAAGAAAGGGTAATTATTACCACATATTACTTTTGATTAAGAAAAAGTTCAGTCATCCAGGAGTCTCCTTAATTCCATGAGAAATTTTTCACGTTATATCACATACAAGTTGATTCAGACTTATTCATTTGTAGCTACTGATCTCTGCATTCTTGAGGACATAGGCCCACAACACTGGCACTAACTCCTCGTGAAATCTTTCGTGCTAAAGACAGATCAGACAGAGGCGATGTTAAACCTGCACCAGGAATCAAGTCAGCTATTAAATCTTGCTAAGTATTGGCCCAATAGTCAGTAGCTATTAAAAGGGTCTGAAACAGTTATTAGGGACATTTCTGACATCCCCAGATACCTGCCAGTTCTACTGTATGAAAAAGATGGTCCAGTGTATTCTTATTTGACTTTGTCTTCTCGAAACAATGAGATTTCATTATTCACTGTAGACAGATATAGGTATCCATTATTTACTGTCAGAACATTCAAACTGTGTAGTAGGTAGTCATGTGAGTTTATCCGGTGACTAATTCACTTGCTGTAGTAACTTCACCAAGTGACTAAAACTCCCCATTGATTAAGGCATCACCAAGGATCCAACTCAAGGATTCCAGCTGATTCTGTGGACAGCTGGTCCTGCAATGCAGTTTGACAGCACCTTCTGTAGGTTAGCAGTGATACCATAAGCTTGAGGCTGTAAGGCTTACATCATGAGGAGTTTGAACTTCT
This sequence comes from Grammomys surdaster, assembly GCF_004785775.1. Classification (NCBI taxonomy): domain Eukaryota; kingdom Metazoa; phylum Chordata; class Mammalia; order Rodentia; family Muridae; genus Grammomys; species Grammomys surdaster. The sequence goes on from NW_021604670.1 coordinate 1,598,889, forward strand.
GTACTTGGAGACTATTGTCTCTGATCATCACATGAGCTGATAATTACATCAATAAACAACTCACAACTGAGCCCCAGAATGAATATTGTCAATTAAGTGAAGTTAGGTATCATAGCCCACAAAGACATTAAACCTTATTCTTCAGCCCTGAATGGCTAATCAAAGCATTATTCCTCTAATGCTTTGGCAGAGAGGAAATTGTCATGAAAAATAGTTTTATCAAAGAGCACAAGAATATCAAACTAGCAATTCCAGGGTGGAAGAGTATTCTGGGAGCTGGGTTTAAGGTGGATCTAGCTCTTCTGTGTCATTCCTCCTCTAATCCTAGCCTGTGCCTAATCTGCATCTGAAGGACCCAGCCAAAATCTTCCTAATAGAGTGACTTTAGATGGCTCTTGAGGGGAGTTGGAGTCTGATCCCTGAGTGATCAATGGATGAATCCATATCTGCACGAGAGCTGATAAACAGGATGGCTAGTTGTTTCCTCCAAGAAGCGCTTGAATTTGACTTGTCCTCACATCACACCTAGGCTTCTTTCCTAGATACTGTTTGAAACTTGTATCAATATGACTATGCATCTGCTAGTTACAGGTACCTGGGCCTTATAGAAAAAAAAGCTGGAAATATTTTTCTAGGTCTTCAGAGACTTTTGAGTACAGCTGGTTAGGTGGCTATCTTGTGACCTATAATAAACTCTTGTACCCTAGAATTTTATTTATTCTGGACTTGTACTCTGTCCTACCTTAAAACTCTTTAAATTGCATTTCTCCTCCATTTCTCCATTGTCAACAGGAGTCCTCTTTACCTGGACATTATTTCTATGTTTTTTTTAAAGGAGGCATAAACATCAAAGCCATATTTGGAGTGGATTTTATGTTCTTTATATGTTCAGTAACCTATTGTATACTAGTGACCAAAGATGACAAGCATAATAGGGTATACATGGGAATAAAATGATTTTGATGTTGAAACACACCACACACACACACACACACACACACACACACACACAGAGAGAGAGAGAGAGAGAGAGAGAGAGAGAGAGAGACAGAGAGAGAGAGACAGAGAGAGAGAGACAGAGACAGAGACAGAGACAGAGACAGAAGAAGAGATCCATTTGTTTACTATTTTCGCTATATAGTTTTCACATGGTATAGACAAGGAGAAGAGACCCAGAGGCAGTTTGAAATTTGGATTTATTTCTGGAATATTCCCTCTTGGGCTTATGTGCATCTTTTATAATTATAAAAGGCATCACATATCTCTGATGTCCCAGACTCAGGATGTGAATTTACTGGACTTCAAGGTACATGGACTGGTTCCAATTGGTGAGTGAGCCAGATATCTCAGGGACCTTATTGTAGTTTCCTGTTAATGCTTCTTTACTTGCTCATTTTGGGGAACTGTTGGTTTCTTCTTACTTCTGATATCTTTGTTTATTTCCTGCCAAGTAGGCAGGCCTTTCTACTTAGGGGATGGAGATGGTAACCATGGTTCTTACGCGAAGTCTTGTTGAGGGTTTGCTTCTCCAGAATAGGATTGTCCTTTTCATTTTTAGAACCACAGGATGGTCTTAATGAAGATATTTCAATCTTGGCATGATCGTTGTGGCTGTTAGATATTGGTAGGAGTATTTCAGGACTGAGATGAGAGGCTGGAGAGAATCATTCCTTGTTTCAAAGTACTTTCTTTGCTTAGGCAGATCTATTTTGGCTCAAATGTGTAGCAGTGGCACTTGCTGAAAACCTTCAGGAACTAGTTTCTTGGAAGGTTCTGTACTGTTCTTCTGTGGCTTGTGTCCTGACCATTCCAAACTGCTATCCTACACAGTGAAGCTGCGACTCATTCTGTGTGTTATTGGAGGGCTGGACTACAATTTGGAGGACAGAAGCCTATGGGGGCCTTTCTAGTAGTTTGTTCTTGGGGAATTGAAAGTTTTAGAAGCTCTCTGGGCTTCTCTCTGTTTACAGTATTGACTTATTAAGGGGGCTTATCTGCTTGCCTATAATTTAATAACATTATTACTCACCCATCAGTATGTGGTCTGTACATTGCTCCTGGGAAATCAGAGGGACATTGCCATAATCTTTTCAACAGAACTCAGTTCTAGTATAAGCTCCCCGATGCTCTGAATGTCCCTTTTCTCCCTTGGCTCTGAGCTGTAGTCACCTTGCAGAGTCTTTTCCTCTTGCCTTCAGGATCCCTGTGGGGCCGCAAAGAGGTGGTTTGGTCTCCCTGGTAGAGCACTGGGTCTTAAAATAGCTGGGGACCCAACAGACATAGCCTGTCAGGGACTGCACTTATCTCCCCACACTTCCGGATTCCAGACGACCCCCACATGCGGCCTACATACAACCCCATTAGCCTGCATCTTGCAGACACCTTTGGCTCAGAGTAACTCCTCCCAGAGAGGTTTGCTAACATCCAGGTAGTGGGTGTGACTAACAGATTTCCATATTCATGAGATCTAAAGGCGTAGCTAATTAAGTTATCCCTTCTCAGTACCTCCTCTTTCTCACTCCCTATTTAAGCGAGGTCCCCCTGGCATTTGGGGTGTGTGTGTGTGTGTGGGGAGCGGACGCACATCCAGATCCAACTATCACGCCATGAACCTTGGACTTTCTCGTGTATGTGGAAACCGCTGGCGGAGAACGCCCCGGGACCTCGGGTTGCTGTTGCAAGGGCCCGAGGCACCCCTGTCCTCCGCCCCCACCCCCGCACGTGTTTTTTCCCCACAGATCCCTGGGAATGAAATGAAATCAACGAATGTTGCTTCACTGCTTTTTATTCTTTGGGGTTCTTGAATGGTTTTCTTAGGTAGATGCCAGTTCTGGCGATTTCTTCTGTGCGGTGACATGTTCCAGACTGGGAGAATGAGAAATCTTGAACTCCTTATGTTGGCACCAACCTGCTTTTTAGAAGATGTCTACAAACACTTGCTGGAGTTAAGCTTCTAGAGTTAAGGCCTTCTGCCCCCATTTTCCTGAGGGAAGGATTCAGAATATTTCTCTGGAGTTGTAATATACCTGGATCTTGGAACCTGCTTGATTCTGATTTCCATCTCCAACCCTGGGATCAGCCTTTTGGAGCTCTCTTTCACTGACACTCATTTTATTTTATTTTACTTTATTATTATTATTTGCTTATTCTCAATGCTTCCTATGGAAGACACCTTCTGTTTTTGAATGTAAAATATAATCACATTGTTTCTTTTTCTTTCCTCCTTCCTACATACCCCTTGTTGTCCCTCAAACTCATGGCCTCTATTTGTGTACACACACACACACACATGCTCACACATATATTCAGTCCCTATAATCTTTCTTGTATATATGTGATTTCAAGGCTGACCATTAGATAACCAATTTTGTTGACTCTTTGTTGGGGAAGAAAGTCTCTCTTGTTCTTTATGGCATGAAATTCTTCATCTGAGGTTGAGATCTCATGAGGATTCCCCCTTCCATGTTAACATGTATATTGGTCATCATTGTTCAGGTCTTCCTTAAGCAGTAATGTTATTGAACCTAAATGGACAAAGCTTCTTTGATGTTTCTAGGAGACACAATCTCATAGTGAACTTTCTATTCTTCTAGCTCCTACAATCTTTCAACCTCTTCTTCCACTATTATCCTGGAGCTTAAGATGTAGGAATTACTTTGTAGATGTTGGGGTTGAGTACCACACAGTCACTTGTTTGCAGTTTGATCAGTTGTGGTTTTACATAATGATCTCAGTTTGTTTCAAAGAGCTATTTCTTTGAAGCAGGGTAAGTATAGACTTACCAATGGGTATAAGGATTCAGTTTAGCTAGGAATTATGCTGGTTTAATAAAGTGGCAGTTATAGATTCTCCTTCAAGATCTATGACTTCACTACACCTGGATAGTTGGCTAGGTTTCTAATATGAGGCACCTGTAATTTCAGTTAGAGAGTTGTTGGTTACTAGAAAAGTATGCATGCCACTATTGTACCCTTAAGATCGTGTGCCACACTGGTCAATGTCTTAATTAATGGGATTATAGCTGTGTAGGATTACTGACTCCTATCCTCTCTTGGAAGCTTACATGTTGCCCTCTGGTACCATGAAAGATAGTCCCGAGGGAGGAAGTTTTCAGACCAGCACTAGCTTACTTCCTCACATGAAAATGACCTTAAGGCACCATTGAGATTGCAATGAACAATTTCCTTTTGAGAGAACAGAAGTCCCTCAGATCCTTTTGTTTCTAGAATTCTGGAAGTGAGCATTAAACCTTTTTCTGTTTTCTCTAAGTGAAAAAATTAACTCATAGAACCCATCTGGCATTATAAAAGGCTGCTGGTATTTGACAGATTTTTAGTCCTATGTCAGAGACAAAGAGCTGTGGGTATGATCTCCAGATCTGGCTGATCAGCTTAAGAGAGAAGGGCAATTTCTCATTATTTGTCTGGAAATCTGGAGTGGGTACACAGCTGCTGGAAAATAAATTGATAATTACCATAATCTCTTCTGTATAAATCAGTCATCTTAGTTCCTTCTATACCTTTTCAATATTTAGATACTTTTCATTTGTGAATGCATATAATACATGGAGAAGCCTTATTCTTTGTTTTTACTTTCTACCTTTTTCCCAATATCATACACGTATATATTGGATCCTATTTTTCTCCCAGGCACTTTCATCCTCATCACAGTATTCCTTCTCAACTAGTTCCCCCTCTACTTTTAGGTCTTTGTGACAGTGTGTGTGAGACACGAAATTTAGTTATACATGCTGGTATAAGCATGCGTGGAGGGTATTCACATAGGTAGCATGCTTTGTTTTTCTTTAAACCCATGTATGGAACTTACTAGTGGCTACACAACTGAAAAGGAATACCTTCAGTATCGATTTTTGCTGTTCTGTGTAAATCTGTGTCTGGGAGACCAGGGATCTGAGCACCTGAAAGAGTGCGGTGGACTACAGCTGTAGACAACTTCACTTCCATTTCAGTGTACTTTTATACATCAATGTAACAAAGAAAGCAATTATCCAAGGAGGGTCATGTTTAGAAAAACATAATCTGAAAAACTTAATTAAATGTCAGTAAGCTCATATTAAATATTAATACAGAGCAGCCCTTTCCCTGAACATTCTCAGGACAGACCAGTTTAAACACAATTGCCTTGCACATTCTATAGATTGTATCTGGGAAAGCACAAAGGCAGAAAGCCATATCTAGATTCAGGATACACTGACCAGATTGAATTTTATAGCTGTGTTTCTGATATCCAACAAGGATAAATATGTCTTATAAATTGAATGTAAATGTTTGCCACAGGAGGCATGAAACCACGTCCAGGGACAATCCAGGGAACTAAGAATACCAGAGGTAAAAGACCCTCTGCCTATTTTCCTGGAGCCTTTCTTACAGTTCCTCAAGGAATTGTTCACCATGAGTCATTCTTTTGACTGTGTTCTGACACTTCTAACACCAATCAACTGCCAGCAGCTCCTCAAGGAGGGCTAGAGGCCTCATCCACGGTGGAATACTGATAGATCCAATCTTGTGCAGGTCTTATGCAATTAACCACAGACGCTGTGAGTTAGTGGGTGTGGTGCTCAGGATATGTCCAGAGGACAACATTCCACAGCACTCCTGCCCATGTTCCAGTTCTTTGTTTTTGATTTGTTTTTATGCTCCCCCTTCACTGATGTTTCATAAGTCTAGGAGGATGTGAAATAGATGTTCCACTTGGGGTTGAACACCTAACGGTTGCTTACCCTTAGCACTTGGACCTCTTATGTGGTCTTAACTTTTATGTGGTAACCTCTGTTCATTGCCAAGATAGGCTTTTCTGACCAAGATTTAGAGAAACACAAATCTATGGGCATAGGCATAAGTATTTCAAAAAACTTGATGAGCATATTTACATTGAGCAAGTAGCTTCTCTCTCTAGGCCCATGAATCTACCCAGTCATGGACTTTTGACCAGCTGTATGGTATTAGACATGAATTCCCTTACGTGAAGCAGAACTCTAGTTCAGAAAGTATTTACTCTCCTGATAAGAGTCCTACAACTCTTGCACTAGTGGGTTCATCTTGCATGGCAGTTGGATGTATAGTTCATGAGCCTCAACAGCTGGAATAAATTGTTGATGCCTCTCTCCATACCCTAGCATCGTTCATAACATTTCAGCATTATGGGTATAAAGGCCCTTTTCTTGGGAAATTGGAGACAATTCATAGGCTTCTTTCTATGGAATAAAGGATAAATTTTATTTGCACACCTTGCTTGGAGAAAGCGTTCATATCTGGCAGTTTCCCTTTCCATGCCATAGTTATTTCTTCTTCTCCTCTTCCTCTTTCTCTTCTTCTCCTTCCTCCTCCTTCTCTTTTTCCTTTCTCATCCTCCTCCTCCTTAATTCAAACAAGTGATAACATTTAGTATCTAATTGATTTAACTTTGTTTTGTCAGTTCTGGCTTAAGTAGTCAGAACCTATTGTTTCTTTTACAGAAGTCATTCTAGTGGGAAGAGTGTAGGCCACAGAGGAGAGGTCCTACACTGGTTAGAGTAGGACCATTTGTGAACTCTGTTCTCTCTCATTCTTTCCCAAAGTTCAAGAGTCCCACCACTTACTGTGGCTATCTTGCTCGCTCCTTTCTTTGCACTGTGAAATTGTATATTCTCTTCTGAGGAAAACTCAACTTAGTTACCTCTGTCTCCAATGGCTTTCCTTACACTGTTGGATACATTTATTATCTTTTTAGTAGCCAGATAACTCTTTAAAGATCTCCTTGTGCTCCTAGATAAGTATATCCTGGGATGGTCCTCAGGAGCATGGACACTTTTGACTTTTGGCTGATATGTTCTTTGTTTTTGATGTTCAGACACTTAATTAGCATTGAACAAATGAATCTATCACAGTGGTGATGTCCTCTCCCCATCCGTGCCCTTTTTCAAGAAGGCCTTCACTTTGTACTTGTCCCAAACATTCCTTGTTTTCTCTTTGAAGCAAAACTTCCTCCATATACATAAATTTACTGTCTTTTATTATGTAAATGAATTTATAAGGCTTTTTTGTTATAAGTTTATTAATAAGGTTATTTTTTGGAAGAATAATCTGACTTTTTCTTTTTAAATTTCTGAGGTAATTGCGACATTTCTTCCTTCCCTTTCCTCTTTTCAAGCCCTCTTACAAAGACCACCCCATTCTCCTTCAAATTTATGGCCTCCTTTTTCATTGTTACTGCATGCATATGTTACGGCATTCATGTGTGTTTATATACTCATATTCCTAAATTCCTGACATCCTCAGTTGGTGTCATGTTACACATATGCATGTTTTTAGGGCTGACCATTTGGCATCAAAAACATTTGCTCCCAGCTTTCCCAGTTACCTATAGTTGTTTTTGTGTAAGGTTGAGGCCTCAGGGGCTTTTCCCTGTCCACTTTGGCATAACCATTAGCGTTGGCTTGCTCAGTTTATGTTTCAGTAGTCATGTTGGTACTTTAAGGGTGTAGCTTCTGACATTGAGAGTGTTAGGACACACAGTCTCCCAGCAAACTCCCTAATTCTATGGCTGCTATTAGTTTTCTCTCTGTCTTCTGCCTGTTCCCAGAGCCTTAGGTGTGTGGTTGTGGTTTATGAATGTATCTATTGCAACTGGGTTTCAGAACTGTGTATTGATTGGTTGTGGTTTCCGTCTGTTACAAAGAGAAATTTCCCCAATGGGGAATAGTATTTTCCATTTTCTTTTGGTTTTGCATGTATTAAAAATAAACATTAATGCATAGAGCGTCTCTGCCATGTGATCACATTCCCTAGGCTTGGATTACTGGGTGCCCTATTTTGTTTCTGTTGTTGTGATAAAGACCATGACCAAAGCAATCTGGGGAGGAAAGGGTTTATTTAATTTTTACTTTCATAGTCAGTCACTGAAGGAAGTCAAGGCAGAATGCTTACTGGCTCTCTCCACCTAGCTTGGATAGCTTGCTTATGTATCTCGGGACCATCTGCCTGGGGATGGAATTTCCCACAGTGGGCACCCACCCACATTAATAATTTAGCAAGAAAATATCTACAGGCTTGCTTAAAATCTGATCAGTGTGCTTTATTGGCTGAGGTTTCTTTCCTGTTTATAGCTTATGTCATGTTGAAAAAAAATTAGAATACTAGGTCAGAAGGTATCAATGTTAAGTAAGGCCTTTGAGATTTTTTTTTTTTTGTCATTGTTTGCTAGGGAGATAAATCTGTTGTCAGTCTCATTTCATTTTGAGTGGTCTGGCATGGTCCTGTAGCCACTGAGGGGATCTGAATGGAGAATAGACTCCATGGGTAGGTAGTTAAGAACAAGATGGTGGAAAAGTAGTTTCTTAACTAAACAAGTTCAGATATATAGAGCACAAAACCAAGGTGACTGACTGAATAGTTAGTCTCTTCCCCTTTATCTTCTGTGTGCTGTTCTTTTGTTTCTTCCTTTGCCTCAGAAAGCACATGCCTTTTTACCTATGTGTCCAGGAAGTTCCTATTGTTTATCTTCTGCTAGCAGCATAATAGGAAATAAGAGTCTTAATAACTTACTTTGAAGAGGCAGGTATTCCTTTATTTCTTTGGCACTTTCTTTGCTAGATAATTAAATATTCAAATGACTTGTTTCTACTTAACTTTTGATGATTATTTTAAACACACATTCAGTGTATGTGTGTGTGCCACATGGTTCCCTGTGGTATGAAACTGTCTGGCAAGAATGTAAATCTGAGCCAATGTACAAAGTTGAAATTTGATATCAGAGTGTGATAATGTGAGGTACTAAGGGGGTGAGAAGTGGGGGGACCTTCTAGAAAGTACCAGAGACCTAGGAGGTGAGAGACTCTCAGTACTCAAAGAAAAGTACCTTAGATGAAGTGCCCAATGGTGAGGGAGAGGGAACTTGTATAGGAGTCCACCTCCAGTAGAAAGACAGGGTATCAAGTGGAGGGATGTGGTTGCTGTCCTATAATCAAAAACTCTGACCCAGAATGTTCCTGTCTAAAAGAACTGCAGGGATACAAACAGAGAAGAGACTGAGGGAAAGGAGATCCAGTGACCAGCCTAAATTGGGATCCATCTCTATGGGAGGTGCCAAGGCCTGGCACTATTACTGATGCTGTGGTATGCTTATAGACAGGAGCCTAGCATGTCTGTCCTCTGAGAGGCCCAACAAACAGCTAACTGAGACAGAAGCAGATACACCCAACCGATAGACTGAAGTCTGGCCTCTGTAGTTAAATTAGGGAAAAGCTGGAAGAAGCTGAGGAGGAGGGCGACCCCATAGGAGGACCAGCATTCTCAACTACCCCGACCCCTGAGATCTCTCAGACACTGAGCCACCAACCAGGCAGCATACACTAGCAGATCAGAGGCCCCTGACACATATACAGCAGAGGACTGCCTGGTCTGGCCTCAGTGGGAGAAGATGTGCCTAACCCTGCAAAGACTTGAGGTCCCAGGGAATGGGGAGGCCTGGTGGGAAGGTGGGGGTTGGGGCATCCTCTTGGAGATGGGGACAGGGCAGGTGCGGGGAGGGGGAGGATGAATGGGATGAGGAATTGTGGGAGGGTAGACCAGTAGGGGGTTAATGATTGGATTTAAAAAAAGTAATAACAAAAAAAAGAGGATAAAGATAAGAGAGATGAGAGGACATCTACACAGATGTAGATCTTGGTGCATAACTCAAAGCACAGTGAGATCTTCAATGGAAAAAGAAGCATATAGACACCAGCTAGAGTTAATGCATACAGAATCCTTGAGAACTCTCAGGCGGAGTCATAATAAAGACAAGGGTAGATGGGAGAGCCTTCTATTGTAGGATATGCTTACTATCCTTTACTTAATGCCTATTTACTTATTTGTGGATGTTGGAGATTATACCTGGAGCCTTGTATGCAAATGCTTTAAGATTGAACCACATTCTCAGCCCATAGATAACCAGTTATATAAAAGGAAGGAGAAAGTTGACCTGTATAAGAAGGTGCACCCACACTCCTGCTCTCCCAAAGACTGGACCACACAGAGTTGGTGTTTGGGAATTGGCCACTTCCTTGATTTTTCTAGGCATTCCCCTCCCCATAATTTCTTTTTAAAAGATCAAAGATGCCCACCCAATTATTTTGAAAGCAAAGAATAGATCTGGGAAATAAAAAGATGAATGAGCTAGTAAACAAGACACCACAGGGGGTTCCTCATGACTGTTTTACAAAAACAGCTTAAAAATACTAGCCTGGAAGCCTCTGTACATGAGGGCTCCACAGAAGGGTGACAATCAACTACTGAAATTTTTTAAAGTTGATTTCAGTGTTAATAGCATCAAACTAGTTTATAATCTCTCAAGGTTAGAAGCTCAGAGGCTTTTTTCACAGCGTCTAACAAAAAAGTTCAGGCATGGGTGGGTTTGTTCCCAGTTGACTTTTAATTAGAATATAGCTTAACATTTTGTAGTGATAGCCACGATGTGTTTTTGCCATTGTGAAGATGTTTATATGTACTTATACACACATTTACGTAAGTCCAATTATAAGGCATAATTACTAAAAGGCAATTGTTGTCATAAAAGTGCAATGGTCCAGGATATTTTGAGTAGTTGGATATAAAAAGAGGCACCTTGTTCCTTGATTTACTTTTTCTAAGCAAATGAACTTTTGTCTCTCCCAGTTTTTGAAGAGGTAAGACATTATCTCTTATCAACAAACAGAAGACTAACTACTAGAAACCATCATGTCTATAGTTGATAATACAGGCCTTCCATCCTTCCTTCCTTTTTTCCTTCCTTTCTTCCTTCCTTCCTTCCTTCCTTCCTTTCTTTCTTTTTTTTTTTTTTTTTTTGTTTTTCAAGACAGGGTTTCTCTTTGTAACCCTGGCTGTCCTGGAACTTACACTGTAGACCAGGCTGGCCTTGAACTCAGAAATCTGCCTGCCTCTGCCTCCCAAGTGCTGGGATTAAAGGTGTGCACCACCACTGTCCAGCCAGGTCTTATTTCTTAATGGAAGACAATATTTGGTTAAATACTATTTTATGCTAAGTCCTTGCTATGTTTTAGTCTGTACAGTGATCTAATGTATTTTTAGGCTTAATTTTACAGGTAGGAAACACTGCTGGGAAGATTAACTAATATACATGAGATCCACAGGTGTTCGGTTGTAGATACAGATTAAACCCAAGCAGTTGGACTAACCTTTCTTTCCCTGCAAACACTGCAATGTGTAAACATTCATGGCATTAAACAAAGCAAGACTGACAAAGAAGAAGCTATACAGTGATACTATACAAAGTTCAGAAGTAGAAATGTTTTGTTTAGAGGAAGATTCTCATTGTTAGTAATCTCTCAGCTCATAGTAGGGTTGTGGATAAGCAGAAGGAATCTGAAAGATCTCTTACACTGTTGTAGCACTTGTACTGCTGTAATGTGGAACAGTTGGAGGGTGGACTCAGGAGGGGAACAAAATCTGGAGTGTCAAAAAACAGATTAAATAAAAAAAAGTAGGACTCACAGGCAATGTAGTGTATTCATTAGTGATATAGATGGTAGTTAATATGGGGCTTCCATTCTAGGCCTGGTACCAAGAGGTTTATATGTAAGGATCGGATCTGTCTCATGGTTTATAAGGCTGCTGCTATGTTGCTTCTCAGTGATATTTGCTTAAGCTTACAGAAGTAGTCCAGATCCATGTATCTCAAACGTATCATCACTCATCACTCTCCAATGCATTTCCCTTTATCTTGCTTCTAGCCTAAGACAAAAACAAGCAGCAGCTTATGCATCTGCCTGCCAGTAGGAAAGGCTGACAGTGGTGGATGAACAGCAAGCTTCTTTCAGAGCCTTTGGAAATCCTGAGATGCTTTGACTGAGGTGGAACACTCAGACATAATACATAATTTTTTTAGAACATAATGATTGAAGATAAATTTTCTCAAACACTTTGATTTGATGAGAGTATTTTGTGCTCAAACTGATGAAGCTATCTTATCTGATAGTGAAATAATTAATGTTCAGCCACTTAATTTAAGAAGAAAAGAAAACTCAAAGCAGTGTAGGAAATTGAATTTATATTTGCAGAATAGGTTCTTTCAGTGTATTTATCTTTACTGAGCTCAATGTCATTATAACCGAATTATCAGAGCACACTCATCTTTTATATAAATGGAATTTTTTTTACCTCATTATTGGAATAAAAGTTACATCCAATAGGCAAAATACACAAACTCTACTTTCAGTGTTTCATAGAAGGCTAATCATAATACAGAAACCAAACTTCTGGTGCATACTCAATGTGCCTCTGAGTTCAACAGGCATTCATAAAGTTTTCAACACTATAAACTTCATGATAAAAGGGTAGTATCTGGCTACTACATATGATTAATTTTATAAATTTCCTAATGCTAGGTATTTAGAAAGTAATTTCTACATGTCTAATCAGTGAATTCTGTGAGTTTGAAATTACTTAGGTTAAACTTCAAATTCTTTGTTGTTGTAGGAAATAAAACTATGTAAAAATATTGGGTCTACCAAATAAAAATCATGCTATATTTTTAGAGATCTTAATTTATAAAGTTCTTGGAACAAAATAATTTTGAGCAAATTTTAGAGAGGTCAAGTGATATATTCAAGAGAACATAGTGATTGACAAACCAGTACTCAAATTTATAATTTCTATGTAGGGGCACTATATCATTCCTATAAATGGCATTGCAATAATTTCTATACTAATCTTTAGTTATTATTGGTAGTAGTAATGAACAAAACCAAAGCAAAAAAAATCAGGACACATATAACAGCATGGTTCAAATAAAAGGCTGAGTCAATGGAGTCACACACAAAGAACACTGAATATAATCATCTACTCATATGTAACATAATAGGCAAAACTTTCAATTTAAGATGGAGTAACTTGAATCAGATTTTTTAAATTTAATTTAATTTTTTTTTATTTTTTATTTTTTAATTTATATATTTTTTTCAAATTGTAATTTATACTCATTCACACGGGTTATAAACACAAAAAGGCAGGATGTGGGGAAGGGAATGACACTGGAGCGTGGGTGTTCAGGGGGAATACAGATATCCTTCAGAACAGGGTATCAGCTGGGTGAATGGTCAGGGGACAGATCACTGTGACTCTTCTTATGATTCACTTGTCCTCATCTAAGTTGGTATTATCTGCCAAGGCTACCTATTTACAAGGTCTATGACTACTCAGGCTGGTAAATTGTCACAAAACTGCCTGTTTACAATAGCTTATAGCCATCTGCTTCAGTGTTTATCCACAGAGACCCAAGACTTGGTGTTGGTATACATGTATGACAGGCCTATTGCTGATTTTAGGCCTATGGCTGATTTTAGGCCTTCAGTGTGTAAGCAGGGCTGCTCCTGACATCTCCTCCCTTCTCTACGTATAGATGGGCTGTGGTGAATCTAATTTTGCAAAGGCGGGGATAGAGGCCTGACCTCCAGTAATTGAAGGGGACCTTGTAATGGCTCCAGTCCCTCTGTTGTTGTCCAGTGAGGCATGAGGGCCATACTTGTCCCAATGTCTTTTTCGTGGAGAGGGGATACTTTTGACATCAACCCCTATGCAGTCAGGCTTGTCCCTCAGGGAACCCAGAGAGATATTTTTAACTTTTATTTATATTCCCTTGCAGTGCTTAGCCTCACAGCCTAAGCAAGAATTCAGATTGCCAGTCAGAGGGGTTCTGGGTGGCCCCTCTCTGCTTGGTCTAGGGGCAGAAGTCCCCTCTTTTAGGTTGGGTGGAGATGGGTTTTGGGAACACCCTATATAAAGTAACAACCTCATCTTGAGTCTCGTGGTCCTCCATAGCTAACTTATGATAATGTATCTGAATAGGTTTTGCTACCAAATTATTTATCTGTTGTTTCACAGAGTTAGTCAGCCTATTTGAGGCCCAGGGACCAGAAGAAATAAGCAAAAAGAACACAAATAATGATCCCAAGATGAGAGGAGGTAGGGTTGACAACCCTGGAGAGGTTGAAAACCAATTCTTGTACCAGCACTCATTTTTCTCTTTCTCTCTCTGACTTTTCTCAGGGCCTTCTCTGACCTTTTTCATGCTCTCTTTAACCATCCCTGTCTTGTCTATATAAAGGCAATATTCTTCTAAAGGGCTGTACACAGTCAAGAGCTGTATACAACCTTTTCTATTGTAATAGAGTAAATCAAGTCCAATAAGGATCTTTGTGATTTTTGGAGGTCTCTTCAGACAGCAAAATGAGGGATTTCTTCAGATTAGTGATGTCAATCTCTAGCTGTTTGATGTTCTTGTCAATGGCCCTTCGAAGGTCTGAGTATAAGTTCGGAGGCCAACAGCAGATATCACGGGTGTTGAATCAGATTTCTTCTCCTGCCTGAAACAACTAAATTTTATACAAAGTGATGGTGGCTTTTAAGACATGGGGAGCAAGCACCGAAAGACAACCATCCTTGGGAGATGGTAATGAAAGCAGGCAGTGCCTTGTAATGTGCTGGAATTTTTTCAGACTAGGGCACAGGAAGATCATGTAGGTGAGGCGCCTCTGTGGTCTCCCTAGGAGGGAACTGGAATTGAGAATCTGAAAGTCAAGGTAGATGGATGCTACAAGGATGAGAATTAGGCATAGGAAGTAGTCCGAAGAGGTTCCTTTGAGTCTTCAGGGAAGGATGTCACCAGCACTTACATATAAGCAAAAACACTGGGAACAATCATTGCATCTCTTAACACAGACTGATTTATTTTTCCATGGCACAGGGTAGAAAACATAATTTATGGGGGCTTTGGGTAGAATACTAATGAAGAAGTTGAGATTGGTGCTGGTTCTGGGATGATCTAAAGGAAGCTTCTTAAAAGCAAGACCCCCAAGTAATTTGCTTTTAAGTAAATTTACCACGTACTCTGTTTTTAAGTAAATTTATCATGCCTTAAAACAAGAATACAGATAAAAACACCCAATACTGACCAAAATAAAATTAACCATATCTAGCATCGGATGAAAATCACCAGGCATAAAAGGAAGCTGAAATATATAACCCACATGAGGAGAAAAGCCAGTCAGTTGAAACTGATTAGAATGAACAGAGATGATAGAATCAGCAGACAAAGAAATGAAAACAATTATTATAACCATATTCCATATGCTCAAGGAGACAGAGGGAAGACTGGACATGATGTGTGAACGTGGAAAACATACAAGAGCCCCCAAAGTAGATAAAAAGACAACAATAGGGGTCAAAATTAAAAATTACATTTCAGGAATATTAATGATGGGTAGCAGGAAACTGGACTTTTAGATCCTGAAAATATTTTATATCTCAGTTTGAGTGGTTTCATATGGCTGTGCTCATACATTGAACTATACACTTAAGATTTGTATACTTTATATCAGTTACATATAAAAAACATTTCCTCTGCTCAATGCTGCTTACAATACACTTCAGTCAAAATGAATAAGGAGATATTTTATTCCTTGAAAGGGTCAAAGAGGATTCATGTGCTCTTGAGTCTGTAATAGAATTCTGAAAGAAGACAGAGATTAGTGATCATGGAGTTGCTAAGTGTTAATTTCAATATAGTTTAATCTCCCATTTTAGTTCCATTAATACTGACTGGTCAAGGAAGACAGGGCTTAGATGCTCACTGGTTGCCATCTATTATGTCTTACTAGTGAAAGTATGTGATGAAGGTACAAGTCAGAAGCAAAACAACAAAATGTGATTTCACTTATTCATCTACAAGAGGGAAGGAGAATGAATCCTTATAACTAACTTATAGTAGTAATGATTACTTTTGTTTTCCTAGCAAACCTGTACATGATAGATGCAACTTGGTGCATAATAAATGTGATCAGGAAACAAACCAGATACTCCAAGAGATAGAATATATGGGCACAAAGGAGTAAGAATGGAGGCTGGACTAACCTTTAGATGGGAGGCTAAACTATCAATAAGGTAGGCTCCCATTTCTCTGTACTCTCCATTAAATACCAAGTACTGGCTACTTAGTGAGTAGTGCATAGTAAATACTTTCTATAGATTTCCATTTCTGTGATTTGCTGTGAAATGAATCACTAAAGATTGTTCTAGAATAAATGGTGTCTCTAGCAGTCAAATACAGATGTCACTTTATTTAGAATGCCTCTCACCTGGAAACTCAGTAGATGAAGTTACAAGCCAGGTATTTTCCCATTCAGTTGAGAAAACAGTGGCACTCTGAATTTGATGTCACTTAAAATAAGTCACCTATTTTGCTGGAGAATCCTGTACAAGTTGCTGCTCTAGTTGGTCCTCCCAATAGCAACCTTGATAGGCCAAAATTTAGGGTTACAACAACAGAAATCAGTATCTCTAATTCTGCCCACCATTAATGGTCCTCCTACCTTATGTAGATACCATCTTTCTGTATTTTTCATGAATTATTCTGAAAATTACTTTGAGTATCTCTGAGTAATCATGATTGAGATTTTCTTTGTCATATCATGCCCATTCATTTTTCTTCTTTCTGCGTGTCTGATATTAATATCTTAGAAGTTGTTGTGGGTGGGTTCACATGGATG
The DNA here is from genome assembly GCF_004785775.1 of Grammomys surdaster. Classification (NCBI taxonomy): domain Eukaryota; kingdom Metazoa; phylum Chordata; class Mammalia; order Rodentia; family Muridae; genus Grammomys; species Grammomys surdaster. The sequence continues at coordinate 1,615,429 of NW_021604670.1, forward strand.
TTAGCATTGAATGGCCTCCCTGCCGTTTGCCTTTGTGACAGTGTTGGTCTTTCCTCCTCTTATTGTAGGGAGCTTAGCCTTGCATCTTTCTCTGGCTGACAGGGCCTGTAAATCTCCTAGATTATTTTTGTTTCTTCTCTTGATCCCGTGCTTTTTTTGACTCAAGGGCACAGGGTCAAATAATTTCTTGAATTAGAACTTGGGGTATGGGATGGGGATCGAAACCAGTTGAAGCTCTTACTGGAGTCCTGAACCAAAAATCTTGGCTCCAAAAGCATCCCAGCAGCCTAGGTCCAGTCTCTCACTATGGCAATGTGGTGGGAGACAATACATTTACTCAATGTGACCAGCTTTGCAAAGCAGCAGGGAGCCTAGGTACTGGCTACACAGTGATGTTAGGACAGAAGGATTAAAGCAGCACAGTGGAAGTAGGAGGAGCCACGTAGACATGATTAAACTCTGGTGTTAGTAGGACCTCAATTCTGATTTTGTGAGGTCTTGCCAATGCTTGACGGGAGCAATTTGATTCCCGTGTTGTAGTGATTGCAAGTTTCAATGTTCTTATAATTTCATATACGTTGGGGACAAGGAAGGACAAAGAAGAGGAAGAATAAGCTAAAGAAACAAAACAGAGTCAGGACAATGGCTGTTTCCTTTGGGAAAGTCAGTGATATTATCAAAAGTGCCCTTGCTATAATGGCACACTAGAGGTATACTTGGTAGACTTCAAGATTCAGGTTAGAGAAACTGAGGGAACTCTTTCAGTCATCCCACACTCTACGAACTAAGCAAATGCTACTTGTTTTGAACCATTGGATTTTTGTGATTGTTTATTACACAGCATTGGGTAGCAGTAGATAATCCATATACCTGCCTATGAATCCCTTTGAGTCCATTTTAGTGTGAATTCAATTTGTTCAGCATTCAGACTTTTAATCTTTAAAGGTTACTTGTCTGTTGCTCTACTGGTGCGTGTCTACTCTTTCCATTCACATTTTGATGTCCTTTTGATCACGCCAACAGTTAAGTGGACTTCTTTGTACACTCTTTTCTGATATACTATTAGTCTCTCATTTGCCTTTGGCATCGGTTTCATGCTAGTATTAAAGCTTCAGGATCTTTGTTACAGGTTGAATTTCTGATTGATTCTCTTTTGGCAACCTGCTTGTTTTGCTACAGAGTCTTACTAAGTCTCCTAATTTGGCTTTGCCCTCATGTCAGTTCTTCTGCCTTAGCATCCACATGTTGCGATTCCAGTCATGAGCCATGCTTAACTTCTTTTCTTTGGTGTATTTCATGCATGTTTCTGTATCAAGTCTTTTACACATTTATTCCTTTTTAATCTTTAAAAATATAGAACAGAAGGCTAAAAGATGAAATAGTTAGGAAAGCGCTTGCTGCAGCAACATCAGTAGTCATATAAAAGCTGGGCCCAGAGGCCTCTACCTTAATCCCATTGTTGGAGAGACAACAGTGGAAAGATGTCTGGGGCTTGTTAGCCAAATCAGCTCTGGACTCAGTAAGAGAGACTATCTCAAAGCATAGGCAGAAAGAAATTGAGGAAGACACTTGATGTCAACCTCTGGCTTCAATATGCATGCTCACCTCCACATATAGGTATATACATACACACACACACACACACACACACACACACACACACACACTATTGCTTTGTAAAGTTCTTGCACTGCAAGTATGAGGACCTAAGATTGATCCCCATAACCCACGTAAAAAAAAAAATCCAAGTGTGGTTGCATATGCTTTTAACACCAGCACTGAGGAGGTAGAGACATTAGCATCCCTGGAACTTGCTGACTAGCCAGTCTAACTTCTTTGATGAGTTCCAGGTCAGTGAGAGACCCTGGTCCAAATCAAAGGTAAAGGGAACCTGCAAAATGGCACTTGAAATGCCTTTGGCATATGTGTGTGCAACACACATCTATGCACTTAGCACACACAGAATATATATATATATATATATGGGCAGGTATGTGAGTGCACAGACAAGCACTTGCTTCTGTAATTTCTTATTCTTGTTTAGGGGCTGGGGTAGGAATTAATTTTTTTATTCAATGTGAATTTACTATGTATTTTACAGTTTATTGGCAATTTTCTCTTTCTCTTGGTACTGATGCTATCCTTAACAGTTGGTCATTGCTGTTTCCAAAGGTTTTCCTTGCCAGATAACATGGAGGACTTTAGTCCACCAAATCTTAGAATGATAGCTCAGAGTCCTGCTTTATTGAAACAGTAAGGATGCCAGCCTTCTAGTCTACTCTATGGCTTCTTAGTATTTAACCACACATCCAGGGATCTTCTAGAAGGCCCAAGGTGTATCACTGTCGAAGGATAAATGGCAGGGTTAAGAAAGACCAAAGGAATAGGACAGATATAAAGAAATCCACACACAGATTTCCTTATGGCCTATTTCTTCTGCAGGGAGACACATCTCACATGTGGTATGTTTCTTTCTCCAGCAGTGCAATACTACAAAAGCTATGATGCATATTGTTGCCAAGGGAAACCCATTAGCCATTCAGTGCCTGGCTAAGATTCCTAGAGATGCTTTGAAAGTTACTGTAAAATTGACAGCATGAAGCAGAAGAAAGCTACCCTGCTACCCACAGGGTTGAGTTCGGGTGTTGACCATGTGGTTTACTAAGGAAGCATTTGTGGAGACACACTCTCATGTCTTCTTCCAGCTTTTGGCGGCCAGGGGTTTTGAATCTTCTTGCAGACAAATCACTCCAATCTCTGCCTCTCTCTGTCCAGGCCCACCTTCTTTATGAAATTTTATGTTGCTTTCCTTTTACAATGAGAACCATCATCCCTTAAGTTAGGATGATTTCACCACAAGATGCTTAACTGCATCTGCAAAGGCTTTTTTTTATTATTCCAAATAAATCACACTCATGTGAGTTTTAGGAAGTTAGGAGTTGAACATGGATTTTTCAGGGGTCACACCATTCACTTGATTACAGTGTTGGAGGTTTTTACTGGGGGCTCACTTAGGGCACCCCAGTGATTTGTTATGTACTAAAACTCCACACTCTCAGAAGAAAGAGCTATTGTTCACTATAAATTACAGTATTTAAGTAAATAATGCAGGCAAGTGAACTTCCTGTACTAGTTAAGGACCTGTGTGAATGTCACATACTTATTGCTACACGAGCGCTCTCCTTTGCAAGTAGGCCCTAAAGAGAGCAGCAAGAGCTCTTCTCTGTGAATTCCATCCCCTTTGTCTTTAGCGAAGGCATCTTAACAGCAAGTCTTTTATTAAGACCCCATGGTACATGGACTAACCTGTGACACTGACCTCATTCATATACTCGAGGATGAAGATCATGGATTTAACCAGCTGAAACTAACTCTGTTAATGTATAAAGATGTCCCAGCAAAGGAGCTTCTCAAATGTCTTCCCAAGAGGTAGAACTTTAGAATGGAACCTCCAGTTTTGAATGACCTCAGTCTCTGCGTCGTTAGTATAGAGCCAGGCAGCAGCATGATTGAAGATTTTCTCATTCGAGAATAAATCCATTTCCATGGACAGCTCTCTCTTAACCCCAAGACAAGCTATCCAATATCCACAGTGCTCTTATAATTCTTATAATGTCTGCTAAAGGGCATGCTAAATGTTCAACAGTCCCAGAGTCTGGGTTTTTAGTTTATTGATCAGAGAAATTTCCTCTGATTTCCATTGAGCATCATTAACGTTAAGGTTGAGGCAGTCCAAAGCAGGTACTATTAGTCCTCAGCCAAGAGCCAGATATGAGCAACTGGGATCTTGTTGTTCAGAACTTCAAAAACGGCAGTGGCTTTTTTCTACTACTGTAGCAAAAGCAAGATGCAGTGGTGCTAGATAACTACATTGAAAGTCAAAGTAAGAGGCTCCAATAAGATCTCTCTCTCTCTCTCTCTCTCTCTCTCTCTCTCTCTCTCTCTCTCTCTCCCTCCCTCCCTCCCTCCCTCCCTCCCTCCCTCCCTCTCTCTCTCAAATTGATCCATTCTATAATATGGGAGAAAAGCATTAGCCTTTAAGGGTCAGACATTTGATTTGAACAAGAACTCATTAGCAGCCTGAAAAAAAAATGCTTCTCAAAGCCACAAGAGTGCATTTGCATTGTTTATTCTTCATGTTTTTTCCCTCTCACAGAGGCTCCATAGGCCCCAGAGCAAAGCATCAGTTATGGGAATTTGTTCTGTTTCCAATACTCAAAGTATTAAGTTTCAATTGGTCCCCCCTCCCCAGGCATGGCAAAAAGCAAAGGGACTTGTAACATTTTCCCCCATGGAGCTTTCCTCTCTGTAACATTTATGAAATTATAATTTTACAATCCCATTTTTTTATCATGTGTGCATAAAATCGTTATAAAACCATTTGTATTTTCATGGATGTAAGGATGTATGCTTCATCCTTAGCAGTGAATTCAGCATTTACAGGGTTAAGGTTATAGCTGCTAGGTATGTCTGCAGGAATGTAAAGATGTGGGCATGCTGGCCTTTCCTTTGGAGTAGAGAGCAGTTAGCTAGGCACTTTGGGAACACTTGGCCACCTTCTATTTGGAGAAGCGCTCAACAGGTAAAGCACTACCTGGATGTATTTCTTTTCCATTTTATCTAACATGAACCAAAGAATCAGTGAATCCAAAGTGCCAAGTCCCTTGGGATTAATTTTAACAATTTTCTATGGAATTTGGAAATCTTACTAATACATTTACATTTTAAAGTAGAACAACCATGTTGATCTGAACATGGTTGGCACCCTAATCATCTGAGCAGTAGAATTCAAATGTTTCTTCTTCTTCTTTTTTTTTTTTCAAATAATTCCTTAACCACAATCAGTGAGTGGTATTTGTGCTAGTGAGTCCCAGAGCCATGATAATTTTAGGGATTCTCAATGCCACACACATGTGAAGGTTGTTTAAGACCTACCTACATAGTTTAAATTGTAGCTCAAGTTCATTGTAGAGAAAGGACATGTGATTCGACCATCATAGGAAAAGCAGGTGACTTCTGGAGAAATATCTATGCTGGTTTTCTTCCATGAGGCTTATCAGAGGAGTGCTCCCGTGTGTGTGTGAGGAGTGGTAGTAGTAGTAGTGGTAGTCGTAGTGAAAGCTGTAGAAGTACGTATACAGTGTTTGGACTTGAAGGGTTACACTATAGAGTTGAGTAAAAGGCCTTTTGGGGGAGCTGCTTATCAGGGAGGCACCCTTCATTTAGCTAAATAGGCATGAGACAGTCACTTCGACCTTGCTTGTCAAGAAGACCCACAGGGTACCTAGCAGAAAAAGAGAACATGGCATTTGTGTCTTCATTTTGTGTCTGTCTCCTTTACTTTGGCTGAAGGCATGAAGAGCATTTATTGTCCTTCTCTTTGCTCTTAAGTCACATAGGGTGCTTGAAACAGTAGAACCTCACAGGACACATCCCCTCCCCCAAGTGAGGACACTTGTCTATAAAGAGGAAGATCTACTCTGGAGAAAAAGTAATAGTGTCCTGAAAACCACCTTGTCCCCTCAAGCAGCCAGGACATCTATGGACCACTTTATGGGATTGTGATTGAGACAGTGAGCAAGGAGACGGCATCTAAAGCAAGACTGTTTAATTAAGCATACATCTGTATCACTCCTTTGGTCCCAATTCTTTCTCTATTTCAGGCTCAAGCTCACACTGCTACCCCTCAGTGACGATAATTTGTGATCACTCAACCCCTGTATCTGTTCATCCTTCTAACATGGCCACACTGAATCACTCTTTTCTGTTTTCTACCTTTGCCCACTTCCCTGTGTGTTTGTCCATATGCACATGTGTGCATGTGTGTGTTCAGGCTGTGACATTGGGTGTCTTCCTCAAACATTCATTTCCTGTTCCTCCTCCTATTATTATTATTTGAAACAAGGTCTCTCACTGAACCTAGAGATCACTGATTCAGTTACAATGACGGGCTAGAAAGCTGGGAGATCTTCCTTTCTCTGTCCCCCAACACTGGGAGTGAAGGCACATGCTGTTTTTTCTAAGTTTTTGATGAGTTCTGAGGCTCTGAACTTGCTCTGCTAGCTTCCCTTTAAGTCTCTTCGCACACCAAGAAAAGGAAGCCAAACCTAGCCTTTTTGGGCTGCCAAAGCTCAGGTTTCTACCCTCAAATCTCTGATTATATGCTAGTGCCTTCTTTTTAGATTCAGATCCTGGGGAAAGCAGAAGATGTTAACTGCAAATCATTGGGACTATAAAAATAGAACAATGAGTCTCTCTTATTTGCATAACTTGAATGCCAAATTTCTAGATGCCAGTCAAGGATCAACCTTGTGAATAGAACTTGTTAGGTGGAAACTGAGTCTGGAATCATGGGGAGCAAAGATTTGCACCAAGAAAGACCATAAGCAAAGATATTTCTTCATTCAACATAGACCAACAGGGGCTGTATTTGTTTCCTGTCTGCTACTGTGATAAAATGCTCTGACCAGAAACACCTTAGGGGAGAAAGGGTTTATTTTACAATATCAGGTTATATTCCATTATTACTTGGAAGTCAAACAGGAACTTGAAGGAGCCAGTCACACCCAAAATCAAGAGCTGCAAGGAATGAATTCATGTATGCCTACTTCTCAGATGACTTCTTCCTTCATCAAGTTACATAATCAAAACTATCTTTTATATAAGTGTCCACAGTTCAACCAGGTCTGGACAATCATTTCCTAAGTGATTCTAGATTGTGTCAAGTTGGCAAAACTAATCCTTAAAGGGGGGGCCAATACACAAAGGTAACTGTTAGTCTTCCCTTGACAAAGGCCCTAGTATGTCCTCAATTCCCACATCATCCTCATCTTATTTGGCATAGAAGACTCTAGTGCAGGTGTCACAGGCTGGATGTCATAGCCTTCCACTCAGCTAAGACTCAAAGAAAGATAGAGTTAAAGCAAGAGAGAAGCTGTTTCCGGGTTAACAGCCATATTAATTTCAGCCCTCTTAGTCCCTTCTCTTGGGTTTTAAGAATTAATTTTAGGACAAGTATGATGACTCAGTGGGTAAAGATGCTGGCTAGTGAGCCCAATGACTTAAGCTTGATGCTTCAGACCAGAATGGTGAAAAGAAAGAACTGACACCTTCAGGTTGTCCTCTGTCCACCATGTGTACACTGTGGCACACATATACCTACTCATGTAAACAGACACTAAGTAAATAGCTGCAATAGAATTAGTTTAATCAGGGAATAAGGCTGAAGCTGCATTCTCTGCATCTAACTTCATTTAACCAGAGAAACAGAGCTGCCCCTGCCTTTCTGTGAAGAGGGATTTTGAGGAAGAGGTGTGAGAAGTTTTCTTTTAACTGTTAAAGAGCATCAAAAACAATTTTGAATTTTGACATATAAAGAATAAAATGTATTGAGGAAGCAGGGCCCAAAGACCAGGAAAAAGAGCAAGACACCCATGGGGTTTAAATAGAGAGCTAATCAAGAAAATCAAAACCATGTTTGGCTTCTGCTTTAACCAGTTTGAGCCCCAATTTTCATAATTTTCTAGACTGTTGTTAGCCTCTTTCAATATGATATTGAAGGCTTTTTAGTACCTGACCAGATTCATGGGTGTGACAACACAGAACTGCAGAACATTGCAGTCGCCTCCTTGGATGGATGCTAACCAGTCAAGGGCCTCTCTGGTTTGAAGCACCTCTGCCAGCCCAAGGAGTTTAGTTAGGCTTGTATCATTTGAATGGAGTAGACAAGCTCTCTGTTGTATTGGCTTACAGATTGGGGGAGTTTCTTTATCTTGCCAGAGTGGACTGTACCCCCAGAACTGAGTTTCAAGCCAGTGGGATTTCCTAAAACTAGGAGTAATCCTACTTTTTGCAACTGGTTCATCTCATTTGAGACTAATACCAGGATTAAGAATTCATTCTTCCTTAAGATTTTCTGAAAAGGTAGTTGAATAAGTACTTGGCAAGAGATTAAACCAGATACTAGGTAAGCTGGTGAGTAAAGTCTTTAACACACTGTAGAAAGGCATGACAGTACCCCAGTTCCACAAGAAAAATAAAATTAAGAGGGTGGTTGAGACAAGGAGAGACTACTAGAATTCCAATCTACACAGAGGGTGAAGTCAGGTTTCTTTTTAACAGTTAAATGTTGTTGTTTTAATAGAGGATAAAGCATCACTTTGGATGTAGCTGCCAATAGAGGACCATAGATTGATGCCAGGCCTGGGGTGGATGGAAACCTCTGCTGAAATCTATTCTCTAGAATGAGTTATCTTCTTTTTAATAGTTCCCCCCCCCCCAGATTTAGTTGTCTTGATGTTGGTTTTTCTTTTCATTGTTTTCTTTTTATTTTCTATTTTTGAAAAAAAAACCATAAAAGTAAGATAGTTCTTGAAGTTTTACTGATTTTTGTATAGAACTCAGAAAAGGGTTACTGTAGAAGATAAAATTATTTGGTTTGTAAAAGTAGCTGAAGACCTAAGGGAGAAGGAAGCAACAGAAGGTTCTATGGAACACTTAGAGAAGACCAGAGAAGTATTTATATATAAGCAAGCTGATTTTAATCTGAAAAGAGCTGATTCAGATAATAAAATTTATTGAAGAAAGCAATGATTTGAGTTTTTATACAAAACTATCACTGGCTTCATCTATGGCTTTTTTTCTTAGTGTTGAAGCATTGAAAGTATTTTCATCTAAAACTTTGATTTATTGAGATGAGGATGAGTCCTTAGTTGGGAATTTAAGGGCAGAAATTTAACAGGCTGTGAAACTAGAATTCTTCATTTAGTGCTTAGATGACCTTTCAGATCCTTTGATAGTAGGGATTACAGGAAGTCTAGACTCCAAATCTGGGAATAACAAAGGGACAGAAGCCCCAGGAGAATGTATGAAAGCCAAAGGTCAAGTGAGAGGGTAGATGTGGTCATTTTCAGTCTGAGCAGAAGAAGTGATTCACATGGCTAGAAATTCACAGGCTTTCATATACTCAGAGTCAAAATAAGCTAAAACAAAGCATGCTCTGAAGCATACTCTGTCATATCAAGTGATTTCTAAATACAATGTTTCTGAGGGTGATAATCTTGAAAATCCTGCTGAAGATATATGTCCCAGGCTAGATTTCAGACAGTCTAAGTCTGATCTGTGGGCAAGATACTTGGGCATTCAGAGGAATAAACAAGCTGGTTATCGTTTCTGATGAGACCACACATAGAACTTTTCTCCTCTCTCATACAGATAATGATTTAGAAAAATTGTTTTTAGAGGAGCTTGAAGTCATTTGTAGGTCTGATGGCTATTGTATAGGATTCACTTGTGGGCTGAGAACTTTATCCAGTGGAGAGTGTGGCAGGGAGGATAGTTTGAATTAAGAGACATGGGTCTAAGGTGGGAAATCTATATGTTTAGCTGTAGTTGGAATGGTGAGAACTTGCAAGGGTCCCATATTTGTTCTGGTAGGTCTTTAAGGTAGATATAACCCTCAGGTTTAAGATTTAAGGTGGAGTGTAATTAGGGTACTGATATTGGTCAGCATGGTTCCTGAGGAGTCTTATAGCAAGCTCAAAGGAGATGGTTCAATAGGCTAGAGGAGAAGAGGCATAGCTTCCAAAGGACATAGACCTTGGAAGTGTATAGACCTTGGATGTGGTCCCAAATTTTAGAAGAGTGAAAAGAAGAGTTGGGGCTACAGATGCTGAAACTCAAGCAATAATGTGATGAGGTATTGCTTTGAGGTGGAGTATGCTTTTCCTAATTTTCTCAAAGGCTGAAGGGGTATTTAAAGGTGATACCTAAAGCTTGTAAGACATGTTGAGTTGTTTGAGGGACAAAGGCTGGACTGTTACATCTTTGGAGGAAGTATAGACCCCAAATCTGGGAATATGTTCTGAGAAAGATACTTGAGTGCTATCAAAGGCCTTTTCTGTTTTCATTGGGAGGGCTTCCAGTCAGTCTGAAAAGGTGTCAGTAGATACACATGGGAAATGAAAAAGGAAAAGAGATGGGACAGTGTCCACAAGAGAGGTTCAGGGAAAGTAGGGTGGTAAGGGACACAAGGAGGCAAGGATTATCACTACAACATACTTTGTTAAACATTTATACTGCTAACTAACACCTTATTTGTTAATTAAAGACAGAGTGACTATGTATTTGTATTATTTGTACTTTGGTACATAGGTGAAATCCATTTGTCTGCCCTGTCCAAGTACTCTCTTGACTCCTGAGTGGGCAAGGAAGTAGGCGGCCTCAGAAATCTTTGAGGACTGATAGAGTATAGAGAGGGTCGTTTTGATGAGATTTGGACATTTCATTCCCAGCAATAGATAGCGAGTGTAAGGAACCTGTGAAGAGCTTTTCAATGAACTGGACATACAATTATGTAGTCGGCAGGGAATCCCTCTTTGGTGACCAGCAGGGAGGATTATTTTCCCATCTTTATAAAGCTTCTTCCTCTATTAGGCCCTCTTACACTGTTTGTCTATATTAGTAGATAATCATTGGAGTATCAAGGGCCTCAGAGGTTATAAGTAGAAAAATGGTACCTTTCTTTGTTTCCTTATCTGCCTCCATTCCTGTGTTTCTAAGCTTTGGGCTTTTGTTGACCCTTTTAACGGATGACTGCAACCTACGTTAGGACACAGCAACCTCATAAGAGGTGTGTTTAATAGGTGAGTCTTTAGATTTTAAGAACCTTCTTTTGTTCCAGATTGTTGCATGTGAGTTCAGGTCAAGGGAAACATATTTGGAGTCAGTATAAATGCTAAATCTTTTATCTCTTGTCAGGATGAGAGATCTTAAGGGTAACCAGTTGTGGCAGATGTGTTCAAGGGATTTCTATAGTTTGGGCCATAGTTGTTACCGAATATCCTTTCTTATTCTATTTAGAATAAAAATTGTTGCCATCTATATACTGTGTATTCTGGATTTGGAAGTATGGAGGCTGTTAAGCTTATGCAGTCTTCCTGCGGAAATCCTAAAACTTCCAGGTGCATGTATGCAATGAGTTCTTTTATGGAGAAGAGGTATGGGATTTAGTGCTTTCATTTGTGTGTAGAAGTATCAAATTCACAATAGGAGGGTCTATTATGAATACTGGGTCAGTAGGACAATGGCTGTCACTGCAGTAAGGCACGCAGGCCATCCTTTAGTCATGTTATCAAGGTGTTTAGAAAGGAAATACGTTCATGTGTTATAATAATTCTTTGATCTGATGTGAGAAGGAAGCCTAGGTAAGTAATTGTTGATTGAGTTGAGGCTTTTCTTTTTTCTTTTGAATAACTGTGTATCCTGTTGGGCCTAGGAAATCTATGAGAGTGATTGTAACCTGGAGAGACAGTTGCTGTAAGCAGTATGAAGGAGCACACAGACCTCATAGTGTTATGAGGAAAGGAGAAGACAGATCTGAAGCAAGGTTCCTCCTACAAACATGGATTATTTCAGAATCTTTGGAAAAGAACTGTCCAAGTGTGCTGTTGGAGTGATAAATGTCAAGGTTAAGACTGGGAGTGAAAAAAATGACCCTAAGACTCTGAAATAGGGGTATGAGACAATGATATCTTGCATGTTACCTAGAGTAGAACTGAGAGGGAGATATGGGTTGGGGCAATGAGAGTATAGAACAACAACTGTATTTGTAATGATCTTAATATCTGGATCTAGATTCTATGATTCATATAGCTACGTGACATAGAAAATAGGAGTATTACACAGGGGGAATTAAGGAAGTTAGCCGTCAATCATTTAGAAATAAGGATCTGAGTTCTTTGAAGACCTTGGATTCAAAGAGGGTATTAAGGCTTGCATTACAAATAGGAGTGTTTTAATTTGATGCAAATAGAATATAAGAAGTTTTGATTGGTTTTGATGAGTGACACATAGAGGAAGGGACTTGAGTGATTATTAAAGTGCATTTCGGAGAACAGAGACAATGTTAGTTTCTGATGGACTATAGTTAGCATACCAAGGAAATGAGTTTGAGATAATTCAGTATCCCAGTGTAGCCTGGTGTCCAGCTTGGAAATACAATTTCTAAACACAGGAATTGGGCAGGAAGGCAAGATTGGATAGGAATGGCTAAAGACCTGCTCTCCTAGAGCACACAGTAACAGGAGCTACCTTTAGGGTAAGAGAGGATGCCATTGACTCCAATTATTGAGGTATCAGGGAAAGAGTGGTCTTTAAAATTTTGGCAGGACAGACTAAGCAAGTCCAATGTATAATAGAACAATAAGATATGTACAGATCCAGGAGAGAGCTACTCGGGTCTGCCAATTAGATGGTACAAGATGGAGCTTGATATGATCCTGTGGTATGTCAGCTTGTTTTCTGTAGTAGGCTCAGATGATTCATTGCTGGAGAGTAGTGAGTACCTTTTATCATTGTTTGGCATGAATGAGTTTGACTTTTCTTTTAAGGGGACGATTGTCTTCCAAAGTCTAATTTATAGGCTGTGCAAGACATAGGAATATGGGGCTTTTAATTGGGGGTAGGAGGTTGTTGTTCTGAGGACCAGGGTAAGTATACCTTAAACAGGAGCTAGGAGGTGTTTGGGATTGAACAAAGGTGATGTTTTTCTGTTAGGTTAAGTTTGAACCTAAAGAGCTCCATAGATGGATAGACTTGCTCTTTATTTTAGGCCTTCCTATGGACTCTTTTATATTGTTTTTTTTTTTTTCTCCCCAATCCTGTGCACACCAGTTGTTAAGCACTAAAGGATGGGTCTTATGAGTTTGTTTTGTAGTAACTGTGGACATTTTTCTGTTTAACAAAATTTGCGTCTGATACCTGGTGCTGACTGAGAGACAAAGTGCATTCTTAGGAAGAATCTTGCTTTAGGGTAGTCTGGGATTATGCCTGGTATATTTTTGAAGGGCTTCTGAGGTTAGTAAGGGAAATGGGTCTTCACTTGCTCCCCATCCAACTTCTCTAACTTCACTAGAATTAATGAATTTGGAAATAATCCTTTTCATGTCTTCTACCAGGCAAGAAAGCATAGGATTCTTTTAGTCTGGTCTAGGATAGAAGGATACATAGTAGTTCTATCTTGGGTCTTTCTTGGGGATTGTGGTGTATCTTAGTGGTGTAGCTGTTGGCAGTGTAGCGCATTCCTGCATACTGTTGGTTTAGCCCAAATGTGTGATTGCTCTTCTGGAGTGACAGAGGATGAAAGGAAGCTATATATTTCCAAGTTGGGTCATAAGAGTATAATTCAAAGTCTGTTTTAAGTTATGACTGATTAGTAGGGAAAGAACCCTAACTTAGTTTCAATCTGAGAAAAATTAGAAATGGAAAAAGGCATACAGGTATGAAGAATGGTCTAAGCTCCAACTACTTCTTGGAGAGGCAGATTGACAAAGCTGTCTTGAAAGTGGCATGCAGAGAAGGTATGGGCAATGAGGTGGGGTAAAGTGGCAAAAAGTTCTGGAGTCATGCCAGATAGGGGGATGGAGACTGAGTTGGAAGGAGGCGAGGACCCCCTGATGAGTGAGGTCAAAGTCAGAGTCAGAGTCTGTAGGAATTAAAAGGAGAGAGAGAATAGGTTGGGGGGAAAAGAAGGAACATGGGACAAACAGAGAGATGGTTTGAACAGTGAGCAAGTCGGGAAACCCGAATATAAGGATCATCAAATCATTTGCCAAGATGGCATCAGTTAAAATTGAGTATGAGTGGGGCCTTGTGATTAAGAGACATTTTGAGGTCAAAGTCATGTTGCAATAAAGAGTCAGGTATTTAGGCTGAATATCTTGCTCTAATGAGAAAACACTGAGATTTCTTGGGAACATCTCAAGGGAGAATACTCTGATGTACTGATTGTCAGCATCTAGAGGGAGGAGAGACAAGAACAGGAGGATGCTGTTTTGCTCTGAACCTCCTGCCTACCAGAGCATATTTGCCCTTGGGGCTTGGGATTGAGGTGGCACAGAATCAATGGCTCAGACTCCAGGAGCAGATGAGAACGCCACAGCAAGCTCTTGAAAACTGCTGCTTCAAGCTCCTTTATTAATCCTCCAGCGTGCCCTTTATACCTTCCACCCTCGTCCCATTGGTTCCAAGTAAGCATCTCTTCCAAGAGGTAGGTCCCAAGGTGCTGATGGACTAGGATTGTCTGCATCACCAACTCTTAGGCTCTCAGACAGTCTTCAATTAGGTCCTTATGAAGTTGCTTCAGCGGCTGTGTGTGGTAGCAACTGGTTCATCATTGAGGCCTGCCGTTTGTCCTACAGAAGGCACATCAGAAAGGACCACTTTTGTGGCCTTCTGAGGAGAGGGATTAACCCTGATTGGTGAAAGGAACCTAGCAAAGGACATTCCTACTTTGCCAGAGTCTTCTTGAAAAGGAGAAAAGGATACAAAGAACCAATTCACAATGAGACTTTGAGAAGTGTCCCTGACAGGGTCAGTCCATTGAAGAAGTGGGCAAACCCAGTGACAGGACTTTTGGCAAGTTAGAAGTGAAAAAAGAACGGTATATATTAGGTAGTGTTATACTGTCTTTTCTTTCAGGATAACAGAGTGTCTTCCTATCTAGTAGGAGGGTAGCCACAACTAGGATCCATCAATTGCAAATGGGATGTAAGACTCTTCACAAAGGGTTAAAAAGGCTGACTTGTGCATACTATGATGGGCAATGGCAGTCTGGAAACGCATCCAAGAAATGTTGGGGTCCCACTGGAGAGAAGCTCCAGCTAGAGATTTTCAGTTAGTGTGGACTGATTGACCAGCCACCTCAAGCACCAGAGTGAAGGAAGGTCAAGGGTGTCAAGGAAAGGGCTCCCTGTATACAACAATAGTTGCTAGAAATGGAGGCTGGGGTTGCATGAAATAAACTATCTGAAGACAGAGGCAAAGGCATAGTGCCAGCTCTTCTTACCAAGGGCTAAGTTTTATATAGAGTTGACCTTTCGAGGACAGAATGTTGAATGAAGCAAGTAGCTACATCCAAGAAATCCTCTGAAAGGTAGTTACAGAGCTAATTTCAAGAAGTTGTCAGCAGAGTGGTTGAATTTCCCCCATTTGTTACCCATCTGTCTTAGCAGGCTTTGGGATAGATGTGACATGGTGAACAAAGTACTTTCCCACTTAGCTAAGACTCAAAGAAAGAGTTAAAGCAAGGGACTGCCACTCATGAATTCATAGAAAATATTGTTTTTTCCTTTCAGAACATTCTAACTTTGCTGCCTCAGATCTGTGGCATTAACTATCAACAGTATCTAAGGAAGGTTATTCGTTCAGGTCATAAATGGAAAGCTATATCGGACTTAGTGTCCTTTACATTTCTTGGTTATTCAGGTGTATTATACAGAACTTGGCCAAGCTCACTTGTGATGGCCTAGCAAAACATTTTAGCCTCTTTTTGTGGCAAATAATTTCCATCTTGGCTGCTCATTTTAAGAGAGTAGCTTCGGTCCTTTATGGGATATAGTGGAATGGGAGAGTTATTCTCTTACTTGCCCCTGAGAGACTTCAGACTTGCTTATTTTATACTGTTCTCTATTTTATGCTCTATAAATATTACTGTATTTTAGATTTTCTTTTAAAGAATGTTATCCATCATTGCTGTTTGGAATGAAGTATAGTAGGATAGGGTGGCTCAGAATGTGGACTTACAATGCCACTGTAGCCTCAAGGTGCTGTTTTTTCTCCAAACTTAAAAAAAACTCAAAAAATCATATTTTAAATGTTTGTGTATCTTCTTGAGTGTGTGCTTATGTAGTAAATGAATGCAGACACCCACAGAACTTAGAAGAGGGCATTGGATCCCCTAGAACTGGAGCTATAGGTCACTATGAACTTCAGTGTGAGTTCAAGGAGCTGAACCTGGGTCTTTTGCAAGTGTGGTATGTGCTTTTAACTGCTGAGCCATCTCCCTCCACCCCATCTTGATGCATGTTTTTCATTAAGAAATGGAGCCTGAAGTCTGTAGTCAGGCAGCAGCCCCAGTGGAGGAATAAGGACACCAACCCACTCACAAATCTTTTGACACAAAATTTGTCTCGTCTACAAGAAATGCAGGGACAAAGATGGAGCAGAGATTGACAGAATGGCCAAACAATAACGGGCCCAACTTGAGACTTATCTCATGGTCAAGCATCAACCCCTGACACTATTAACGAGACTCTGTTATAGACAGCAACCCAGAATAACTGCCCTCTAAGAGGTTCTACCCGGCAGCTGACTGAAACAGATGCAGATACTCACAGCCAAACACTGGAAGGAGGTTGCGGACCTCTATGGAAAAGTTTGGAGGAGGACTGAAGTCCCTGAAGGGGATAGGAACTCCACAGAAAGATCATCAGAAGCAACTAACCTCGAACTGTGGAAGCTCTCCAGAGACTGAATCACCAACCAAAGAGCATACATGAGCTTGACTGAGATCTCTAGCACATATGTAGCAGAAGTTGCATTTTCTTTAGTGGAAGAGAATGAGCCTAATCTTGCAGAGACTTGCTGCACTAGGGTGGATAGAGAAGAGATTGCTGAGATGACATAGAGAATATGTAGACCTCTTTATTAATGGCAATAAGATAAGCAATATAACATGTAGGTATCCAGGTGTATGGTAATGGAGAGTCATGGACTCTAGAATGTCTTAATTGGTACTAGAGAATACAAGAGGTGGGGGTTGATTTAATGGAAGTATTACACCTACTCTGTTTCTATGAGGCCATCACCTTATATAGAGGAGTGAACGTCCAATGATGTATATGCAATTCAGTTATCCATGCTCCTTTAATCTTTCATTCATACTTCTATAACTGATTCAATAAACTAGTTGGCCTGCCAAATTGGACTTGAGTAGAATCATTTCTTTGGTTTGTCATCAGTATCCTATCTGGGAAGATTAGATGTCTGATCATTTCTTCCTATGAAAAGTAATGAGACAATCCCTTCTATGTGTTTAAGCCAAGATTTCCTTATCAGTCATGGAACTTAACATATTGCCAATAGTATCTTGGTTTGGATTCCTAAGATCTCCTTGGTCTCTGTGATCCCCATTAAAATGATTTATAAAGACACAAAATGTTGTATAGAATGTAGAGTTTATTGGAGAGTAAAGTACGCCATCAACAACAACAAAAAAGAATGAGACCACTGTCCTAATCTACATTAGACAGGCAAAGACTGTCTAGAGCAAGCATCTTGTTTTGAAGGATTTTGCTCTGTAAATACGATTGAAAGGCTGGTTTGGATTCTCTCAAAGGAGGGAGCAATGACATCAGAAATCCTCCTGTTGTATTATGTTATAAGGGTTAGGGCTTTTGTGGCTAGATTTAGATATTCATTAGTATCTTTTAGAAAAATGTCATGTCTTCTGGGAGAGACCTATGACTTAGATCACACCATTCTGACCAGTGATTAAAGTCTTCCCATTCCAATTCTTTGCCTTAAATATATTGACAATGAAGTCAGGGTCCATCCCCAATGTCCTTCAAGCCTGCTAACATCTAACTAGATGTCTAACAATATTCAAGAGTTGACTGATACTCTAAAATAGTTTTAGGAGGAGGATATTGGGTCATTATAGCTACTTATGGCAAAAACATCCTTAAGAGACCAAGGAGTCCCTGAGCTTTGGATATATGTTGCAGGGCTATCTAATAATGAGAGGAAATAAAATAGTAGTTAAGCATGTAGGCTCCGAGGACTAACAGATTAAAACAGGCTTAATCAGTTTCTACTTTGAAAATCTGGAGCTATAATTCTAAAGCTGTTACTAAAAGAGGTAATGTCTATAGCCTGCATCTGATTTTGTAGACTGTGTAGAACAGATGAGACAGTATCTGAATTATCAGGAATATCCAAACAACATTTAATCATGGTATTAGCATAAGTGGTCTGATTGGCTGTGAGGATATCTAAAGCCAATGATGTTTTCTAATTGGTTTTCTTATCATTCGGATTTCAGAATGAGAAAAGAGTCTTCCTTAGGCAGTGTCGTTTAAAGTCTTTTGAGTGTGTTAAGTAAGAGTCTTAATATGCCAAATGACATCCTCTAGTCATAGTAGATGCAATAAATATGAAATCTAGATAATTAAACCAATTGCAGAAACTTTGGGTTCAACTATATTGTAATGTAAGGAAACTCATAGAATGGTGTAGAGTTTTTCCTTGTCTCTACCTACAAGGAAATCTTAAACGTGACAAGCCAAGCTGGGGCTAACTAAAACTAAAGGTTAGTTTTACAGAGCCATTGGGTATCATTGTTGCGAGATTTTAGGGCAAAAGCCTGGGGGGGGGCCTTGATAACCCCAACAAATAAGAGTTGGCTTTCCTGGGCACAATATGCCAATTAAAGAGATAAGCAATAGAAGCAGAGAAAAAAATTGTTGAATGTGACTGGCTTCACTTTGAAGAGAACACATAAGGGGTACAGTGATATATCAATTCATCCATCTTTGGTATACTTACATGAAGTTTAGACCTAAATATTGGAAGCAAGAGGTATACACAATCAGCCCTAGTCACATGGTCCTGCCCTTCATTGACTCACACATTGGAGAATCTGTCAAAGCAGTTCAATAAATTCTCAGGACTATTCAAAATATCTTCCTGAGAGGTAAGTTTTTCCTCTGGCTGGAACCAAGGCTTCATCCATTTTACTTTCTCCATGATGTTGCTGGG
>NW_021604670.1:1634035-1661391 GCF_004785775.1 Grammomys surdaster
GCTGGGGAAATTTTAACTTTATGGTGTTCACTAAGCTAAGTTGTCTGTTTAGAATACCCCATCTCCTCTTTTGGTGAACTACAACATTTGGAGTTGCTTAATGTATTTCTATCCTCATGATCCACTCAGTATCACATGACTCTAGTGAATGAAGGATAGAGTGATCCATACTAGATATCGAATATCACTGGAACACACTTAAGAATTATAATTTTTCTCTCATAAAGGAATTGTTTGGTTTAAATGGACTTTTGCTGGAGTCATCACATATATTCATTTCAAATTGGAAAATGCTCATCATGGTTTCTATAATTATTTTCTCCAACTATTGGGAGGAGAGAGGAAGAGCATGTCTCTGTAGCTCTGTATTTGTTTTCTCCTTTAAAAAGCTCCATCTGTGTCTCTTCTGAATTTTAGTTAAATTGACATACTATTTGAACTAACTTTGGCCTGATTATTGTACTTTTATAATCAATTCCAATCATCTCTTTCAAAGAGGGGGTGCTCATAATAGAACACTAGAAATACTGGCATAATAGTTGCTCATGTTTCTATTCAATTTCCTGACCCTCTGTACTTCTCTCTTGTCTCCTCCCATACCTGATACCACCTATTTTTTTTTTTAATAATTTTTTTTCTCAAATCGTAATTAATTCACACAGGGGTTATAAACACAGAAAGGCAGGATGTGGGGAAGGGTATGGGACTGGAGTGGATACCACCTATTTTTCCTCCCCTCCTCTCTCTCTCCCAAGTTCCTCCATCCCTCTACTTCCTGTGATTGTTTTGATTCCTTTTCTAAGTAGGATTCAAGTATCCATACTTTGGTCTTCCTTCTGCTTAAGCTTTATATGGTCTGTGAGTTGTATGGTGAGTATTATGAGCTTTTAGCTAATATCCACTTATTTGTGAGTACATATCATACATATTTGTGTCTGGGTTACCTTACTCAGGATGATATTTTCTAGTTCCATTCATTAGCCTGAGAATTTCATGAAGTCATTGTTTTTAATAGCTGAGTAGTACTTCATTGTGTAAATGTACCACATTTTCTGTATCCATTCCTCTGTTGAGGGACATATGGGTTGTTTCTAACTTCTGGCTATTATAAATAAGGCTGCAATGAACATAGTGGAGTGTGTGCCCTTGTTGGAGCATCTTTTGGGTATATGCCCAGGAGTGGTATAGCTGGGTCTTCAGATTTCCAGTTTTCTCTGGAACCACCAGATTGATTTCTAGAATGGTTTTACCAGCTTGCATTCCCACTAGCAATGGAGGAATGTTCCTCTTTCTCCACATCCTTGCCACCATCTGCTGTCATCTGAATTTTTTTTTTTTATCCTAATCATTCTGACTGGTATGAGGGGAAATCTCAGGGTTATTTTAATTTGCATTTTCCTGATGACTTAAGGATGTTGAACATTTCTTTAGGTACTTCTGAGCCATTTGAGATTCCTCAGTTGAGAATTCTCTGTTTAGCTCTGTACCACATTTTAAATAGGGTTATTTGGTTTTCAGGATTCTATCTTCTTGAGTTCTTTGTATACACTGGATAATAGCCTACTATGGGACATAGGATTGGTAAAGATCTTTTCCCAATCTGTTCGTTGCCATTTGGTACTATTGACAGTGTCCTTTGCCTTAGAGAACTTTTCAGTTTTATGAGGTCCCATTTGTCAAGAGTTGATCTTAGAGCCTGAGCCATTGGTGTTCTGTTCAGGAAACTTTCCCCTGTGCCCATGTGTTTGAGGCTCTTTCCCACTTACTTTCCTATTAGATTTAGTGTATCT
Organism: Grammomys surdaster; assembly: GCF_004785775.1. NCBI lineage: Eukaryota > Metazoa > Chordata > Mammalia > Rodentia > Muridae > Grammomys > Grammomys surdaster. Next base: position 1,635,826 of record NW_021604670.1, read on the forward strand.
AGTTTTATGTTGAGGTTCTTGATCCACTTGAACTTGAGCTTTGTACAAGGAGATAAGAATGGATCAATTTGCATTATTCTACATGATGACTGCCACTTGAAACAGCATCATTTGTTGAATATGCTGTCTTTTTTCCAATTATGGTCTTGGCTTCTTTGTCAAAGATCAGATGACCGTAGGTGTGTGAGTTCATTTCTGGGTCTTCAATTCTATTCCACTGATCTGTCTCTGTAACAATACCATTCAGATTTTATCACTATTGCCCTGTAGTACATCTTGAGGTCAGGTAGGTGATTCCCCCAGAAGTTCTTTTATTGTTGAGAATAGTTTTTGCTATCCTGGGTTTTTTTGTTATTCTAGATGAATTTGAGAATTGATATTTTGATCGCTGTGAAGAATTGATTTGGAATTTTAATGGGGATTGCATTGAGTCTGGAGATTGCTTTTGGTAAGATGGCCATTTTTACTATGTTAATCCTGCTGATCCATTAGCATGGGTGATCTTTTCATCTTCTGTGGTCTTCTTTGATTTCTTTCTTCAGTACCAGATGCCAGGGAAGCAAGAGGTTCCCAGGACCCAACGGGGATGGCATTAACCAAAATACCCAACAAAGGGGAGATAGAACTTGTAGAGACCATCTCCAATAGGTAAGCATGGGCCTCAGTTGTGGAATGGAGGCCACTTACCCATCTCAAAAAAATTTAACCCTCCAGAGCTCCCAGGGACTAAACCACCAACCAAGGTATATACATGGAAGAGTCCATGGCTCCAGCTACATATGTAGCAGAGGATTGCCTTATCTGTCATCAATGGGAGGGGAGACCCTTGGTCCTATGGAGGTTTGATACTCCAGCATAAAGGGATGCTATAGCAGTGAGGAGGGAATGGGTGGGTGGGTGGGGGAGCACCCTCATTAGAGGCTAAGGGTGGGGGGATGGAATGGGGGGGTTGATGGAGGGGAAAATGGGAAGGGGAACAACACTTGAAATGTAAATAAAATATAAACAAAATAGTTGTTCATAACCACAATAACTGTCGTGTTTACTATCTGGAGCGTAGGTTTAAGCTTCTGAAGAGGGTGACTTTTATCTGGGGTTTTTAAAGGCTGAAATAAAATCCCTATCAAGAACTAGAGACAAGTAGTAAGGCACAGCTTTTTAAGGAGGGAGGAGTAAATGAAGCTTTTGTCTATTTCTTTGAAAAGATGCACAGGCTTTATATGTGCTGCCTTTGCCAACAGTCTGTGGGAAGTGTTTCCTCTGAAGGGTCTCCTATCTAATGACTGGAAGGAAATGATTAATCTGGTTGGGAGTTCTTGAGTTTGATGTCTGTGGAATGCACAAGTATCAAAAAAGGTCCTTTTCAAAGAGGTTTAGTTATTGGTCCTGAGAGACTCCTCACTATAAATTCTAATTAGCACCCATTGTCCTAGTTGAAAATGAGGTTTTTCTAACATATTAGTCAATCTTTGGAACCCATAGTAGTTTTCTCCCTTTTTTCTGTTTGTTCATTTTGTTTTTTGGAACCCATAGTTTTTGATAGACTTTTCCAATTCATTAAACCTAGAGGGCAAGTTGACATAAAGATCAGCATTTATACTTCCATCACAGATCTGAGTATAGAAAAATGTGCCCATAAAGCATCCTGAATGGATGTAGACTCACAGCTGACTTGAGCTGTATGAGTGCTAAAAAGGACAATCAATGACATCACCCTCCAGCTGAACTTAGTCTCCTGGTGTATATTTTTAATGAATATTGTTGATATGTGATTAACATTGTCAGACTTCTTGAAGGACTGAAGTCTCCAAAAAGAATGAAGATCCAGTTCCCAGAGATTTGACTGTAGACTATGAGAAGCTAAGGGACAGGCCATTATTATGAAGAGAGCTTGAGAAGCCAAATCGAGAATTATTTCCTTAATGGGTGATTTATTTGTTTCAGTGTCCTTTTTAGACCAAGTTGGGAAGGATGCTACGTATTCTATTGACAAATGCTGATCAATATTCATCTCCATAACAAGGAGGCAATGTAAGTCTGTTTGGGAATCTTAACTTGAGTATTGTCTGTGCCTGTAGGCCTGGAGCCCTACTTGAGTTTCAGGCTGGGCAAAGTATTATGTAAATTTATGAAAATCATGAAAGTAATCTGACTGTAGCCACAGAGTCTATAATTGCCCTACCTTGCATGTCAGTAGCTCACACATGGGGATTAATAGGTCTGAACAGAGTGAATTATCTTTCTCTTCAGGAGAAGTCATCATGAGGTTATTTAGATTACATACTGAGGGTAGTTTGGGCTCTAATTTTTACCAATTAAATTATTTAATAATTGAAATAGACATTTAGGAATTACAAGGAAAACATGAGTAAAATGTTAATTATTCCATAGATAACATAAAGACAGAGTAGAATATTTAGTTATGGGAATGCCATTGATTGGTGCCCATAGCCTTGACAGGATTGGAAGATGATTGAACAGAATGAACCTCCTTAATCATGCAGAATACTTAGAATCCCATCTATGACACCTATATTTTCTCAAGGATACATTCTATTGAGGGTTCAGTCAGTGGCCAGCTGGGAACCAAAGGCTTTTTTATTCAAGGGGCAACATTTGGGGCTCTGGTCCAAGAGTCTTTCATTCTTTGGAACAGTAAGCTCAACAGTGCCATGTTTTTTTGCAACATTTGGTGCAAAGAGTCTTAGGAGACCATCTAATATTTGAGCAAACTTTCTTCTAGTGTTCTGTCTGTTGATAGAAATAGCATCGTCTTCTGGTTATTTCCTCTGGGAAATTCCCAGTGGGGGATCTTGAGTCATCCCATAAAAGAATGAGAGTTTCTGCATACATCTTGCAAAAGCCTTTCTGCTTGACCTTTTCGCCTCACCTCTTCTTCCCTTCCCTTTCCTTTTAATTCTAGTGGTAGAATGCAAGATTTGCTGTGTCCAACATTAGGAATCTTAGCTGTGTTACAATTTTTGTAATTTCCTCTAATATTAAGGGATTAGTTAGGTAGATTGTGCTTTTGTATAGTGTTGTAACAATGCTTTAAAAAGGCACTGAGCCCCTGGTAAAGAGTTGCTAGTTTGGCATGATTTACTCATTTAATTTACTACTAGTTAATTTACTACTAGTTAGTCTCTTTAGCACACTGCTAACAGCATGTTAGCACCTATCATCCTAGGTGTTACAATCCATCACTAGGAATCTCTCAAGAGGGCTACAGGACCAATGGAGTATTTAGGATCTATTGCTTGTAGGTGATATGTCCACAATCTAGCCCTTTGAAATCATTCTCATTCTTTCAGGATCAGCAATGCTCTGTCCTATAGTAACATCAACATCCTTCTAAAATAATTTATAGTTTGGTAAAGTTGTTAAATTCTATATACTTATCAGAATAATCAGAGAAACTACCCAAATCATGCTTCAATTGCTCAAAACTTTACACAGATAAAAGGTATTCTACTGTAATGAATTCTCCTGTAATGAATCCACATTCCTAAGAACATGGAGGGAATAGATCTGAACAGGTGGATCAAGAGCATTAGTAAGATCCTGGATGTAGGGAGCAGGACTTATTTTTCCAGCAGGTGGTGATGTTGTCAAAGGTTTTAATTCTCTTAGATTTATCAGGAAGAGGCTCTATCAAAGGAACTTCTCTCAAATATCAAAGTCAACTTCTTCCAACTGTCTTCTATTTTATGAGAGCCATGGTCATGGATGAAATTTATCTTGTCTGCATAAATAAATCTTTTTTTTTTGCTTTTTTTTTAGGACCAGCCACTTTTTCTTTTTATCTTTCTAAGGATTTGGGATCAATTATGAAGCATACATCTGAGAAGTAAATCAATAGAGATTGAAGGGTAGTTACCCATTTGACCATTGAACACAAGGAGTTTATGGAGAAGGCATCTCTTCTCTTTTGCCTGAGCAATTGGGGAGCATTTTTTTTTTTTACTTGAAAGCCTGAAAGTTGTATATAGCATACTTTTTCTGATTCGTAAAATGTCTAGATAAGTCAAGGAAGTCACATTCTACATACACTACTTCAATTGTTCTTCTGGTCCTCAGTGCAGGTGTGAGTTCCCTTTCAGGTGCAGCAGAAATTCCTGAAAGAAACTGGAAATATTAATCTGAAGATAGAGTTGTACGTTGAGCAAAATGAGCTGCAAATCCAGGCTACAGTGTATTGGAGGTGAGTGGCCATAGGGGAGTTTGTAATTTCCTTTTCAGGTTGATGCAGCAACTAAAATATATGCCTCAAAAACAAAGAGGCCCAAGCTGAGTGTGGTGGTGAATCAAATTCTGTCCAACCTGATCTCCATGGTGAGTTCCAGGCCAATCAGGATTTCATAATGAGACCTTGTCTTAAACAAAGCAAAGCAAAGCAAAACAAATCAAAACCAATCAAATGATGCAGCAAAGAGACCCTTTACTATGGGTCTGGTATTATTTACTCAATCATATATGGAAACCACTGTGATGTAATAACATAGTGACAGAGACATGTAATAAAGGTATAACATACTTCAGAAGGTAGGAATGACTATCCCAGTAAATTGGCCTTGAGTATAGGCAAAGGAGAATAAAGATTGGATTCCACCAAATTAATATGTGGCCTATATGGAAAATAACTACAGCACACACAGAGAAATTAGTTAAGGAAAACGACCACATGCAGCCCACCAGTTGGTTTTTTTATTAGCAACAAAGGTAGCAAAGAAAGCAACAAAATGATATATATTCAGTAAACACTACACAAAAGTAGCTGATGTGCTGAAAATATACCTGAGCTGGTAAGCTCAGGTGGAATAAGTGATGGGAGTGCAAACCAGCAGGAATGAGTTATTCGAGGCATACAGTTCTGGAATAAGGAAAGGAAGGGATTGCTTGCACCATAAAAGAAGCAGGAAATTCTTTGGTCTCAAGCCAAGAAAGTGAGTCCACATCTTACTAGGATTAAGATGAAAAAATGTTAACATGCCACTGGGCTTTCAATATGGGCTCTGCTTATCGCCTTGGATCTTGAAATACCTATTGGAGGTATATAGGTGAGAAACAGAGAACATGATATGCAAAGTAATCAATATTTATTATAAAGTATGCTCTCAAAGGATGAGTGCTAACAGGGGCCAAAAAGACCCTGTCTCAACTCCATCCTTGACAGACTTTTATGCTATTGTTTGAGGACTTTCTAGAGCAAACATCTTTTCTTGAGGTGTGTCGCCCTGCTCAGGTGATTGACATTCTTACTTGGAATGTTTCTTGAACAGAAGGGCATAATGGTGTCTTTTTTTTCTTGATAAGAAAGTATATAAGGTATATAATCTTATAATGTCTGATAATCTTATAAGGGATTATAGGATTCAGAGCCAAGTTAATAGTTATATATTAATAATTTAACACATCAACATTTTTTAGGGTCAGAGATATCATTCAGTCTCCTGAACAGGAAAGTCTCAATCTTCTAGTCTTTGTTTTTAGGATGTTGACCACACTGAGGGATTGTATCATCCCCAATTCTCTGTGTCTGCTAGTAAATAGTTACTTAACAACATGGCTCAAAATTAAACATTAGAGCAAGAAACTGGGAAGTCTACCAATTCCCAAAGTCATTCTGTTCACTGAAAGGAAAGCTACATATATGACAATTATTAATTAAGTTTCCCCACATTAACCTAAATGGTTCTTATTATATATATCAGCAGCACATTTTTGGTGACTCAGCATCTGGCCCCCAATTTCTTCTTGAGACATCATCTCTTTTCTATTGTTCAAGCTTCCCCAGGGGCACAGTAAGTTCAGTTACGTGGAGTTTTACTGCGAAAGTCAAGATTCTGAACATATTTTCCCGCTAATACCTCCTGCTACCACTCTGGATGAAGGATAGGTGGAGGACTCTCAGCTCAGCTACAACATTGCCCTTTTTATCCAGCTGCTGAGTTTATTGAAGCAAGGACTGAGGAAAGAATTTTTCTTCCTACATCTGGCTCAGCCAACAGCTAAGTAGTTCTTGCTAAAGTGGCATTAGTGTTAGTATCTGGTGCTAAGAACAGAGCATGGTACTTCAGGTAAGATGCAACTGGCGTATGCTAGATTATTTCTACTGAAGATCCCATGATCTGCATGTCTCATTGATATACTTACCTTTTGCCTATCATGTTTTAAATTGATGGCACTGCAATATTCTTAGCATCGCTATGAATCAAAACACAATTCTGTTCTTTTTATGTGAAGAAATGCAATAGGTATGCTGGAGTTGCTGGTTTTTAAAGTCACAATTTAGGATAAAAGTATTTAAAAATTACTCCTCCCCCACACACGTATACTTTAAAAACATGAAACATGTTTTTAAAGTATACGTGTGTGGGGGAGGAGTAATTTTGGTTCTTTCAGCTTTGTGGCATCTGGAATTTAGCGTGTGGATCCTAGTTTTCAAACTGATCTGGAGTTGTCCAGAGTGCTGTGAATGATACAATTCAGTGGATGTTTCAATGTGGCATGATTTATATGTTTTTTTTTGAAACATAGGAATGTCATTTGTGATCTTCAATCTGACATATTTTTCTTGTTCATTACCAATATGTTACACAAGCAATTTCTGCAGTTTTCTTCTAATTCTTCAGCATGCTTACACTTGCGGTATCTACTTGAACACATCTCTGTGCTCTCAGGTGCATGCATACTATAAAATTTGAATCTGTAACTATACTTTTTCATTGGTAGTGACCTGTGAAGAATGAGACTATAACATGACGTTCTTTAATTCTTCCAAAGTGAATACAGATTTGGTGGCTCTTCCATGGGGAAGACCACTTCTTCCTCTCTTAGAATCCCTTCATTGCATGTAGTGTTTTGTTAAGGGTTGAGGTCTTTTACCCTTCTGTGTTAGCATGTCTGTTGGTGTCGTCCTTCTTTTGGTATTGTTGTGGCAGCCATATTGACGAGTGAGTGCAGTTTCTCTAACATTTCGAGAAGATGAAATCTCACAGCAAACTTTCTGTTCCTCTTGCTCCTATGATCCCTCTTATACTGGCCCCTCTTTTACTATGATCCTTGTTATCTAATTCCAAGTGGCCAGCATTAAAATCATGTACATACAAATAACATTATGTGGACTGAGCAGTTTATATTTATATATCTATGATTAAAGAAAAAAGAAGCCATAAATTTTCAGTAGAACAAGGGCTGTGCCTGGGGAGACTGAAGGCCAGAGGGGGGAAGGAAGAAATGATGTCATTAAATTTATCTTTTAAAAATATCAAAAAATGAAAAAGTGAATACAATTTATTTCTACTTCAAACTTCTGCTGGGAGGGTGTCTTACAGAATTATGTTTACTAAAAGTCCAAGGTAGTTCTAGAAATGATGCTATTTTCCTACTTCAGATGTTCCAAAAATCATTTTCCTGTAATACTCCTTAATCTAAATAATACATCAGTAAACTTTATAAAATTTCTCAAGTTAGTTGATACATAGATAACTGTGTAGTGTTCTATGCATTAGTCTCTACTGGGGCAGCTGCAGCTGAAGAGGCTTTAGGGTTATGATGCTACACAGGATTGAATGGTGGGGATATTAGGCAGACAGATGGCTGCATCCCAGAATGCCTGGCCTCTACTCAGGTTCTGGAGAATGATGCCTAACATGAAAGCTGCTGTCTCTAGATAGGGAGAGATAATTGTAAGTGTCAGTTTTGACTGGAGATTCTCCAATTTCTGGGCACCAAAATATCTTGGAATATGGACATCCCAATCCTGACACATTTTTTTTTCATTCTGGCAAGGTTTGTGCTGATCAAAATATGAATCAAGTAGAGTGGTGTGAACTTACACAGGAGTTTTTAGGCACCTACTATACACAGATGACTAGTTAGAAAAGTCTCTTATAATCATGTGTCTGTGCATTTGTGTTAGAGAGAGAGAGAGAGAGAGAGAGAGAGAGAGAGAGAGAGAGAGAGAGAGAGAGAGAATTAGTTCATGTAATTGTTGATTATGCAATTAATTATTGAGGCTGAGTTTTTGGAGAGCCATTAGTGTAAATTTGAGACTAAAATCAGAGTAGACCGATGTCTCAGCTAAAACATTCCTTTGCCTCAGCCTTTTTTTCTAGTCAGGTCTTCATATGATTGGTCCGGACTCCGTATTAGGAAGGACAATTTTCTCTACTCAGTCTGAGTAGATGTCAGTATTATTTAAAAATACCTTCACAAATACCAAGAATGATGTTGGACCAACTGTCTTAGGATCCCATGACCTTTGTTAAGCATATATTTTCCTGTCCAGTAGTTAGCAATCAACTATTCTCTGGCCGCTCCTCCTACTTTGCCTTTTAAAATTATATTGTCTCTGAATTCTTCTGCAATGATAATCACCCTTACCTGAGAGGCTACTAAATTGCATAGGGCAGCTCTGGAAACAAGTTACTAGTCAGTCCAAGGTGCTCACACTCTGAGACTTAAGAACCTTGGTTTTAGTTTAAATATAAGGGGTTTGATAGTGTAACTGTTGGGGAGGACCTTGTCCTGTGTGATGCTGCCAAGACATCAAAGTTAGACCTATTTCTAAGTTGTTCATTCATTTTGAATGTTTCCCTTTACATATGAATAGACTTCTTCAATATGGGAACCATAGACACAGATTGAATTACTTAGCTACTACTAGACTCACAGAAAGGATGAGTTATAAATAGATTCTAAACATTTTTTTAGCCCCATTAATAACTGTTTTAAACTACTGGTTTCCCTTATTGGAATCTAGTAGGAACTTTAGTTCATAGGGATTATTTCTTTATTATGTCCTTAATAATCAGATTTATATAGATGAGAATGCCTCTGGTTGTATCATGAGTCCTAAGTCCACTGGTGCTGTCATTATGTAGGTTTTGTGTAGGTAACTATACTGTTGAGATTTCATGGGTACAGCTTTTCCATCTAGAAGACACCATCATGCAGTAGGTACCCAGGCGCTCTGCAAGCCTTAGGTTTAAGGGTTGCGCTGTAGGTGTACCAATTGCGACTGGGCATCCTATGATGCTTATATGCATTTATCATGAATTGTGGACCTCTGTTGTAGCCTCCATCTGCTGCAGAAATGAGCATTTTTGATGAGAAGTGAAGGGTATATCTATTTGTGGGTATAAGAGTAACTACTTAGAATACAGTTAGAAAGTATAAAATGGCACTGGTCAGTTCTCCTCTTGAGTCTATGATGTCTCTAGCTAGTGATAGTAGTCTTGGTTCATAGTACCAGACATGAATTTCCTCTTATTGAGCAGGCCTCATGTCCAATTATACAGCTATTGTTTACCTGCAAGATGTAAGTTCCACTGCCAAGATCCTTCATAGTTGATGCTTGATAGCCTCTAAGTCTCTGGACCTAGGGAGGGATTATTTGTTTGGGGCTTGAAGACTAAGGCAGAAATTATCTACCAAAATACCACTTGTGTCTTATTTACTGTTCTACTGCTGTGAAGTGACATAACCAAGACAATTTATGGATGAAAGCATTGACCTAAGGGCTTGTTTATAATTTCAAGGGGCTATTCTATAATCATTATGTCAGGACATGGCAGGAGGTATGTATGACTGTGGAGCATTAGTTGAGAGCCTGCATCCTTGTCTTAAGGCAAGAGGCAGAGAGAATGAGACTAGAGTGGGTGTGAGATTTTGAAACCTCAAAGCTCACCTCCAGTGACACATATCTTCCTATAGGACCATACCTCCTAATGTTTCCTAAACAGTTCACGAACTAGAAATCAAGCACTCAAATGTGTGAGTTTATAGGGACCATTTACATTCAAACTACCTGGACTTTGAAATTCTATTTTTCTAAAGATACCTTTTCCTTGATCACCTCTTTTTACACAGTTGTAAATTTCCCCTTTATTCTATAGACTTAGAGAAATATTATATTTAATATGACCATACCACTCACCACTATCTCTTCTAAATATTTTAATTATTCCTTGATCCACTACAAATGATTTGAACACAGAAGTATAGAGACAGAGTAGTTTGTTAGGGCCAGCATGCTTAGGTATGACTGTGTAATGATAATTTAATTGGATGAAATCAATTTTTTTCCTATTTATCCTTATAGACATTGACAGGAGAAAGGAAGCATTCAATAGGATGCCCACAACCCCCCACGTTATGACTCTGTAAGAGGGTGAACTTTACTGAATTTAAAGGTCAGTGACACAGTGTCCTGTTGCAGTCAAGGACCCACCTCTGAAATCAGCCCTGCAAGAATTTTCTCATTTAAAAAGACTCCTTTGTGCAAAAGTTTCCTTTGGCGCTAATCAGAAATTTAATTTATTCAGAGATAAGAAAAGGGAAGATCTTAACTACTCTGATGTGCGGGATCTGAAGAAATTAGGAGTGAGCAAGATAAATATCAGAGTGTCAGCACTACACACATTTCCTAATGGATAAGATCTTTGCTTCTGTTATTTTAATTTTCTCTGCATGGAATCAGATAACCTACGTGACTTTAATAATGATGATGCAAAGTTGTCAACTCTCTAGGTCTCAGGAAAAAGGCCTAAATAACTTTGAATTTTACTCAGCTCCAAAAGAAATGGAGGCATTTATTCATTCACTCACTCACTTATTCATTTGTGAAAGTCTCTTAGGTAAATATGTGTTATGATGGCTTACAGATATGAAAAGACAAGAAAAATTCCAGAATACATGGAAGATTTTTTTTAAAAAAATGGCTGTAGGGATAGCAGAGCACCAGTGTCCAGTAGATGAATGCTTTCCTAGTGAAGGGCAGAGCTTCTTACAGAGAAGGCTTTGAGCTGGGATTTGGGGAATGAAAGAATACTCTCAGGCCAATTAGATGGGAAAGAGCATTTGAGACAGAGAAAACGAATATGTAAAGAAGCCTTAGAAATAAGAACTAACAGCATGCTTGCTGAAGATTATATGGTCTAGCTCCCATCACAGGGATTATCACCGCATAAGAGTAGAGAATCAGGCAGGAGCTACATACGTGTGATGTTCAGGAACGTGGGCTTGATTTTAAGGTTAACATATTCTAGTGTGTATCTAATGCAAACTACTGAATTTAGAATTATTTCTTTGCCTTAGCAAAATGATATCTAATAACCCCTTGGTAAGTAAATGCAATGATGCAATGGGCTAGAAGGAAAGGAGAGAAAGAAAAAAAGAAAACTTTACCCTCACAAAACTAAAGACAGGGCTAGAGAGATGGCTCAGTGGTTAAGAGCACTAACTGCTCTTTCAGAAATCCTGAGTTCAATTCCCAACAACCACATGGTGGTTCACATCTGTAGTTGGATTAGATGTCCACTTCTGGTATATCTGAAGACAGCTACAGTGTACTCATATACATAAAATAAATAAATTAAAAAAATTAAATCTAAATAAAATAAAATAAAATAAATAAAATAAAATAAAATAAAATAAATAAAATAAAATAAAATAAAAAGACAGAGGTTTTGTAGGTGTTACTATGGCTATATGCTGTTGTTTCAACTAAGAAACGTCTCCAACTGGTGGTGGTATTAGAACTTTGTAGGAGTTTTGCAGTCCCAGGGAGAAGGTCCAGGATACTATTAGAACAAAAATTTAGGAAGTTCTAAATGTGTGTGCCTGTAGGTGCCAATGTGTGTATGTATGTGCTGTATGTGCTGGTGGATGTATGTGTGTTTAGAGGTCAGCATCAGGTGTCTTCCTCTATTCCTCTTCATCTCATGTTTTCAGACATGACCTCTCACTGAAGCAAAGCCCATCATTTTAGCTAGACAGGCTGGCCAATGAGCATCTGGGATCTGCCTGCTCAGTCTGCTCAGTGCCGAGTTATAGATGGATGTGATGCCATACCTAGCTTTTACATGGGTGCTGGGGATATGAACTCAGGTTCATATGCTTGAACAGCAGTGTTTTAATCATTGAGATGTTTTATAGACCCTAGAGAATAGATGCTTTTTATCAATTTCACTTTAGCTGTCTCACTCCCACCTAAAGTGACAGAATCCTTCAGCCCATTATTCTTGACATAAAAGACATAAAAGAGTGAGAAGATGGCAAGTAAGATCCCAGGTTCCTTGATTATGCAGAATATTCCCCCATAGGCCAACCTACTTGCCTACGCATAAAATTGAAGAGACCAACAAAACTGAGTAGCTGGGAGATCTGGGGAGCAGAGGAAACAAGGAAACTTGATGTCACTAAAATGAAAGTAGTTTTCTTTCTTGTGGGGGTACGTAGAGAAGGGTCTATTTCAGTTTACACCTCCACATTACAGTTCATCTTTGAAGGAAGTCAGGGCAAGAACTCAAATAGGCCAGGAACCTGGAGGCAGGAGCTGTTGCAGAAGCCAAGAAGTAGTGCTGCTTATTGTCTTGCTCATCATGGCTTGCTCAGCATCCTCACTTTTTTCCTCCCTTCCTTTCTTCCTCCCTCCCTTTCGTTCCCTCCTTTCCTTTTCTTCCCTTCCACCTTCATCCCTTCCTCCCCTTCCTTCCTCCTTCCTACCTCCCTCCCTTCCTCTTTTTCTTCCAGTTTTAAATTGGAGATAGATTCCTCTCTCATGCAATATACCCCAACCACTGTTTCCCCTCCTTCCACTCTTCCCAGCCTCTCACATCTCCTTCTCTCCAGGATTCACCCCACTTCCATTTCCCTTCAGGAAATAGCAGGCCTCTTAAGCAACAAAAGCCAAACACAACAAAACAAAAATACATTAAGACAAGAAGAAAGGCCTCACACCAAGACTAGACAAGAAAACTCAACACAAGGAAAGGAGTCCTAAGAGCAGGACAGTTATGAGTCCCGTGAGAACACCAAGCTAATAGCCACAGCATATACATAGAGGACTTGGTCTTATGGGTCTATGCCCCATGTTTGCCACTTCAGTCTCTGTGAGCTCATATGCTCCCTGATTAGTTAATTCAGTGGACCTTATTCTCCTGGTGTCTTCCATTCATTCTGACTCTTATAGCCTTTCTGGCCCTCTTTTCTTAAGATTCCCCAAGCATTGAGTGGAAGGACTTGATGGAGACCTTCAATTTAGACTATCTTCACATAATGCCTGGCTGTGGGTCTCTGAATCCATTCCCATTTGTTGCTGGGGGTAGCCTCTCTGATGAGTACTGGACAAGGCCCTGATCTATGAGTATAGCAAAATAATCATTAGGAATATTTTATTTTATTTATACCAGTTGTGTTTATTTCTAACCTAGGTACTCTGAGCTATCCAGTCTTCAGTTTCTGGCCATCCATGCAATGTTGGGCATGGGGTCCTTCTTGTGGAGTGGGTATTAAGTTAAATTAGACATTTTTTGAACACTCTTACAAGTTCTGCACCACCATTGCCAGAACACATCTTTCAGGCAGGACAGGCTGTAGGTCAAAGGGTTTGTGGCTGGGTTGGTGTCCGGTTTTATCTTTCTGTTGCCTGAAGAATACCTTTTCATACCAAAGAGACTAGAACATAGGAGTAAAAGTTCCATGCAGGCACCAGTTCTTCTATATATTAGGTGTATTGCTCTAACATTTTTCTGTTTAGGTCTGATGACCTGTCCATTGGTGAGATTGTGGTATTGAAGTCTTCCACTATCAATCTGTGAGGGTCAATATGTGATTTAAGCTGTAGTTGTATTTTTTTTTTTTTTTTTACAAAAGTGGGTGCCCGTGTGTTTGGGGCATAGGTTTTTTTTTTTCCGAGACAAGGTTTCTCTGTGTAGCCCTGGCTGTCCTGGAACTCACTCTGTAGACCAGGCTGGCCTCGAACTCAGAAATCTGCCTGCCTCTGCCTCCCAAGTGCTGGGATTAAAGGCATGTGCCACCACTGCCCGGAGGTGTTAAAAATGGAAATGTCATCATGGTAGAGTTTTCCTTTGATGAGTATGTAGATTTTTTTGCCATCTCTTTTGCTCAGTTTCAGTTTGAAGTCTATTTTGTTAGATGTTAAAATGGCTACACTAGCTTGCTTTTTAGATCCATGTTCTTGGACTGTATTTTTTTCTATCCTTTTTCTATGAGGTAATGTCTATCCTTGATATTGAGGTGTTTTTCTTTTATGCAGCAGTATGATGGATCCTGTTTTCAAATCTATTCTGTTAGCCTGTGTCACTTTATTGGAGAATTGAGACCATTGACATTGAGTGATATCAAGGACCAATGGTTGTTGATTCTTGTTATTTTGTTGTTTTTTCTGTTGGTGGTGTTTTGTGTGTGTGTGTGTGTTTCCCTTTTTTTGATTTTGCTGGTATGATATTATTTCCTGCTTTCATTAACCTCTGTGAGTTAGTTTTCCTTCTAGTATCTTCTGTGGGGCTGAATAGATATTATTTAAATTTGACTTTATCAAGGAATATTTTATCTTCTCCATCTATGATGATAGAAACGTTTGGTGGTTATAGTAATCTGTTCTTGTATCTGAAGTCTCAGAGTCTATAGTACTTCTGTCCAGGCCCTTTTGGCTTTTAGAGTCTCCACTGAGAAGTCAGGTGTAATTCTAATAGGTCTGCCTTTATATGTTAGTTGTCCTTTTCTTTTTTTTGCAGCTTTTAATAGTATTTCTTTGTTCTGTATGTTTAATGTTTTGATTATTATTTGGCCAGGAAACTTTCTTTTCTGGTCTAATCTATTTGGTATTTTATGTGCTTCTTGTATCTTTTAGGCATCTCTTCTTTTAGATTAGTAAAAATTTCTCCTATGCTTTTGTCAAAATATTTTCACAGCCTTTGAGCTGGATATTTTCCTTCTTTTATTCCTGTTAGTTTTAGGTTTGATTTTTTCATAATTTGCACATTTCTTGGATTTTTGTGTAAGAAATTAACATTTTTTTACACTGATGTTTCTAATTTTTTAAATTGTTTCTTCAATGCCTGAAATTTTCTCTTTCATCTCTTATATTTTGTTGGGAAAGCTTACCTATATAGTTCTTATTTAAATTTCTAAATTTTTCATTTCCAAAATTCTCTCAGTCTCTCTCTCTCTCTCTCTCTCTCTCTCTCTCTCTCTCTTTCTTTCTTTCTTTCTTTCTTTCTGTGTGTGTTTAATTTATTCTATTTTTATTTTTAGGACTTGAAAAGCTTTATTCATTTCCTTCAATGTTTGTTTGTTTATTCTTGGTGTTCTTTAAGGTATTAATTCATTTTTTTCTTGAAAGACCTATATCATCTTCATATAGCTGTGTTTACAGTCTTTTTCTTATGCTTCAACTATTTTGAAATATTCAGTTCCTGCTGTGGTAAGATGGCTGGGCTGTAGTGCTAACATACTGTCCTGGCTGTAACTTATTGTGTTCTTATATTCTTGGCATCTGGGTTTAGATTGATTATTGGTCTAGGTACCAACTTCTGGGTTTATCTTTGTTGGGTGGGTGTTTTGTTCCTTGATTTCTGTTTTCTTTCTTGATTTTTAGAGAGCATGATGGCGGGGATGGCTGTGTGTTGCATATTTTAGTGACCTGCTCAGCTGGTGTGTTCACAGAGAATGCCTGATTGGAAGCTGGGGTGTAGAAATGAGTCTGGGAAGTGAGGCTGAGGGCAGTGGTGGAGAAGAGTTTTTGGGATCCACAGGAGATGTGAACAGAGGAGAAGGGAGACTGCATCAAGTATTATGTTGGAGTGATAAGAACAAGCCTGAGGGACTGGGTCTTGGGAAACAGCAAGAATGGAGTCAGTCTACCTTGAGAATAATTTTCTATTAACCAAATGCAAAGATATAAGAATGTATGAGTAGCTGGATAAAGAGCTCAGGACAATTGTTTTAAGGAAGCTCAGCAAGGGATAAAGACACTGATAAATGCTTAATGAAATCATGAAACAATATATGAACAAAATAATTGAAAAACAGAGATACAAATCATTTAACAAACACAATGAGAGTTAATGCATGCAATGTAAAAGTAGCAAAAGGAGAATAGCTAAAGAGCCTGAAAACTTCACAAATCATGGGAGAAACATGAGCATCCAGGTAAATGGGGCCTAAACTGGTCCCAAACTGGTTCCACTCAAAGATGTCACTGACACTGATAAATATTGTAATAAGATTACAAAAAATAAAAACCTGTAAGTTTTGAGTACATCAAGAAAAAAAGAGGATTATCATATATAGACTCTCAATGTGATGTTATAGTCAGGAAAGAGCAGGGCAATATTTTTAAATTGCTGGAAGAAATGCTATCTATCATGAATTCTTGCCAAACTTGTTGTGAAGAAATGAAGGACCTTAGCAAGAAACCTAACCAGAAATATACTTCACACCACACACAGAACAGAAATACTGAAAGAGCTATTGCACCTGAGTTATGGAAACAAAGTATCAGAGTGCAATGGGGATGCCTCTGAGATATGGTAGACAGGGAGATACATCATAGCTAAGTAAACAGCATCTACTGTCCCATCCCTGAAGATCATCCTTAAACCGACTAGGACTTTACTCAGTAGGGGAAGGATAACCACGTGGCTACTGGTATGCTATACTCATACTCCAGGCACCTGAAGCACTTACTGCACAAGAACCCTAAGGCCTGTACAGGCCTCAATCCTCATTTTGGTAGTTGTCATGTTACCAAACTTATAATTGCTCTGGAGAAAGAACCCATCCTATGTTTTACCCTCCTTCATCTAGGCTTTCATTACATGCAACCATCTAGGTGCAACACTCATATGAGATCCTCAGAAGATTGACTTAGCATGTTGCTTGACATTGTCCCATGAGCCAAATAGGAGGCTGACCAGCCCTTTTACCTCCACTGTCTTTAAAATATCATACCCACATCTTGGCCCAAAAAGTAGTTCTGTAGTTCTGCCTATTCTACTGATGTTCTAGAAGTAGCTAAGTGAGCCTGTTCATTTATCAAAGAAGAGCTAGGTAAGTAGGCCTGAGTGGTTGGGTATACCCAGCGTCCTAGATAAGCAGAAGAAACTTACTGGTCTACCTCCAAACCTGAAAGGGAATGAAAAAAAGCAATTCTTTGAGCCCTTCCCATCCTCCCATGGTCACAGGAAATAGTTAAGTTGTTTTTTTCTCAGAAGATCAGCACATAAGAGCACTTAGTCTTACTTATTCTCAGTTCTAGGAAGCAGCTAGGTAGACATCTTTGATAGTGTTAATTGTGAACTTGGAAGAATCTAGAATCACCTGAAACATAGTCCTTTGGAGATACCTATGGAAGACTATCTTGTCTGTGTTAATTGAGTTGTGGATTCCCATGCACTTTGGGTGGTACTATGCCTTTGTTGGGATTCTGGACTTTATAGGCAGAGAAAGGGAGCATAGTAGTACATTCTTTGCTATCTTCTGATGGTAGATGTCACATTACCAGGTACTTCTAGCCCTTGCTGCCTTTACTTCGTCAACATGATAGGAGTACCTTAAACTAAATGAAACCCTTCTTCCTCTTGTCAGGGTGTTTTATAACAGCAACAGAAGAAGAAGCTAAGTGACTAAAACATTTTTACCCCTGTCATAAAGCCTTCACACACTGGCAAGTCTTCGACCCTGCTTATGAGCAGACAGTGATACACCAACCATGTGGACTCACCAAAATATTATACTCTTGAAGATCCTATAGAAACAGAAAGATCCTATAGAAACAGAAGATCCTATAGAAACACCTGCAGTTGAACATACCACATCTACGACTCCTATGAACACACCTTCTCAAATAGAGATGCACCTCAGTTGGTACCACAATTACAGATCCTGGCAATCTAAGCCACTGAAAAAGCCACAGACATTACTAACATTAATTGTAGCTGAAGAATCTACATGGACATTGAATTAATGAACTTGTGTGGAACCAAAGTCAACACAGTACATACAGTCAGTGCCCTAGGACACATTGCATATATATATATTCTTTTACTATGAAAGCTGCTCTATAAAATTGATAGAGATAACTGATTTACAAGATTTATTTAATCTTCAATTTGATCAAACAGGAATCACTTGTGTGTTTGTAGCTGATCTCTTCTCTTGTGTTCTCCTCAGTCTTGCTAAACAAGGGAGAGTGCTTTACTGACTGAAATATAGTCACAGAAGCAATAGAGCTCAAGTGAGCCATGTTCAGTTAAAACATAGCTCAGTGGCTTCTCAGGTATTTCTTTCAAACCTTTCTCACCAAGTGCCTTCCAGAGAAGTCCTTGACTCCCAAGTCTTCAGGCCTTTGTATATCCACAAATCTACTGTACTGTTTATGTTGGGATCATAACATGGCATGAATATCTTTCCAATTAAAAAGCTTACCCTAGACTTCTTCCATCTCCTAAATCCTTTTATTAATAATTTTTACTAACAAGAAGCTGTAATGACAAGCAGCAGGCAGGGCATATTTCTCCAGAAGGAGCTTTGTTGAATCAAGATGGTATTAACTGGATGGAGTTCTCTCCCGTTCTTGTCTTCACAGTGGAAAGAATTCAGCCAATGGGTAGTTGAAACAAAGATTTACTTAGGAAAGTGACATAAGACTTCAGATCCCAGGAGCTGGCCAACCCAAGGTGGGTGCTACATTGTTGTATTATGCATTGAGGATTTTTTATTTTGAAACCATTTCATTATGTAGCTCTGGATGGCAGGGAACTTGTCATATAGACCAGGCTGGACTTGAACAGTGGTTCTTTGGCTTTTGCCTCTTAGGTGTCATGCCTATAGACATTGCCCCCATGTCAAGCTCTGTAATGTGCATTTAAGGAATTTCCTATGGTTCCTGTTATTTTATGATTTCATTTTTAGGTTCTTCAACTTGCAGTTCTGTTTTATACTCACTTTTGCTCATGTGCCAGCCTGCCAATTTTACTACTTATTTCCATGAGTACATAAGTGAAACTCTGGTGGAGGGGTGCAAACAGTGCCCTGTTAATGAAATGACAATAATGCTTTAACGAGTGGGACATGTTTCCTTTTTACTGTACATGATTCAGGACAGGAAAGTCCCTGAAATTTTCGTTTCCTCTCCTCTCCTCTCCTCTCCTCTCCTCTCCTCTCCTCTCCTCTCCTCTCCTTTCCTTTCCTTTTTTATTTCCACCTCTCTTTCTTAATTTTCTCTGCTTATCAGAATGTTCATTCATGCACATGTGGTAACTGGAAAAATGTCCCATTGCCTTTGTCTTGGTTTCTGATATAGTAGAGGGAGCCTAACTAGAGCTTCCAGGATATCTATCCACAAAGGGACTTTTTAGCCATCTGGAAGCACAGCTACCAAAATATAACTATGCTTTCCTTTGTTATTTCCTGTCTAAATCCTTGCCTAGCCAGTTAGGTCTAACTACTGAAGAGGTAGCAGACCCAGTTAGAGTTTGGATGGAGAGTGGTTATGTTCTCCTTACTTTTGAGCCCACACAGAAACATCTTCCTTCCTGCTCATGTATTCCTGGCTGCCTACTCTAGCAGACACCAGGTAGTTAGATTAAAGGGAAATTCAAAACCAGTGCTTTATCTGGGGTGGGCATAGGCACAGTACTGTTCTAGTCCAGTGGTAAAGGAATGGCTCAATTCTTTAAAGCTGACAAATATCAAAACTGAGGAGATGTTGACCTGGTCTGTCCTATAGCCATGAGCCAGCAATTCTAATGCTAGTAATAAAACATTCCTGTTGTTTGTGTACCAGTATTTATAAATGCCCAATTCTGGTCTTAGTTTCACATTGATTTTTTCTTTTAATTCTTCTTGTTATATTATGTGATCTTGCCACTCGGATCTTGGGGTTTTCAGCCACTCCATTCTGATTCATTTTTGTCTGCCTGGTTTCTGAATGAGAAAACCTGGAGGGAATGCCTTTCAAATAGTATGGAGTCTTTCCTCTAACAGTGACTACAGTGATGACAGCAATGACAACAAGAAGCTATTGGTTTGTGATGGGGAATGGCACAGAAGACAGCCGTGCTGCCATTCACACAATGTAGGATCAGTGGCACTTTGCAGTCAATTCACATAAGAAGCACATTCTCTCCATTGGCTGCTACTGAGCTCTATGGCAATTGTTTGCTTTAGCTATAATTGTATTCAATTCTTAGAAATAGAATAATCACGTTCCACATGCCTTTTGCCTTTGGAATGTTTCTTTGCAAAAAAAAAAAATCCCTGTAATCAATTTTTATGCACCAAGACACCAACCTGACTTGAATTGCTTAAGTGATTATGTATATGGAGAATGTAGCTGAGCACTCTATTCTACATTTCAACTTCTAGACCTTGAAAGATAAATGTTGACTATGTCAAGGACATTTTGCCTTGATAGTTTTATTCTTTAGAATAAGTACCACCTTGCAATACACATCACTAGCTTCAATGAAAGTTTATTTACAATCCAGTTTTCAGTGGATGCTGTAACCATTCATTGTCCATCCACTACTCCATAGAGGTTGGAAAGCTGAGACTAAAATACAGCATTGTTACTTTAGGAAGTTTCTCCACCAAAAGAGACCGGATGAGACACACATTCTTCTTTCCTTTGTTGCTGGCAAAAAAGAGGATCAAGAAATGAACTTCTCATTGCTCGAAGTCAAGGCCATTGACCTGTCATTAATCTCATGCATGTTGCTTATTCTTTAGATTACAAAGTAAAGACAGGAATTCTGGAGAGAGGAACATTTAAAATCTGGGCTACAGAGGCATTTTGAATGATAGGACTGAGATACACTATACCCTCCTCCCAGCACTTTCCTCTGTTCATTGTTTTGCTTCCCCACCTGATTTCTGGTTTAGCAAATAGCAAAAATGACAAATGGCAGCTTGCAAGGACAGGGAGTGGCTGATGCTGTTTCTGTGAATGGGTGTGCATATGTGGGTGTAGAGAAAGGAGTAAAGAAGCCATAGTCATTCCAGTTGTTCTCGAATTGTGCTGCTTCTGTTAACACACACCCTAAGTACCCTGAGTATCCAGATCAAATATCTCTCATTCTGGATACTCAGATGCCATTCAGAACTGAGAGTCACTGAACATCTCTCAACAGCAGGCTATTCCAGTGGAGAGGTATCAATCTGCAAGGGCAATGGCTCATTGCTCAACCTCAATTTAGATCATACCCTTTCCTTCACCAATCTCCCTGTGGAAAGGGCTTAAAGAGGACTCCTCAAGATATGGAAAGCAGACAAGACAGTGGACTACCTTTTATGGAATGTAAGGAGTGATGGTGAAATTGGAATCAGAGGCCTGAGGAGTCAAGAAGACAGACACAGAAGGGGTAATGGATTTCTTCCTGTTCAACATCCCAAAACACGAGGGGAAGAAATCTCAGTTATATCAGCCTCATCAAGGCTTTTAACAAATGCTCTTTTCTTCACCTTCCTCTCTTCTGGACTATAAAATGAATAGATGGGATTGTGGTTGACGCCGAAGTTCTTCTCAGCTCTCTATGATTTGGGAATCTAAAGCTTGATATCGAATTGAAAGAGTTTCAAATCAGACTTGAGCAGAGGGTGGAGGGAGGGAGACTGTTGTTATTAAGAATCTTTGTAAAATCCCTTTGAAATCATTTACCCTGAACTTGAAAGTGATTTACTTTCTCAAACACTAGCAAAGCTTTCAAACCAAAGGGCTTCTCTCCAGTATATAAGGCAGAGGGGACAGCATTTGACAGACTGAAGTGAATTCTTTATGTTTAGGTGGGTTTGAACACATCTAAGACAACTATCACTTTGATAAAGAGTGTCTTTTAGGGAGAGTTACAAAGATGAAAGCACAAATTTGTATAGCATAAGATTATGGAGAATTTTGCTGACTTAGATATTGCTACAGAAAGAACAGTACTGAAAGGAACCGTGCTCACTTAAAACAAAACCTACAGAAGCTACACAATTGAGCCCCGAGGACATTAAAACATTCTCAGTGACCAGAAAGGGAAAGCAAAGGATCATTGATCTTCTAGTTTAATGGGCTTTTATTTTGTAATGAAATTCTTTAGCATTCTTTGAGCCCCCGATCCTCAACATATCCTCTAATTTCTCTCTTCTCTGCCATTATTAAGCAACAAACAGTTTTGATTAATCAAATATTCCAGTCAATAGGGACCTGCCATATATATTATACATAGAATGCCAATTAAAGAGAACCTTTTAAAATGAAAGTAAACATTGGCATTATATTCATTCAGCAAAACTGAAGTGCTGCTATTAACAAAAGAGAAAAGCAATAGCTCTCAGAGCCCCACCTCTACTTAAACCCCTGCAACAACATAGAACCAAATATATCTACTATAAGGGGATTTGAATAGAATATAGTAGTTGAAGGTCTTTTGCAGAGAATTAGATTTCAGAAGATGAGGATGGTTTGTACCAAGATAGGAGTGGTGAAGATGAAGAAGCTTAGACCAAGTTGAAAGATACCAAGACTGTAAATTATATCAGATTTAGGAATGTGGTACTGAGGGCAGAGTGTGGAAAAGAGGAAACAGACTTCAGAGTGTGGTGAGAAAGCTGGCTTTGGGAAAGATGATAAGTCTACCTACACATTTTGCATTCCAGACATACATGGGTACCACGGAGGCTAAATGCCTACTGGCAGGTAAATAAATAACCAGGTGATTGCATCTACTGTCCATGAGTGGCAGTGGAGGTTTTAGGAGCTGGTAGGAGGATTTCTAAGCAACATTTCAGGAGAAGGAAACAGTGCACACATTTCATGGATTCCTGTTATGGAGACAAAGCAGGTTTGATTGGAGTATTGGGAGGGAAATCTGGAAAATGGGTCTTTTAGATATAGAGAAAGTAAGGAATGATTGCATGAAGACCACAGACGTCTCATTTAAGACTTGTAGCCTTTACAGGAGATCATTTTCTCTGTATTTTAATTTCTGTGAAGGCATGTTCCCAGTACTTTACACCTTATTCTCCATTCCTTTTCCACTTCACTCTTCTTAAAATAGCATGGAACGAAGTAAGATCTAGACTTCTCCTCTTGACTCTAACCTTCTGGACAACTGATCCTGAGTAGGTAGCAAGCTAAGCTCTGTGGTAGTCTGAATGTGAAATGTTCCGTAGTGGGTCATGTGTTTGGACACATGGTCTCCTGATGGTTGTGCTGTTTGAGAAGACTGTGGAACTGTTAGGAGGTGGAATATTGAAGGAGGATGAGTGTCCTTGTGGGTGGGTCTTGGGATGTTGTCTTGAAGTTATTCTCTGCCTTCTATATGTGTGTCATGGCATGCAAGCACCTGCATTCACATGAATGAGCACATACACACACAGATAAACCCTATCACAGGGACACAAGATTTATATGTTGTAAAACAAGAGATGTTAAAGATTAAGAGAAAAGATTGAATAAAGATAAATCAAGGTCTCCAGTGGAAAGCCACATAGCCAAGAGTATTTGGCCAGCATAAATTGGTCTTGAAGAATAACCACACACCTCAAAACAGAAAAACAAACAAAACACAACATGAAGTTGAGGAAGTAGGTAAGAGGGTGAGTTGGGGAAGAATTGGGAGGATAAATATAATCAAAACACATTCTATGAAGCTCTCAGACAACCAATACAATTTATGAAAAAAAATAAAAGAAAAAGTATTTTAAAATTATCATGGGCTGGCCATACAGCTCCGCAGAACCTGGCACTTGCTGCTAAGCCTGATGACTTAAGTTCAATTTTTTGCATCCATATGGTGGAAAGAGAGAACGGTTTTCAAAAAACACACATACGCACACATCCTTTTATCTAAATGATTGTGCCAATCAAAAATAAAGAAAATGGAGGAGCCATCCCAGAAAGCTTAAGCACACTGCAGAAAGTCTGAGTAAATTAAAAAAAAACACATATAAAAGACAAGACTTGATGAATTATGGTAAATATACCATATGCTACATTATGTTTTCTATTATATAAATAAAATATATAATTATAATTTTATTATGTGTGTATGCTATATGAGGATAAGGAAGCCAGGAGTTGACGTTGTGTCACTTCCACAATAAACTATCCACTCATATTTTGACATATAATATTTCTGAACCTGGAGCTCACCGACTTAGTAAAACCAGCTGGCCAGCAAGCCTCAGGGATCCTCTTGTTTCTCCTGCTTCCCTAGAGGCTGAATTTCAGATGCTCACTATCAGTTTACACCTGGCTTTCTACATAGGTTCTGGGGGTACAAACTTAGGTCCTCATGCTTCTGTGCCAGACAGTTAATGACCAAGCTATATTTACAGACCCTTAATATTTATTTAATTTTTCTTTAGTGCTATCACATTGTGAGGCTTTGGAAATTTTATCTTCTCCAACATATTTTATAACTAAAGACACTACCCTCAAGGCTATTCCTATCTCTCCTTGGAATATAATTTCATTAGAAGAAATTGTCTATTAAGAGATCTTTAGAATACAGAAACATCAGGCCTCACCTAGATTCTACTGTAGTATGTGTATCACTTCACTGAGTATCTTTAATTGGATTTTCCATCACCATCCTATATGATAATATTGCTTTCCTCCTCTCATTATAATTTTGAATTATAGTCTGTTGAGTAATGTTAGTGATAGGCTATTGTTTTAGTCTAGTCTCCTGCACAAGGTTCTTTAAACTGGGGAAATATAGAGTCTCCTGTGCTAAATGCATGTACTTGACCACCCAAACACACAAAAAGGGTCAGTTTTTTCTAGGAATCAGATATTTTAATGTAACACAACAGGAAATCCTCTTTTCATTAATCTTTTAAAGAAATTAACTCCAAGAGAACCAATACAAGGGCTGGAAAAATGGTTCAGTGAGAGTCCTTGCCTCAAGTGAATAAGGTAAATGGTGATGGAATGGGACACTCAATGTCCTCCTCTCATCTCTGCAAGTCTGTGCACAGTTGCACACACCTCAATGTGTTCATATATAACATACACATAATACACATGTGCACACACAAACACACACAGACACACATGCAGACACACACACACACACACACACACACATGCACGCATACACCGAAAAAAGCAGGATAGACAATACATTATTTGTTCTTTTTCCGATTTCTTTAGTCTATAAAGCAAGACTGATCTGCTGAGTTCATTACATAAAAGACTTTTTAGTTTTTTGGGGGATTTTTGTTCTTTTTGCTGTTATTTAATCTTTTCCTTCTGATGTGTGTATATTGTCATATATATATTTAATATGTATATGTGGGGATGTTTGTACATGTATGTGCTTGTGCACATGAAGGCCAGAGACCAATTTCCAATGTTGTCCTTAAGCAATATTCATTTTTTTATTTCTTTTTTTTTTTTTTTGGTTTTTCGAGACAGGGTTTCTCTTTATAGTCCGGGCTGTCCTGGAACTCACTCTGTAGACCAGGCTGGCCTCGAACTCAGAAATCCGCCTGCCTCTGCCTCCCAAGTGCTGGGATTAAAGGCGTGCGCCACCACCGCCCGGCCATTTTTTTATTTCTAATTTTAATTTTATACAAGTAGACATTTCAGAAAATGTAGTTACAAAGAGATTTCATGCATGGATACTATATTTACATTGTTTCCACTCTTTCCTCTTTCCACTGCAACTCCTCCATGCCCTCAGCTACTCCCACTGAAATCTATGACCTCATTATGATATATATATATATATATATATATATATATATATATATATATATATA
>NW_021604670.1:1661401-1683824 GCF_004785775.1 Grammomys surdaster
ATATATATATATATATATATATATATATATATATATATATATATATAAATGATACACACATATATATGATGCATGCATGCACGTATATATGTATGTATGTATACAATTCATCTATAAATAAGTTTAGGGCTGACCACCACTTGGGATTGGATGACCTATCAGGAGACTTTTTCCTGGAAAAGGCTGATTCTTTCTCCCTCAGAAGCCATTAATTGCCTGCAGCTCTTTCCATCTAGGGGTGACGCCTTGTGAGACATTTCTCACATTCATGTTAGCATGTCAACTGGTGTTCTCATCGTTCAGGTTTGTTTAGATGACCATAATGTTCACATTTCATGGGTACAACCTCCCTCTCATATGTACAAGGCACTGTCTCACAGTAGGCATCTTCACGCTGTAGATTTAAGTCTCTCTAGCCCTCTTCTGTGATATTCCCAGAGCTTTAGGTATAGAGGTTGCTGATGTAGCAATTGGGGTTGGGTACTCACATTCAGTTGTTCTCTCCATTTTGACTAGTTGTGAACTTCTGGAATGGGATCCTTGATTTCTGAGATGGGGTTCTCATTGGTCTGGGACTTGATGTTTGAGCTAGGCTGAATGGCCAGAGAGCCCCAAGGATCCTCCTGTCTCTGTCTAGTGCAGTGTAAACAAACACATGTCACCGGGTTTGACTCAGATTCTCATGCTTGTTTGTCAATTACTTACTGACTTAGCATCTCCTTACCCCCAACAAGTTCATCTTTGATGCCTGCTATTACTATGTCTGGTTTATTTCCATTCGCACTGTACATCTCTAGAGGCATACTGATCACCTTTCCCATGTACCCCCCATTTGAAGTTTCTGATGAAATAAAGAACATATAGCACATGTTCAATAATGAGCCCATTCATGAATTTATTAATGGAATACTTCATAATTAGCTTCTGTGTGATTGGTCCTGGAGACTTGGAAGTGAACACACACACACACACACACACACACACACACACACATACACTGCTGTCCTCATGATGTTTATCTTCCCATAAAAACTTTTAAAAACCGAGTGTTCATACTGTGTATATAGTTTCCTTTTCATAGTTTTTAGATGAAGAAGGAATAAAAAGGTTTTTCTTTATAGGGATAAGCCAATTTGATTAAAGAAGTTTTATTTTATCTTAGACTGTATACTTATGTTAGTGGATATCTTTCTGGCCTAGGGTGAAAAGTATGATTCTATTTTTCTCTAATATAAACAAATTCTGAAAATTCAAAACATGCACCGGGGCAAGAGTTGTACTGCTGTAATAATCTACCAAATATAGCAGAAATTTCAACTCTTTTAGTTGAGTGTAAAGATGAAGACATTGTGAGGACATGCTTTCTTGGATATTGCATAGGTAATCTGCCTGTGGTTGGCAGCTTCTGGTGACTCCAGGCTTTCTTTGGCTGTGACTGGATCCCCTCAATCTATTTATTTTTTTCTACTTGCTATTTATATCATATTCCAAAAACAATTATTAGAATAATCACTATAATCTAGGCATTGTACAAAGCACAAATAAATAAATAAATGAGATCCATATTTAATTCCTATTTTATGGTTCAAAAAACAATTTCCAGAGAGTATAAATTTCATGAAGTAACATATCCTATAAAACTTAAGAGGTAGTTTTCAGTTTCTGGATTTGTCTGATGTCAAAGTCTGTGGTCAAAAATGTTTACACGATACTGATGTTGAAATGTTTATATTCTACCTCTTACTTATCAAGTCTTTTTACTGACACACTTCGGTAGCAGCTGAATTTTCTTTTAGACTCAGATACTAAGGAATAAACACACAGCTTTTGCCTATTTTGAGTTCATCTTGCATTTTATTGGCTTTTTCCATAGGCTATTCATCTAAAAATTCCAATTTGGTTTCATATATATTCATATACATTGAAATTTGCTTGCTATCCCAAGTTTCTGCAAACTTCTCCTGAGCCATCCTTGAAAATCTAAAAACAAAAAACAAAAAACAAAACAAAACAAAACAAAACAAAACAAAAACCCATACACCTGAGAGGCCCTTTTTAATATCTGCCAACTCAAAGGCACTGTGTGGGTGGGTGAGTCTGGATGCTACATCCCTGAGCACAATTTGAAAGATTTTGCTTTTTAACACAGTATATTTTACAAAGGAAGACTATAAAAATGTTAGGTAATTGATCACTACCCAGTTTGGTAATTTGGTTTTCTTCTGAACTCAGAGCAAAGTAAAATAAGTTTCAAACCATAACTTTCTCATGTAGTTTACATGCCCCCTCTCTATGAACCTCTGTTGGAATGATCTTCTTGTGAACAGACTATATGAAGACTCAAAGCATTGTCAACAATATTTTCAATTATCCAAATGCTTAGTGGAGTGATCTATACGTATTTTGGGGGTAAATATAAACACGAATAGATGATTTTCTCATTTGTTAATTTGAGAAAAAAACCTTCATTTTTCTTAGAAATACCTTACTTCTATGTTCCTTTTTTTTAAATTCAAATGTTAAAACTAAAGAGAGCAGTAACTGTGTGGTGGGAGGTTTTGGTTTGCTTTGTCTACTTTGTGTAACTTATTTTACAATTTTTTGTCATTGCTTTGTACTAGTCAGTTTTCTGTAACTCTGATAAAATACCTGAAATTGTCAGCTTAAAATGAGGAAAGGTTTATTTGGTTCTGTTTTGTAGGTTTCAGTCTATGGCTAGTTGATCCCATGGCTTCTGGGTTTAGGACAAGGCAGCATATCAAAGTAGGACCACAATATACTCCACCATGACTAGAAACAAAGAAGAAAAGGGGAAGGAGATCAGGGTTCTATGATCATCTTCATGGAACACATTAGATAATCCTTTTGTCTTCCATTTGGACCACTTCTTCAAGATCTGACAGTTTGTCAGTAGTGCTATGCCTGAGGACCAAGCCTTTTACTCTGTAGGCCTTTGGGGGTGGATACATGCAAACAATAACATTTTTCAAAGCATAGTAGCAAATATCTTGGTTTAAAATAATTAATGTTTTTGGTAGTGAGCCTAACCTTTCACCACTGAGCCAGGGGAAAACTGGGGGGGAGGGAAGTCTGGGGAGGAAGATCAGGTATTGGAAGGGATAGGAGAGAAGAACAGAGGGTCAGGAAATTGAATAGAAATATGAAGTCATGGGAGATGGGGAACTGGAGGAAGCCACAACAAAGTTCCAAAAGCCAGGGAAGTGAGAAGCTCCAAGGACCCACTGGGGATGACTCTAGCCAAAATATGCAACAAAGGTGAGATAGAACCTGTAGAGACAACATCCAGTAGCTAGGCGTGGCCTCCAATTGAGGGATGGGACCATCCATCTATCTAAAAATTTTTAATCAGAATTGTTCCTGTCCAAAGGAAAGACAGGGAAAAAAATGGAACAGAGATGGAAGGAAAGGCCATCCAGAGACCATCCCGTCTGGGGATCCATCCCATCTGCAAACACTAAACTCCCACACTATTATTGATGCCAAGAAGCACTTGCTGACAGGAACCTGATATGGCTGTTTCTTTTTTTTTTTTTAATTTTTTTTGAACATGAAATGCTTTTTTATAGCATGTTTTACAAGGGGAGGGGGTAAGAGGGGCCAGGTGGTGGAAAAGTACAAAATCTTCTTGGCCTGTGCCTTGAAACATGTCATGGTCTATACGGTACCCTGCCTTGAATTATGATCTACCTGCTATTCTTCAGAAGATATGGTACACTGCTTGAGTTATGGTCTCCGTGCTATTCTTCAGAAGATATGGTACACTGCTTTGAGTCTATCTGCGGTTGCTAAGCAGGATCTTGCAGTCTTGAGAGGTTCTAGCAGCACCTGACTAATACAGATTCAGACACTCACAGTCAACCATTGTACTGAGCATGGGGACCCCATGGAAGAGTTAGGGGAAAGACTCAAGGAGCTGAAGGGAATTGTAACCTCATAGGAAGAACTATATCAACTAACCTGTCTACCCAGAACTCCCAGGGACTAAATGTCCAACCACAGAGTATACATGGAGGGATCCACGGCTCCAGCTACATATATAGCAGAGAATGGCCTTATCTAGCAACAATGGGAGGGGAGGCCCTTGGTCCTTTGTAGGCTTGATGCCCCAGCATAGGGGGATGATAGAGTGATGAGATGGGAGTGGGTGAGTAGGTGGAGGAGCACCCTCATAGGGGCAAAAGGGAGGGGGAAGAGAGGGGATGGGATTTCTGGAGGGAAACCTGAGATGGGGGACATCATTAGAAATGTAAAGGAATAAAATGATTAATAAAAAGTAAAATGATTGATATGTATGACTTAGTAACAATAATGCAAATATCCAAATCTAAGAATAGGAAATGGAGGTCTGGGGAAGCTGCTTTGCTGGTAAATCCTTTCAAGCACAAGGATATGACTCTGTTGGCCAGAATCCATGTACATAAAGTTCAGCATGTTGGGTATACACGTGGAATCTTGCTCTGAGGAGGGAGGCACAGTGCCTTAGCATTTAATTGCTGTGAAGAGACACCATGACCAGGCTGACTCCTATAAAGCATTTTGTTGGGGCTTGCTTAGAGATTCAGTGGTTTAGTCCATTATCATCAGCATGATAGGAAGCATGGTGCCATACAGGCAGACATGGTGCTGGAGGAGCTGAGAGTTCTACATCTGGATCTGCAGGCAGCAGGAAGAGAAAGAGACATTGGGATGGCTTGAGTATTTGAAACTCCAAAACCCACCCCCAGTGATACACCTACTGTACCAAGGCCATGTCTACTCCAACAAGGCCATACCCCCTAATCCCTGTCAAGTGTCACCAGTCCCTGATGACCAAGCATTCAAATATTGATCCTAAGAGGGTCATTCCTGCTCAAACCACCACATTCCATTCCCTGGCCCCCTTAGGCTTGTAGCCATATCATAATGCAAAAAGGATTGAGTCCAACTTCTGAAGTCCCCATAGTTGATCACTCTCTCTGGGCTACTTCAAAGTCCAAGGTTCAAAGTCTCTTCAGAAATTCATGGCAGCTTTTTAACTGTAAATCCTTGTAAATTCAAAATCTAAAAGCAGATCATATACTTCCAACATACACAGAATATAATATACATTATCATTCCAAAGGGGAAGGAAGGGAGCATAGTGAAGGAACACTGCAAGACTGGAAACCATCTGAGCAAACTCCAAACTCTGCATCTCCGTGTATGATGCCAAAGTGCTCTTCAGATCTCCAGTTCCTTTCAGCTTTGGTGACTGCAACACACTTAGGCTGGTTCCACTCCCTGTTAGCAGCTCTGCTTGGCAGGTATCTCATAATTCAGGGATCTCCAACATCTGGGCATCTCCAAGGCAATTCAGGCTTCACCTACATAACTTCACAAAAAGGCTTCTCTTGGCCTCCATACAGGGCCATGCCTGATACACACCTGGCCTCAGCAGCTTTTCTTAGTAGTGAAGGGAGATTCCATAACTCCTTTATTGTATCTTTGATTCTCAAGCACATGCCTGAAGCTTCCAAATTCTGCTGCTTGCTGGGTCTGGAACATGGATCTCTCATTCAAATACATTTTCACCAGGTTTCTGTATTCAAGAGTTTTCTTCAGTGCCTAAGCTTGGTTGTCCTGGAACTTGGTCTGTAGACCAGACTGGCCTTGAATCCAGAGATCTGCCTGCTCAGCCTCCAAAGTGATAGGACTAAAGGTGTGACCCCCCCCCCCAAGCTTGTCCCTAAGGTTTTCTTTAATTCATTTTCACAAGTTGGAAGCTTAGCTGAGTAGGGTCTCACCCTAGTTAGACTTTTTCTCTTCCTGTGCACGTGGTTTAGCTCTATTACATTTGCCAACACTCCTTTTCTCCTCAAACTCTGCATTTTGTGTTTTTCCCTGCTTAGCTTGTTCCTTTTCAGAATAGATCAGTATAACACTGGCCACTAATAGCCACAGGACACAGTCAATACTCGAGAGTTTTGAAATCTCCTTTGCCAATATCATCAATTCAAAACCTTCAGTTTAACCTCAGGCAGACTTTTGGGACACAGGCAGAAAGCAGGCACATTCTTTGCCAAATATCAAGAGAATGGTCTCTGGCCCACTTATTAATATTCTTCTCAGAAACCTCTTGGGCCAGGCAATTATAATCTGCATTTCTCTCAGGACCACCATCTTCCCTGCTCCTACTTGTATGACCCATTAAACCTGGCTTAAAGCTTTCAATTATTTTCCTAATCCAAGGTCCAAAGGTCCATATTCTATCAGTAAGCAACATGGTCAAGATCTGTCACAGTAGTACACCAGTCCCTGGTGCCAACTTCTATCTTAGTCAGTGTTCTATTGCTATGAAGAGACACTATGACCACAGCGGTTCTTATAAAGACAATCATTTAATTGAGGCTGGCTTACAGGTTCGGAGGTTTAGGCCATTATCAGCATGGTGGGAAGCATGGTGGCATGCAAGCAGGAGGAGTTGAGAGTTCTACATCTGGATCTTCAGGCAGCAGGAAAAGGGAATGAGAAACTGAGCCCAGCTTGAAACTCCAGAGCTCACCCCCCAGTGACACCCTTACTCCAACAAGGCCACACATCCTCATCCCTATCAAATAACACTACTCACTGATGACCAAGTATTCAAATCTATGAGCCCACAGGCCCATTCTTATTCAAACCAGCATTAATTTTTTTGTGTGTGAGGCTATGAAGAAAATGAAACCTTCATATGCTGCCTGAGGGAATGTATAATGGTTTGGCAGCTTTGGGAAACAGTTTGGTGTTTCCTCCTCAAATGCCAGCTCCATGAGTACTCATACTAGTACATCCACAGTATCCCAATCCTACAAAGCTGCTCAGCAGCCCAGGAATGGATGCACAAACTATGGCAGTTGAGTCATGCTCAGCCATTGAAGTGCTGGCTATACTGATGTACCTTGGAACCATATGGTAAATGGAAACAGCCAGATACAAACAACTATTATGTGTCCCAAGGAGATGATTCCATCGAAGTAGAAACACACTGGTAGTTCTATGGAGTAGGCAGGAGGAGAATGGGGAGCGGGTGTTTAATGAGTCCTAGGTACCCTTCTGGGGTGATGTAATGATTTCGAATGCTACATATTGCATGTGCTACATGCCATGGAAACATCCACCTTAAACTTACTGTATTATGCACATTGCAGGTAAAGAATACAATGTTACAGTTTACACAGGGACAGCACAATAATGACCACAGGGAAGAAAATTAAGTTATTTGTCATCTGACAGTTCTTCACATTGCTTTTCTTTGTGGCAAGAGTAACTAAAATTATTCATTTGGCAGGAATCCAGAGCACAGTAAGACTTCAGCAACGATAGTTTTCATATTTATCCATGTCTCTAGTCATGTCTGTCTGCATTCCTGCTATCCTGCATCACTGATCCCTTACCCTCCACGCCATCGTCCGCTGTCTCTACACATATAGCTATTTCTTTTAGTTTTCATGAATTGGGCATGTTGAACTGGTCAACTTTGCTTCAATAAAAATAATTATAGAAGAGAACTCATTCAGATGAAGAGACATTTAAGACAAATAAGGCAAGAACAGGAGAACTGGATGGATGAGAAAGCCAGTGACTCAATAACAGACCTATTAATTATAGAACAAGCAGCAAAAATAAATTTCTTTATCCCTTCTAGCATTACAGGTCTTTAAATAAGAAAATGTATTAAAATTGAGAGACTCTTCAGTTGGGAGAAGGATATAATATGTAGTGAAAAACATCAAACATACAAGGTTATTTGAGGGAATCTGCTTTTTCCGAAAATAATTAAACAGGCTATTATCCTAAGCACTGCTATTGATGTCACCAATAAATCTCCTGTTTTTGTTCAGTGTTTCCCCCCTTGATAATTTTATAATCTTATTTACACACATTCACAAGTAAGAATTAAAGTGACACTGATTTAATTGTTTAGCTGGAAGATGGGACACATCCCAATCTAATTTACCTGTCCAGAGGACAGTAAGGAACAATCAGAGGAAAGGATTAAAGTAAACATTTCAGTTTTCTGTGATTCCTTTCATTGTGTTGCTTTATATTTCTGTTTTATTCAGAGTGAATATTAGAATAGAATCAGCTAAATGCAAATAGCGTTTTCCCATCTGATGTTTCCAGTGTGATTATTAAAGGAATCTCTCAGCACTTGGGCCCCTTTTGAGAAGAATTCAGTAAGACTCAAAGAAGGCTGCAGCGTGTAAAGTTAGAGAATCACACGCAGTAGGAACTTGTCCATGGGAGGGTGAATCCATCAGGTATCTTTTGTCTATATCATCCTCTTGCTCTAACTCTGGATATGTGAGTTTGTGCCTCCTCATGTTTGCTAACAACAAGTTTGAATTAGAAATTGCTTACTACTTAAAGAAACTTAAATTTATTTATATATTTTATTTGTCTTATTTTTGTGTGGGCATGCATATGCCACCGAACACATGCGAAGGTCAGCAGACAATTTACTGGACTTAACTTTCTCTTTGCATTCTGTAAGTCCTGGCATTGAACTCAGGTTATCAGGGCTGGTGACAAGTTACTTTACCTTCTGAGCCATCTCACTGAACCAAAATAATCCATTTTATTAAACTTTTATGATGACAATGCTGATGATGTCTGTGCTGGTGCCACAGACCAGCAGTCAATGGTTGGAGGATAATTTTGTGGTAATGGTTCTCTTCTTTCACTTTGATATGTGTTCTAGGGACCCAACATAGGTTAGCAAACTTTTGTGGCAATTGCCTTTATTCACTGAGCTATCCTACTGCCCCTATCTACTCTGTTTGTTTTTGAGATCCTTCAAGGTCTTGTGGTCATTCTTATTGATTGCCTCATGTCTGACTTTCACATATCATAGCTACTTTCAATGGTATGCAAATTCGTTTTTACTGAATGCTACTTCTAACATTCTCTATTTGCACAAAGTAGCAAAATAGGTGCTAGGTTGCCCTCCAAAAATGTTGGATAGCAAGGATAGGGACAGGGTGGTCACAGAACTGGCCGTTTAGTACCTAGAGGTGAGCCTGGACCTGACATGCAATTGCAATGCCCTACACCAACAAAACCATGGGAAAACACTGTTTCATAATACCTGATGGACTTTGGTCTCTATTATTTTGCCACCTGCCTCCAACATTGAAGCTAAAAGGCTAGCACATGGCTTTAGGGAGCCCCCATTCCCCAAGGTGGCCCCACGCTAGTGCTTTTTCTGATGCCTTCTACTCTATTAGCCCTGTGTCTTCCCTGTATTACAGCTATTTTGTTGCACATCACCCCCAAATTGCTCTATGGCAGTGACTAGGGAAGATGACAGCTCCCATCCTCACTTCCCCAGTTCCAAAATAAGGAAGCCCTTGTTCCTGATGCTCTCTCCTGGACACAGGAAATCTGGAGTCAAGATTTGATGTTTAATCTGATAAGAGAGCTTGGTAAATCCTCTACCATTTAACAATCTTTACAATAAAAATAACTATTGAAATTTGATTGTTTCATGATGAGCCAGGCAGGGTTTCCATTCTTCCCTTATAATAAAGTTGAAAATTGGGATGAATTTGAGGCACTTCATTTTAAAGTCTTTAACCCCCCTGTCACAAAGCAAAGATTCAAAGACAATGTCTCTTATTGACTTTACAAAAAATACCCAGTCACTTCTCCTTGATTCTCCTTGAATGATTTTACATTCGAAGTAACCCTCAGATATTAATTAAAATTTCAGACTTAACAGATGACTACAATGGATTTTTCTTTGTAATTATTTTATTTTCTAAGAAATGATTAATTAGATACCATCAGCTAAAATCCCAAGCATAGAAAATGATAATAAAGCAAACAATATTTGGAATTCATTTTTACTTTTTTTGTCATGACCGTTGGATTGTCATATTACTAGTCAAAGATAAATATGGCTTGTAAGGCTCCTATCTTCCCATTATGGAAGTGTCTTTCCCATACTCATACCCACAACCGGAGGCGGTGGGCACAACTTAAAGTGTTTAAAGTGGGAAGAGCTGCTTGTGCATGTTGGACAATAGAAGGTTTGGCTGCAGGATCTATACAACTTCCAGACCTCTACATTTAGGGGAACAAGACTGTGAAGGTAGCAGTTTCCATAACTCAAGCAAGCTTTGTTTATATTTTTAATGGAATAAATAGGATACAAATAAACTAAAACCATCACCTTTACCTTTTCTGGTATCCTTTCATAATTGCCACTCCATTGATTATTTTATGTTATTAAACATTTTAAGAAAGTTAATTTTTCTGAAAAATACTGAACAGAAAGATACTGTTATGCTGTGATTTCTATTTTTCTCTCTGTTTTCTAAAGATTGCTTTGTTTTTGATGAAGTCTTAGTATGTCGTCCAGACTAGCCTAGAATATACTGTGGAGCCAAGCTGGCCTCAGAGTTCCTGAGGTCCTCTTGCCTCAAGTTCCCAGATGCTGGGATTGAAGGCATCTGACTTAGTGAAGATTTTAACTGGTTGCCAAGGTATGGAAAAAGTATCTAATATCCATTGTTGATATATTTATTATACTGATCTTAAAATTGGAAATAATACTTTCCAGCTAGCAGGTTAAATTTTCTGCTTTCTTTATATAGTTGAGTCTGACCATACAAGTAGTTTGGATTAATTAGTGTAATTGTAATTGTTGTGTGGGACATCTCAAAAACAAACAAACAAACAAACAAACAATATTTCCTTCTGGTCCTTTACTTTATTGTCATGAAAATGTGGTAACTTGAGCTCTAGTAACTACTGCGTTGGACCTTGAGGATCAAGGCTAGATACAGGAAGAGCAAAACAAGTGTCGGAATCCTCTCTGGTTCTTGTCCTTTCACTTCTGACATTTGAATATGGCCAGGAAATCACATTCTGCTTTGCTTAAGTCAGCCTTAGTTTTTATTTCTTAGTTACAGGGAACCAAACAAATTTCACCTTTACCTTTGAGATGGGTCTCTTGATAGCTTTTTGTTTCTCTATGGCATTACATCTTTTTAAGTCTATTTTTAATACTCAGAGTACCCACTGCATACCAGACATCCAGCCTGTGCTCAGTTTCTACCATCTGAAGCTTATTGTCTAATGAAAGTGCAAGGAATAATCTTTGTTTTCTATTTTTAGTGCCTTTTTCCTTTCTCCTGAACTCACTGAATTGTGACCTCTATATATTCTTTAATTCATGCTGTCAAGTCAGAGTAAGAGGCCATATAACTTTATTATTTCCTGGGATGACTTTCAAAAGTCTTTGACACATGTGACTTTCAAAATAAGGATTCTGTAACTCCAACTTTCTTTACATTGTAAGATTTTAGACAATTCTAGATGGAATACTAGTTTTAGCAGACAACTAACTTTAATTTGGGAGGTGTTTGTGGCCCTGGGAGGGGTATTTGAGTGTATATGTTATGTGTATGTTTATGTATGTCTGTGTATGTGTATGTGTGTGTTTGTGTGTGTTTCTATGAGTGCATGTATGCAGAAACAGGAATGAATAATGATTGTGTGCTCCTTATGTGATTTACCATGGGTTAGGATTGCTTTCGTCTCTACTAGACCTCTGCTAAAAATCCATATTTGTTCCTTAATTGCCTCTTTATGGCTGTTAGCCATTTTATGGCATTCTTAATTAGGTATTCCCTAACTCACCAATTGTAAGAGTGATAGACCAAGACTACTCTCTCACTCAGGTACATGTCAGGTCTGCAGGGGATACTATGGAAGCTGTCCTTGTAATTGACTTTATTGGCCCTGTGGTCTTCAGAGGCACAAAAGATAGCTCTACCCAATCCATTGATTGGCTCCCTCCTTCTCTTTCAGAGGCAGTAACTTTCCTATGACTCTTC
The DNA here is from genome assembly GCF_004785775.1 of Grammomys surdaster. Lineage (NCBI taxonomy): Eukaryota > Metazoa > Chordata > Mammalia > Rodentia > Muridae > Grammomys > Grammomys surdaster. The sequence goes on from NW_021604670.1 coordinate 1,673,263, forward strand.
AAGCCTTTGTTGTTCCTGTTTCTTTCATAGTCTGCCTTTTAATCCAAGCCCCCTTCCCTCTCTCCCTCCTTTTCTACACTGCAGCCCTTTGTTCTGCAGATGTTGCTCAGGATTATGACTTTCTCAGTAGCTACCATAGCAGCCAATGCAAACATCAGGTCCCTAATGTCTTCTCTCTGGAATGAGCAGTGCCTTCACAGGGAGCAGACCTTTGCATTTCATCTTTCATTGACCCTGGGTAATTTTTGTTGTTGTTGTTGCTGTTATTCATTTTTTTTGGATCCATGTCTTCTCTAATTTATTTATCTCACTAAGGACCCTTCTAGAGATTTCACTGTGGCTCAGAGTAAAGCCCAAGAATATATCTTTTCCAAATAACAAATTACTGGATGTAAGACGCGCTATTTTGGCCATGGAAGTAACCCTACAGAGAGAGCAGTTGAAGTTTACTTTAAAGAAAAAGTAATTTCTTTATTTCTGAAAGCTTAGTCCACACTGAAACAATTTGAAAGAGTCACTGGCACTGGCTGTTAAATTCAAGAAATGATAAATCTTGGTTATTGGCACAGACATTAAGTGTCTTGATATGCAGAGCCACTGTCTGATAATATTGCTAAATTTGGGTTCATCACGACAAGATATTGAGAAAACCATGAAATTTATGACATATGAGGGCAATGTGATATGTCACATAATTGACAAAAAATCCATCCTGTTTGAATAATGTTATGAAAACTGCTAGCAAAGAAAAGAGTTCAGGGTTCAGGGCAGAGGGGTGGAAGCTTCTGGAACAGCGAGTAGCTGCTACTGTACGTTCAAAATGTCACTGTCCTCCCCCAGAGTCTGGGGAGGTGTGAGCTTCTGCATTCTGAGTGTGGGAAGCAGCTGCTTTGGTACAGATAACTTGGCCATCCACAGTGAAACCCCAGGGCTACCTTGACTTAAGCAGTTCCCTGCTCATCCGGGTCCTTTTAGTCCTCCCAGGAGAAGATGAGCAGCAGAGAGAGCTGTGCAGACAGCTGCCGGGTGTGCTTTTAGTGAACAGTGGAGGCGTGCAGCTCAGAATGCTTGTTCTCTCTTATGTTCCACACTTGCTGTCTTGTGTTAGCATTGGGGATTTGGCTCGCATTTCATGTTCTTGTGCTTCTTATATACCAATCCTTCCATGCCACTTTCTTCTCACCGTGGGGCATACATTCCTTCTTTTGACATTGAATCAGTTTAGATGGGATGTTAGTTACTATGAATCGACTTCACTGGGATATGCTTGGATATTGCACTTTGCTGTAGTGTACACACAGTCATGTAGAAACAGTTTGCTCCTTTTGAGTATGGACAGTTGGTAGCAACCTTCAGAGCATCCTTTGGAGTTCTGCCATTTTCATCATGCTGCCCAATGCATGTGAGTGATGAGGCTCTTCCACTTTTATCAATGGAGACAAAATCCCCCCCGCACCCCCCAGAATTCCGGCTTGTTTTTTTTTTTTTTTTTTGCCTGCATGGACTCAGTGGAAGAGTCCGTGAGGCCCTTTGTGGCTCTTTAGAGTTCTATCTCTGTAGCTTCCTTCCCCCTTTAGTACTCTGTTCTGTGGACATTAGTTACCATTGGTTTCCCTAACAACAAGCCCAGCCTCCTCAGCTTTGGGAGAACCTTGGTACTACCTGGTACCTGGATTCCTGCCCCATTTACTGAACTTTCAACTCTGAAATTTTTTCAGTCAATAAGGTCCAGTGCTGAGCAGTTCACCCTATTATTACCTTGTCTCAGGGCCACCTGGCTATTTGCTGTCCTATAGCTGAAAGCTATATTTTGCTTTTTTAAAAAATAGTTGTTTCAAATGTGCATTTAAATTGTTTCAAGTTTCTAGTCTCTTAATCACATTGCTTCATGTGTCAGATCAGGTCAGTTCCCTGAGGAAGGTTTCTGCCCAGCAGGACTCTTTCTTTGGTGACCCAGGATCTGAGAAGGAGCATTAAAGTGATAGCCCATTCTACAATAAATTCAGCCCCAAATGGTACAACTATTCTGTCCTCTAGTTTTGTCTCCCCAATCAGACATTGCCTCACACTTGATCACTACTAGATACACTCATTCATTTAACTTTAGCATCTCTTCACTATTGGAGAATTATAGGAAGCAAGATAGTCAGGAGGACTTCATCTTGGAAGCCTCAATTTTAGTGGGAAATAGTCAGTCATCTATAGGATTAAACTTTTGACGCATGCTATGAAGGAAATCCAAAGACGGCTTATATATAAGATTACAGGGTGGTACCTACCTCACTGAATAAGCAGAAAGATTTCTTTGTGAATATGACATGCAAGTTAGGACTTGCTAAGAAAAATTATGGGTAGGTATACATTTTCATAAAGAGCTATACTTTTCTGAAATTCTTTTCCATATTCAACATAAACTCCATAAGCTCCAATTATAAAATTTTCCTGTTAAGAGAATTTATTATTAAGATTTCAGTTGCAAAGAGGGACATCAAGATGGAAAGAGGTTCATATAATTTGAGATTCTTTATTTTAAGTGTTTACATTCTCAAGATTTTCTGACATGAAACTACATACTACTTTTGTTATTAGGCAAACAGTGAAAGCAAAATGGGAGAAGTACGCACGAGGTAAAAAAATTGAGGCCATCTTTAATGCACTTTTTGACTAGGCGAAGCATTTAAGTATCACACAGTGACATTATGTCCTGTGGCAAGACACTGGCATTCTTGAAGTCAAACTCTCAGGCATGCAATGGGTCATGCTACTGAACAGATATATGGTAAATTCAGAGGAGGATCTTGACTTCAACTTCTGTAAGGAGTGAAGCCTGTCTCAATGGGCTTAAGGGCACAGGCACAAACAGTAGGTACACTGGTCCTGAGCCTGCATGTGAATGCTCACCTCTTCACCCAGCTTTAGTTGCGTTGACATGAAAATGATGGCAATGTCAATGGGAAAACAAATGGGAACAGCTTTGGGGTTATTTTAATGCTTTACAATTTTTTACTATGCGGATACATAATGTTATTTTTAGGCATGTATTTAACGTAGTTGGAGCATATTCCCGCATATCTCATGTACTGGTTAGTTTTTGTCAGCTTGACACAAGCTAGGAGAAGAGGGAACTTTAACTGAGAAGATGTCTCTATCAAATTGGCCTATAGGCAAGTCTGTGGGGCATTTTCTTGATTAACAATTAATGTGGGAGGATCTAGCTAGCCCACTGTGGGTGGTGCCAGCCTTAGGCAGGTGGTTCAGAGTTGCATAAAAATACAAGCAATCTATGAGAAGCAAACCAGGAAACAGTTTTTTCTTCATTATTTCTTCAATGTCTGCCTCCAAGTTACTTCCCTTTGTGATAGATTACAACCTGTAAAATAAAATAAACCTTTTAATCCACAGGTTGCTTTTGGTCATGGTGGTTATTGTGGCATAGCGAATAGAGAGCAAACTAGAACACCTCATTACCTGCTGCTATTTTTCCCATTCCCATTAGTTCCCTTTGTTCTTCAGATGTTTTCACTTCTATTTCCATGTCATATATCTGTATACATGTAATATATATATATAATTAAAAAGTATATGGCCTCAAATTAAGAGAAAACTTGATATTTATTTTTCAGAGCCTAATTTAATTAATTTAGCCTGATTCCCTCTACTTGTATTGATTTGCCGGTAAATGACATGGCTTCATTCTCATTTGTGGTTGCAAACTGTCCATTGTATATATCAATCCCATTGTCTTTTACTAATTATCTGCTGGTGAGCATCCACTACTTAGCTCTTGTGAAAGGTGCTGTAATAACAGTACCGTGCAAGAATCTCTGTGATTTGTGAGTGAGTGAGTGTGAGTGAGTGAGTGAGTGTGCTTCAGGTAAATACTAAGAAGATGTTTATTTGAGGCATATGTAATTCTATTTTTAAATTTTTCTATGACAAAATTTAAATTACATATAATTGCATCATTTCTCCCTTTTCTTTTTTTCAACCTCTCCCATGTACTCCCCCTTGCTCCCTTTAGAAATGGATTATTTTTCTTTAGTTGACCTTTTAGTTTAGTTGTGTGTATGAGTTTGTCTAAATATATAAATACAACTGGCTCATTTCATTTAGGCTTACCCATGTGTATATCATTTCAGGGCTGACCAGTTGGTATTGAACAATCAGTTACGGTGCTCATTCCTGTGAATGACTATTTCTCCGACTCTAAGCATTTCTTAGTTGCTTATAGTTCTTTACCTGTGAGCTTCTCTTTGCAGTAGAAGGGGACCATTATAGAAAACCACAAACAAAATACAGAGAACAAGTAGTAACCAGGTACATCTATAGCACAACTTCTTCACCCAGGGCTCAGAGAACATAGAAGAAGCAGGGGCAGAAAGACTGTGAGATCCAGAGGACCAGGAAAGCATCTGTGAAACCGTGTCTTTTAGAAATGACAGGAAAGTTTTAGTCAAGATACTTTAATAATATGGTGGCCTAAACAAGATCTGGAGAATAACACCGAAAGACATGATGATATAGAATGGAAAAATCTCATGAAGGCCCACCCATAGCCAAATAACTATTTCTAGCTTTTTATCGAGAATCCCCATACTGACTTCCATAGTGATTAGGTTATTGCCACCAGCAGTATATAAAAGGATTTTATTTTGTCCCCCTTTGTCCCAGCATTTGTTATTGATTTACTTTTAAATTTAAAACAATTACCTGTGCATGTTTGTGTACATGCATGTGTGTGTGAGTGTGTGTATATGTGAGTGTATGTGTGCATGTGTGTGTGTGTATGTGTGAATTTGTGCACATATGTCTTGATGCATTAATTGAGGGCAGAGGACAACTTGCCAGAGACTCTTCTATCATGCAGGCTACAGTTATTGGACTCAAGTTGTCAAGATTGGTAGTAAGCACATTTATTGAGCCATATTGATAGTCTGGTTGTTCATTTTCTTGATGACTGCCATTATGACCATGGTATGATGGAATCTCAATGTTGTTTTGATTTGCATGTCTCTGATGAACAATGGTCTTGAACACTTGTTGTTGGTTCTTTGCTCTTCATCATTTGAGAACTGTCTGCTCATTTTATTAGTATATTTTTGATGTTTCATTTATTGAATTCTTTGTTCTTCATGTCACTACTCTGTCAGATGTACAGTTAACAAAGATTTCCCACATTATGTAGGCTGTACACTCAATTCACTGAGTCCATTGTTGCATAGAAACCTTTTAATTCCATTAAATCTAGGTTGTGCTATTTCCTAAGCAACTTGAGCCCATTCTGAAAGTGAGTGTATATGTGGATGACTTGGAATTCTTTTCCTACTCTTTTCTCTGTCAGTTTCATTGTTTCAGGTCTTATGTGAAGGTGATTTATTCATTTGTAGCTGATCTTTATACTGTCAGTGGTAGGGATATGGTTTCATTCGTCTATCTGTAATATAGTTTCCCCAGCACCATTTATTAAAGATTCTCTTTTCTCTTGTGTATATTTTTGGCATCTTTGTCACAAAATCACGTGGCTGTAGCTGAGTGCATTTCTTTCTGGGTCTTCTGTTCTATTGATCTAAGTATCTGTTTTTGTGCCAGTAACATGCTGTTTTTATTACTGTGGCTCTGTACTACAACTTGAAATCAGGTATAGTAATAACTCTGTTATTGGACTTTTTGCTCAGGATTGCTTTGGCTATCTGGGGTCTTTTGAACTTCAACATGTATTTTAAGATTTTCTTTTTCTATTTTTGTGAAGAGTGGCACTGGGATTTCACTGAAACTGTAGATTACTTTTGTAGTATGGTCATTATCCTGATATTAATTCTTCTACCCAATGTATGTGCCACTTTTTAAATAAAATTCTTTTCCATAAGAGAGATGACTCTTCAAAGTTTAGAGTTCTTAACCTGCACAGACTTCTTTAGAGTTCTGCATAAAGATCTCTTTGTGGGTCCAAATATAAACCAATTTGAAGTTTAAAGTCTTTGTTTATTGTTTGTGAAAGAAGTGATACATGACTTGGGTGGTTTTTGTTATTGGTTATTTTATTTATTTACATTTCAAATGTTATCCTCTTTCCCAGTTTTCCAACCAGAAACTCCCTATCCCACCCTCCTTCCCCCTGCTTCTATGATGGTGCTCACCCACCCACTCCCGCCTCCTCACCCTGATATCCCCCTACACTGGGGCCTTGAGTCTTCCTATGACCAAGGGAATCTCCTTCCACTGATGTCTGACAAAGCCATTGTCTGCTATGTGGCTGGGGCCATGGGACCCTCCATGTGTACTCTTTGGTTGTTGGTTTAGATCCTGGGAACTCTGGGGGGTCTGGTTGGTTGATATTGCTGTTCTTCCTATGGGTTGAAAACTCCTTCAGCTCCTTCAATCCTTTCTCTAACTCCTCCATTGGAGATTCCATGCTTTCCAATGGTTGGCTGAGAGCATCCACCTTTGTATTTGTCAGGCTCTGAAATAGCCTCTCAGGAGACAGGTATAAGTGGTTATATAGAAACATATACATTTAATGCATATAATCTAATGAATGTTGGTATTTGTGAAATCTTTAGTGCAATAAGACAATAAGCTTATTTATCAGTTCCAAAAGTTCCACTATTGATTCTTGTATGTGTGTGGTGGGGACACATAACATGAGATACTGCTCCTAATAATCATAAAGGCAGAGTATACGGCCAAATATAACTTCATTGCTGTATCTTAAACCTTCAGAATTGACTTATTTCATGAATGAGCTTCAGATTTCCTGAACCTGTGTGTTCATATCCTTGGAAATTTCTTTCTGTGCACTGCACCTACAAATCTGAGCCTTTCAGATACTTCATATGAGTGGAATTGTGAAGTCTTTGTTCTTGGGTAATTTGCTTGTTATTCTTGTTTGCGGCATTAATACAAACAGTATTTGAGATTTATGGTTGAGAGTTGCCTGAAAGCACTCGGCTTGGGGAGGGTTTTGTAAATTCACATTCACAAGTGTGGATATGCAATGGCGGTTGTTTGAAGGATTCTTGAATATTGGTAGGTTTTGGTAATGTAAATAGAATTAAGAGCCACATATTTCAGCTCATTAGCTGAAATGGGTAAAGGATTACTCATCTTTACCTCAAATCTTTACCATCAGTTTTCACAAAGTTATAAAAACCATTATATAAACCATTGTTATAAAGAGACTATTTGGTAAATATTATTTATTTTTAAAAAACCCATAGAATTTGAAAATTGAAGTGGTTCAATATAAAATTTATAATTTTGATTAAAGAGCTCTATATTAATTAGTACATGTACAGTGTATACCTACTACCCATTTATTTTTAAACCTTTTTATTATCCTCAACGGAAACCACATAACCATTAAAGCAATTAGTTTATTGTGTCCCCAAACAATTGCTGGCTACCAATCCTTTCTGTCTTTATAGATTTAGCCATTCTGTTTTGTATATATAAATAATATCGTATAGCATGTGGCTCTTTTCCTTCTGGATATTTCCACATAGCAAAATGTAAGATGCCAAATTATAAAGGTGCTAGGGAAGCTATATGTCATTGGTTTAGGGATGATAAATTATTTGGGTATTAACCCAAAGGCATGGATTGAGGCACAATGTATATATGGGATCACATCAAATTTGAAACTTCTCAGAGCAAAAGAAATAACAGAGTGAATAAACCTACAGAATAGTTGAAGATATTATATCCCAAATATCTGACAAGGGGTTAATGTCTAGAATTCATGGGAAACTCAAACAACTAAATAGCAAGAAAACAAATGATCCCATTAAAATGGGCAAATGACTTGCATAGTCATTTCTCAATAGAAGACATAAATGGCAAAATAGGTATATGAAAAAACGATCATAATCACTAATCATTAGGAAAATACAAACTAAAGACATAATGAGATATTGCCTCCTACCTGTTAGGAGGAAGACAGATGGTCACTCTTGAGATGGTGGTTGGGGGAAGGTAAGCTCTGTGTACTGTTGTTGGAAATGCAAATTAATACAACCATTATTGAAACCAGTATGGAAGTTTCTGAAAAGCTTAAACAGAACTATATAAATATCTACCACTCCTTAGTAAATATCCAGTAATCTCACTCCTGGAAGTGAGGTCTGTATGCCAAAGTACTATCCACACTCGCATGTCTATTGCCAAATTAGCCAATGAAAGCCATGGCATGAAATCAACTTCAGTGTCCATCAAGCACTGAATGAACAAAACAATATAGTACAAACATACAAAGGAATACTCTTCAGCAACAAAGAAAAACAATCCTGTTATTTGGCACAAACATTGGTACATTTGAAGGTAACTAGATTATTTGAAATAAGGGAGGCCCATAGAGGTAGATATCCTATAGTCTCATTCATTTGTAGAATCTAAACAAATGATGAAGACCAACTACAGGATTTGTGTAATATAGTCACTTGCCTTGGATTAGTAAGCATCCCAAGATGGTGGCAACAGAACATTGGCCAAACATAAGTCTCTTCTCTAATTATGTGGCCTTGTGCAGTTCCACAGATTGTAGAGGTAAAAAGTTCTTTTCTACTTGGTGTCTCCACATCCACTGCCAGCAATGGGTGAGGAAGTCTTCAAGATACTGCAAGTACATATGGCTGACTGCAGCTATAAGAGGGAACCTGCAAGAGAGTACACTGTCATGAAATTGTCTTTTGAGCTGACAGTCCAGTACTGAAGAGTTTTACTCTTCTTCGTTTAACAAAATTAATTTATTGCATTTTCTCTTTATTTTGTGTATGTGATTGTGTGTGTGTGTGTGTGTGTGTGTGTGTGCATGTATAGGGGTGCATTGACATAGTCTGTGTGTATGTATGTGGGTTTATGTGCTATAGTGTGTGTGTGTGTGTGTGTGTATCAGAAGACAACTTGAAGGAGTTGGCTCTCTCCTTTTTTATGTGAGTTCCAATATCAAGCTTAGGTTGTCAGACTTGGTGGCAACTACATTTACCTATTATTCCATTTTGCTTGCCCAATTCTTCTTTGTTGAAAAAAAAAACCAGATTATAATTGGAATAAATGCAGCAAAAGAGGTATGTGCTGCTTTGACACTTTGTGAAAAGGATATCCACAATATTTCAGTGGTTGAATATGTCAATAAAAGTTAGTCTTACAAAGTAGAATCTAGTTTGATTTAAAATCCGTGGAAGATCCTGTTATGCCTCAGCATTCAGTATTGTTTTTCATTTTTAAATCTTAATATTTATTCTGAAAATATAAACAGCTATTTTGTTGAGCCAGCAATCTGTCTTGGAGATGTCACTCACTGCTACCATCTCTGTAAAGTTAGCAAAAGGAATTTAAAACTTTATTTTTTCTAAATATAAACTCTATATTTAGCATGCCTGTGCCTATGTGCAATTATTGTTTGTGTCTTCATATATAAAAGTCCATTTTCTTATTAGTATTCACCAGCAAATATGATATGTTTCTATCCAGTTCTATCTATCTATCTATCTATCTATCTATCTATCTATCTATCCATCTATCTATCTATCTATCTATCTATCTATCTCTATATCTATATTTTCAAAGGTCGATTTTCTTTCTATTGAAGGAGAGGGACAGATGGAGACACAAACTTTCTTGATTTCCATCTGATTATAATTTTAAAGCTAGATTAGTTAGTTTTCTAGGTCTGCTATAAAAATAACAGTAGGTAGTAGTCATAAACATCAGTAGTTGAGTTTTTATTGTCTTAAAGCTGACACTTGAGGATCAAGCCGGTGGCAGTTCAGTGTAAGGAAGTCAAGGAAGAGGTCTGTCAAGGCTTTATTCCTTAGCTTGTAAGTGGTGCTTTCTCTCTTTTTCTGTCCTCAGACTCCCTGTCCTCTATATGTGTCTGTCTTCAGAATTCTCCTTTTTTTAATACACTGGCCACATTGAATTGAAGCCTTCCTTAATTACCTTATTTGATTATTTGCTTTAAATATACTACTTTGTAATGACTTTATCTCCAAAATCACTCACAGTCTGAGGTATTTGATGTAAGGATTTCTCCATGAACATTTTTGAGTTCAACTTGTAATAATCTACTACACATGATAACCTAACATTTTTTAAAGTGTTTTGAAAATTTGAATGATTTTGAAATTATTCTGTTGAGGCCATATGTTAAAACTAAAGTCAGGATTTCTCATACAGCAAGTGATACATTCTAGAAGATACTGATACAGATGAAAGAAGAGATTCTAAAAAGTCATGCCAAGGATCAGATGGAGGGCAAGTCTTCCATGGCTATAGAAACATGCAGAACTTACAGTAATGGCATTAGACAGAATCTGTACTCCAGAGGCAGGAAGTCATGCAAGGTGACACTTGAGGAGATATTGTAAATGAAGAGCATGGGAACCGTGGACGCAGACTATCACAGGTAGTATCAAGAATGAATTAATGTAATAAATTTTCCTCCTTGTATGTCTAAGATTGTATTTTTGTAAAAAGTAATTAAGGTGAATATTGGAGGCATTCTGAAAATGAAGAGAATGTGTTTGACTTCTCTCTCTCTCTCTCTCTCTCTCTCTCTCTCTCTC
>NW_021604670.1:1683924-1718380 GCF_004785775.1 Grammomys surdaster
AGAACAAAGCACACCTTAGGATACTGAAGGAAGAGTTCCTGTCATCACATAAGTAATTATAATTTGGGCCTCAGAATCAACATGACCTCATTTTATTGTCATTAGAAGGAAAGTTTTGTATAATATTCTCAGGAACCATTTTCATAAGTTCATATGGGACAGTGCACAATATTTTTATTTGCCCATCATAAGCTCCTTGTAACTAAGTTTTTGAAAGAGCTGAACAGATGGATTAGTCACTTCACAATTTCAAATCTATAAAAACCAACACAAGGGCAATAAACAAAGTCAAACTGAGGTAGACAGCAATGTTCCCAGTTATATTTCTTGCTCTTTTTGGTTCAGGAACCTACCTATTCCCATTACTTCTTAAAGCTGCCAGGCCTCATTCATTGTCTGTAATTTAGATTAGTTTTCTAATCTTCTTGTTTCTCTTCTAACACACATGGCCTTATAGAACATGGGCCTTGAACCTTACAGGATTGATTTTTATCCTAGTCTCTCTGGCATCCTCATCACCACACTGAAGCACAAATCAACCATCATGTGGATGTTAATGTGTTCATGGATGACAGAGGCAGCCTTTCAGAAGGCAGAAAGGACATGAAATGTATACATATACATTAAAAACACATATGCACAGCTCTTTGAAGATTATTTCCAGACTTACCAGGACACCCATGTAAGCATGTATACACACACACACACACACACACACACACACACACACACACACTGAGGAGTAAAACCCAGACTGACAATTTCCAAGTTCATTTTAGCCTTCCCATTTCTATGTCTGTGACTTTCTTTTACAACAGAGAGTGCTTGGTTCTCCTTGATTTTCATATACAAATGTACTTTATCAACTTTTTTTTTTTTACTTAGTCTTCCAGGTGCTCAACTTTTTTTTCCTTCTGCTTCTTCCATGCTCTGTCTCCGCCTCCTCTGCACATGCTAACAGCCATGCTTTCAGTGGGAAGCAAGGTTGAAATGAGAGTAGAGTGGAAAGAAATAAATGGAAAGGCCTGAGAAATTTCTTTGTATTTAAAGTTAGTTTGAGTTAACTTTTCTGGTATGCAGCTTCACAGGATAACTGATATGACTCACCATGCTCCCCCTTCAGTTATTTGTGTACATGTGCCTTCCCTACTCTATTATGAATTCCTGAAAAGAAAGGAACTCTCTGAATCTTCTCTGTATTTCCAGTGGCTACTGTACAGCTAGCAGCATGAAAGGTGCAAGTCTTTGCATTCAATGCCTGTAACACACACACACACACACACACACACACACACACACACACACACACAATTTGAGGCATAGCCATCATCAAAGAGCTAGGGGAAATAATACAATCATACAGTTTCTGCATCAGGTACAAATGGAAAGTAGCATGGACACACAGAAGAAGGCACAGGCATAAGTGGGGCTTGTGAATATAGGTGTAAATGATTACCTCCTAGTAAATATGTATTCAAAAGTCATCTGTTTCCTTTGCTCAGAGAGTAAGTATGAATTGAAAGATAGGGGGATAAAGCACATTCTGATTGAGTGTGAGAATTAGAATTAAGAGCTGAATGAATGCAGTCCTTATATTGGTTACAAGGCAAGTTCACTGTGGTAAGATCTATTTTAGTAGAAACACATGTTAAACAATTGTGAAAAGGGATTGGTATTTTCTATAGGAGGAATAGGGATCCTGAGTTTCACCAATACCAAACACAAAAACTATGGCATGCATATCTAGCCTTCTTTGCAGGAAAATGTCTCTGCCTGTAAGCAGCAAGAAGATAGAGGTGTGTGTGTCCACGTTGCTTTCCAGTGCATCTTTCAAACCAGTATTAATAAGGAATGGAAACTCCCTGTTACACTTCGGTATATTGCTGGGTTGTATACTAGGAATGGCAGATATTGCATCCAGGATCAGTGGTTGACTTTTGTATATCTCTAAGTGTTTGTGAGTCTGAGTCTAAATTTAAGCCACTTGCTTGCTTGTTTCCACATCTAGTTCTTGATTTGCCCTTTCCTGGGCTTTAAGATGCTCTATCTATTTTTCTGCTGTTCATTTAATCTTTCTCCTCTTTATGGATGAGTGGAAACTTTACTTACCTTCCTAGCAAATGGATGAGACTTTTACTGGACATCCATGAGACCATAGGTTTCTGAGTTCTTGGAACTGGAGAAGCATGCACAGTTGACAATGAAAAGCTTAATCTGAAATAAAAGGAAAAATAGAAAGATACGTTGCTCCAGCAAGATGGCGCACATGCCAGCAGTTCTTTTGTTATGAGTGTGTGGACTGAAGAGCTTTAAGATCAGAGATTTACTGGATCCTTATTCTAATTGGCATATGGGCTGTTAAATAACATTGCATGAGCCGTCCAATATCTGAGCCACATTTCCCTTCATTTTAAGTATATGTGTCCTGTTACACATACACATGAAATGGTAAGTATGGCTTTTTCCCTCACATATTATGTCAAAGACAGTTAGGCCCACACTGCCCTTGTGCCTATCACTACTTTTAAGCTGGACCTGATTATCTTTTCATACAAGGGAGTGCCTGACCATGGGAGGAGGCGGTTGGTATTGCTGTACTAGGACCTGGTAGCCAAGGGGAGGTGACTGCCCTGGTCACTGGGTTGCCCCATGCTTCCTTGCCCCATGGACTTTAAGAAGTATCCTCTACATTTTCTGAAATCAGTCTGTAGATATAAAACAAAGGAGGAAAGGGGTCTGGAGTATGGGACCCAGAACTAGACTCTAGGGGACACACTGAGAAGAAAGCATGGATGGGCAAAGTGTACATTGTTAAAGGGTTTCTAGAGTCTGGGATGAAAGATGGTTGGATGAGCTTACATCACATGTCCCTAACAACAGCTTCCCTCTACATGGTTAAGCTCTTCAGCCAGACAAGTGAAGCAGTTCATTTGAGCACTGTTTCTCTCTTTATATCTTAAACAATATGGTAAGTGGCAGTGATCAGGGACTAACAGCAGACATGGAAAGGATCACTCCAAATAAAATATTAACTAACAGAGCTGTGCTGTGGAAGTGGCTTGATGCATGGCAAATTGCATTTGCAGCTGGCCAAATGGAAAGTGATATATGCTGGGCGCAAGACTAATAAATACAAAGAGAGATCAATTGAACTGAACTAAAGTGGTAGGGCTTTGAAAGACGACTTAGAGTTATATCTTCCAAACATGGCTGAAAAAAAGGGACTCAATTAAAAAGTAAATTGGAAAACTATAAAGTAGCTGACACAAATACAAGGTTAAGTTTATGGAAGTTATAAATGCTAAACAGGGTCCCTCTCCAATTCCAATATCTGCCCACTCTCTGCTTCTCTGTGCACTTTCCATTTCTTTTTATGAGTATTATTACTCAACGGGAGAACAATCAGTTATATCAAAGCTATTCATTGCAAAGTTTGTGTCAATAATTTTTATTGAAATAGGATGAAAACAGAGGAGTTTGTGTCCAAAAGCATGAATAAATAGGAACGAAAAGCAAATTATTATGCTATCAGATACCGGAGAAGCAGCCTTTGAGCTAAAGAGGGGGGAATAAAAAGCCTTTTTCCCCATGGAGAGAAGAAGGGCTGTGCTTCATTTCAATATCTATTACAGTTATGAAAGGGCCAGAGATCCTATGGCTTTGAACAGTCTTTGTGAACAGAGCTTTGTGTCAGGCCCTGGGGCTGGTGGTTCAATAAGAATATAGTCTTGGGTGAAGACTATAGGAAGGGGCCCTAACTAGGGTGATCATAAGCAACCCTTTAGGGGATTTTTATTTTAAATATAAACTTTATGCCCTTGGGGAATATGAACCTCCTGAGGCTTGGTAGGGAGGCAGATGACAGACAAATTATCATTCTGATTTCAGGGCTGAGACATTACCGACATGTTACAGCTTAGTGCTATAGCGTTTCTGATTGGAATGATGTTGAAACTGAGGGAAAGAATGCTCTGGGGAAGAAAAGCTCTCTGTCTCTCTCTTCCTCAACCTCTTTCCTCTCAGACAGATTCCATGCCACTGGAGAGTAAATTCTTTTAGACGGGGAAGTGTTTTTCACTGCCGTTTGGATCCACAGACTTCTAGTATACACCTGGTGAGAAGATCCTTTTGTTGTTTATTTGATTGCCTCCAGGTCCACATCTGATAAATTGATGGCAGTCACAAGTATGTTGAGCTGGTTAGAATCTATTTTAAATATCTATCAAAAGGGCTATGATTAAAACAGTAATACTGAAGAGCATGTAGCCTTCTTGCCCGAAGACCAACACTGTCCATATCTACTTGAACATGGCACGAGGAAAAACAAGTTGGAAGGCTTAGACTTCCTTGTTGCTGGTTTGAAACCTCAGGGCTTTGCGTGGATGCTCAGTCTGACCCTCTGACCACTGAACAGGAAGCTTTGGTCTTGATGCTTTCCTGGTCACTATCCTCTCCAGAAAGGAGACACAGCAGTTTAGTTAGTGGCCTTCAAAGGAGGTAAAGTCGCTCTCTTTTATCAAACATTTGGTCCTGTCATGTTATATGCGAATTAGCTAGCTGAAGCATTTTTTTTTCTAAATCTCAATTGAGGTAACTACACAGAAATATATACTAATCTCATTGTCCATCTGACTTAGAGTAGAGTACTTGGAGAAGTTAATTAAAAAAAAAATCTGTCCTGTATGTTAAAAACACTTCTTCAAGTTATTTTGTAGTCTGTCCTGTATGTTATGCATTCCTTTCCAGATTTTCTGTCATCATCTGTATCTTGCTGGTGACCTTGATACACCTTCTTAGAGATTTACTTTTTCCTTTAGTTGTTCGTACATGCATATTTGACTGTGTGCATGTGTGTGTGCGTTTGAGTATGCATATGTGTATGTGGGTGTCCATGGGGGCAAGAGCTATCAGATCTTCTGTAGGTGAAGTTTCAGGTGGTTGTGAGCCACCTAACGTGGGTACTGGGAACTGAACTTGGGTGTTCTTCAAGAACAGTATGCCATTATGTTAATCTCTGAGCCATCTAATCAGCTTGATCTGTCTTTTCAATCAAGTAGCAAAAGTCAAACTCACGGCAACAGTTTTTGTTTATTTGTTTGTTCATTTTTAATGGAAATTCAATATCAGGCAGCCATAGATGTATACATTTGACATGACTGATCTACAGTAAAGCCACCCCAACTGGTTTGTTCCCAGATGTTCAGGGAATGAGTGAGTCTCATTTATGTGTCAGCACTTAAGATTTGTTGGTTCTGCAAGGTAGTGTGCATATGTGAACACATTGTACTTATTTATTGAATGAGTTACTTAGTTTTAAAGAGCAAACAATATAAAACTTGTATGTCTAGTTTTTTATGGAAAACATTCAGATTCACAATATTAATAAAACAGAGTAGGGAGGAGAGGGAAATTGCGATACTGATAACAGAGTAAGCTTCTCTGACAAAGTGAATTTAAGTTCTGAACATGTAATATCCAATGTGGTGATTAGCACTAACAAGAAAGTATATTTGAGATTTGTTAATGGGACAGATTTTCCAGGTTCTCAGCATGCATGCCATGACACTCATGTGCGGTGAGGGATCTGCCACTGAGCTTGAGTACAGCAATTAATTTCACAATGCACATGCATATAAATTCACCATATGTATCTTATGTGCACTTGCGATTCCATATCTGACAACTCTGTGCTGGTGCAGTCAATCAACTATAGACAGAAAGAACTGGAAAAAAAAAGTTGCATCTCTGCTGAGTATGTAGACTCTTTGGACCATTTCTCCCTGAACAGTTCACCACAGCAACTCTTTACACAGCATTTACATTATTTTAGGTATCATAAGTAGTCTAGAGATGCTTTTGTATATTGGATCATACAAACACTTGCCATTTATGTGTGAGAGACTTGATCATCCAGTCTACCAGAGGGGATTCCTAGAAGCAATCCCCTGTAGGAATCAAGAGGACATTGCATCTACCTTTTTTTTGTCAATCATATGGATTTCTACTGAAATGGAAATGGAAGGATATGAGAAGACTCATAAAGCTGCATTGCAGCAGCTTCATTTACAAATACTTGGTATGTGCTGCCACATTCTCAGAGCTGGCCTGTTTCTCTCATTTATATTTCCTGCCTGGCTCCTGTAGGCTTTTCAAATTGCTACCCCTAATTCAAAAATAGCAATCCCTTGGTTGACTTTGAAGATCTTTCTCTGTGAGTCTCCCCTAAGCCCCTAGCCCTTTGGTAACGAGCTACTTGATGACAATGGACATTCGAAGGCAGCACAGAGTCAGAATCAACAGCCTTTATCAAATATGTTCTCTGCATGAGGCACTGAATTTTCTCTAAAAGAGGCTAAATCTTACCTGGTGTGCTTATGGCTTGATATTAACTTTGAACTCTCATGACTACTGACAGCATGTGTTAGCAACACGCCCCCCCCACCATGTACTCCCAATGCTAATTCTTATACTAGCAATTGTGATCAGAGCTAAATAATCTCCATCTCTTGAATTTAAACTGGAAGGACTCAGCCTTTTCTTTGGTATGCCACAAGTCTTGCCTTAAAGCACTCTGTTAGCAGGATTGGGAGGTAGAGGCTTCTGAGAGCCAATGTCACTGTTGATAAGAAGTGAGATTCTAATAAGGGAAGAGAAAAACCAGTTGCAGGCAGTCTGTAGGTGGCTTTGAGGATTGGGCAGCACTGCCTGTGTAGATAGTGGTCATGCCAAACCTGTGCTCTAGGCGCAGAGGTGGTACTCAACCTGGGGTGATGGGAGATGCTGCACTGTGCATCTATCCTCTGTGCTTTCTCAAGTTTGCCTTTCTTCCTTGGTATAAAATTCTACATTTTACAAATAACATCCTCCTCCCCCACATAATCCTATATATATAGCATGCTATGTGTTAGAATAAAGCCTTGTTTTAAAAGGATAATGGGATGGAGAAGATGTTAGGTGGGGATGGTAGAAGGATGGGGGTTGAAAGGAAAGTAATAGTTAAGAACTCTACACGCACATGCATAGATTGGAAAAGGCAGCATCGAGGCCAGAAAGGTAGTCTAAAAGTGTAAGACAAAAGTAATCATATTAAGGCTATGCAACAAAATCTAAATGTATTATGTTCTATTAATTCAAGCCACATATACAAGTTTGGATTTCTTGAGCATCTGTATTCACAAAAAAAGATGATAGGAATTGTTTAATTTTTCATAGCAAAAATTTTATAATTCTAACACAATCAATATAAAGTTATTAATGTAATGTATTTTCTACTTTTTTTCTGCTTAAGTTCCCAGCACCTGAATGGTGTAAGTTTAGCAGGTTGTAATTTGATATACATGGTATTTTTATATAAATATAAAAATTGTATCATGTGTAAGTAAAAAAGATATCTTACGTATTTTAGTCACATTTCCAGTGATCATATGTCTTGCTCCAGTGATCATATGTCTTGCTTCTTTCTATTGATACATTTTAATCCATAGAATTTACATATAATGGCGACAATAATAAGCACCATGTCTTACCACGACCAATATCTTCTGACCTGTGCAATCACTAGACACATGCATGTACATGTACATAGAGATAAATGTAGGCAAAACACTTATACAGATAAAACAAAAGAGTGAATCTTAAGAAAAGTAAAGGATGTGGCCAACATCTGAGGTGAGTGGCTGCCATGTTGGATGACCCCTTTAGAAGCAACTGATTGTAGCATGGGATCAGGCCTTGTAGACCCTGAGGAATCACTAGATGAAGATGTTGTATAAGAAGAGGGGGTGTGACCTTGGGTGAGTTTGTTCTCTTCAGTTGGGGACAATAGTGTGCTGTGTGTGGCTAAGCCATTCAACCTAGAAAGGGATGTGTATAATGCAATACCCACTCATCCACCCATTCATCTCATGCCTCTGGTTGCTCTTTTTTTTTTTTCTTTCAGACTCAGTCTTAAGATTCCAGTATCTCTGCCTAGTCCTGGGGTCTTTCACATTTTCACTTTTTCCTCCATGTTTCTTCTTAATCATCAGTATTTCCTGAAATATGACCAGTATTCACAGGGGAATTAAATTTGATTATAGGTGGTATATAGGCAAACAATTTTCTTTTAACAGCAACCTATATGTTGCATGTTAAGTCTTAATATAGTTACCACATAAAGTGGATTTCACAGATGCTATGACTTGGGAGATATTAAAGTCGGTATTTAGTGGACATTTTAATTATATTCTGGAAAATTAAAATTAAAATCAAACAGTTGTTTATTTTTGTGCTACAGATAGGCCCAGTGCTACAACTCTGTTTGGTACCGTTTTCTTGTGTGACATCATTTTTCTCCTGACTTAAAGCACTGACACATTTGACACATTGACAGCTCCATTTATATCTTTAAGTTAAACCTCTCTTGGAGTTTAGGCTCTTATAGCTGACTGAATACTTGACAGTTCCTCTTAGATGTCTCACAACTTCCTTAAATTTACTCAGTTCAAAACTGAACTCTTAAGCATTCTTACTATAAACTCCTCTTGTCTATTCTTAGTCTCTTTGCTAAAACCTGTACTACACAGGCCAGAAGCCTGGAAACCTTCCTTCCATTGTATGTACATGCTCCTTAAGAAACCCATGCCCTCCATTTTGTTTCCAGTGCTAGAGGATCTAAGAGCTTCTTTTGAGCCTATATTTGTGAACATATTGCTGGAGCCTGTCTTTGCATTGTCTCCATTTTTGACACTTTAGGTTTAGTCATGAGCCTGTCTTTCCTGGCCTGAACTGGAATTCTCTTCAATGCACTTTCCACTTCCTCTCCACAGTTCAGCCTGCCGTTTGCCTAGCCTTAGCTTTGGTTTTGGTAAGGTTTTCAAATGCACCTCAGGGTTGAATGTGCTAAGGATGAAATACACAACCATGATCTTGCTATAGTGCGCTGGGGTCTTTGAAAGATAGACCTTATGGGAGGTCCTTGGGTCATTAATTGGCTACTTTGGTTGTTTGCAATAGGGAGTTGCTAAAAAAAAGCATGTCCCCTCAGTTGCTTTCCAGTTTCTTGTTAATTTCATCTCTCTCCTGCATTTGCACTTTCTATCCAACAAGAATACTGCCCACCTTAGAAGCCAAATGGGCACAGCTGCAGGATCCTAAAGATTTTCCTTTCAGACCTGTAAGCTAAATAAACTTCTTTTTTGGGTGTGTGATAGGTATTTTGTCACAGTAACAAAAAATACTGATATAGCAACTAGCTAATTTTTTAAAGCATAGACTTAATAATATAACTGTCTTGGGTTCTTTTGCTCATTAGTCAGTTATCATTTAATTTGAACTAAATCCAGTTTGTTTAGCAGGGACCAGAAGGCCACCTTCATAGCTCCTCCTTCATGTTATACCATTTATTTTCTTTGCCCACTGATCTCTAAGGAAATTGGGCTTCTTTGTAGGAAATGCTTCTATTGCCTCTTCTTGAACTCAGGGATCCTGAACTTGTGGCTCCTTTATTTATTTAGTTTTTTAAAGATTAATCAAAGGCTTATATATTTGGTAATGATCAGTAACAAGATACCCATACAATCAGAATTGTAACCCAATACCCAACCTAGATATACCAACTACCTTCGACTGCTACAGACATGTGAACATCCTCCTCCATCTCTTGTCTCTCTCTCCCTCTCTCTCCTCCCCTAGCTCCTCCTCTTCCTTTTCCTCTTCCTCTCCTAACTCCTCCTACCTGAGCTCCTCCTACAAGGAACATGACCAAGAGAATGGCTATATATTACCAGGCTATGGATTAGACTATCTTAGGTGATATGGGCCGGGTAATACAACAATGATGGTCTGTGCGTTGTAAAGGCTGAGATGCCAGAGCTGCACAATCCACCATACTAGGTATCTCAGTAATTCTTTTTTTTTCTATTTTTTTTCTTTTTAAAAAATAATTTATTTATTTTTTTTCAAATTGTAATTCATTCACACAGGGGGTTATAAACACAGAAAGTCAGGATGTGGGGAAGGGGATGACACTGGAGTGTGGGTGTTCAGGGGGAATACAGATATCTTTCAGAACAGGGTATTGGCTGGGTGAAGGTTCAGGGGACAGGTCTTTATGACTCTGCCTAAGATTCACATGTCCTTATCTAAGTTGGTATTGTCTGTTGTGGCTCCTTTAAATATCCCTGTCCTGGCTTGTTGGATGTTTGGCTCACTCAGCATGTTATTTTCTCTTCCTGTCTTTGTTTAGCCTATCTTAGTCTTGATAATCATAAATTTATTTATTTGCTTATTATTTATAAATGAATAAGCTTATAATTTCAAAATATTTTTCAGTTAATTAATAACTGGAAAGAATACATTCAACAAAATATTGATGCCTTTTAGAATATCTTTTTTTCTCTTCAGTGAAGTTCAAAGCTCTGTTTCTCTGTAGCCTTACAGGCAGTGTCCATCCACTGCCTGGTGGCTGTGTTTTAAGCTATCAGGAGGTCTATGAAGGTTTAATAACAGGGCAATGCATCTTTAGCTGATGTAGCATTTTGTAAGACCTTCTGGCTGAGCCCAGGATGGCTTAACTTTTTGTTCTTCAGACAGAGATGTTTTTTAGAACACAGTTCAAATCTCCACACAGGTAGCTGATGTCCTGCTGTGCTGTGCTCCCAACTATATATGTGATATGGGCTTAGGCTTTTCCTAGTACTCAGGACTTCCTAGCCTGACTGGATGATAGAAGTAGCTGGGGACCAGTTATACTCTGCTCACTCTTTTCACCATCCTTCACTCACCAGAATAGCAGGTTGTTGCTTTTATTAGAATGGAAACGTCATTCCATTACTAATGAGAAACTTTCCTTCATATATCTTAGCCATTACTACTGTTATTCTAGACACACTATTGGTTTTCTTTTCTCTTCTTTCTCTTTTGATGGGGTAGTTGGGTAGGTGGGATTGGCTCTGTTCCTAAAGTCTTGTAAGTTTAGCAGATCTTAATTTGATATACATGGTATTTTTACATAAATATACAAATTATATCAACTGTGTGTAAGTAAAAAAGATACCTTACATATTTTGTCACATTTCCAGTGATCATATGTCTTGCTTCTTTCTATTGATACATTTTAATCCATAGAGTTTGCATATAATGGCGACAATAATAAGCACCTTTTAAAATGATTTCTGATCTTGGTGGAAATGCATCTAGTGTTGTATTATTAACTAGAACATTGATTGACATACCTAGTCTTTACTGTTTCTGGGATGACTTACTCTTTTTACACTGTACAAAATATTTTTTTAAGTAGGTTATATTCCGGTGAAAGAATGGCTGTCTTATTTTATGTTTAAACATTTACTTTTATTTTAAATAATCGACTCAGAAAGCTATATACATTTGTTGTGTGGAATGTAATGCTTCAAAGCAAATGTACATTGTTAAATAATTAAATCATACGGAATCACATCTAATGCAGTTAACACTTTTTTGATGTGCTCACTTAAGCTCTACTCGGGATTGCTTAGTGATACAATATATTATCATTGACTATAGCCATGATGTTCTTCAATAGTTGTCTTAATTATTCCTCTTATCTGTAATTTTCTTATTTATTTATTTATTTATTTACACTCCAGATTTTATTCCCTCCACCCCCATCCATCCTCTGACTGTTCCACATCCCATCCCCATCGTAACTCCAACCCAGTCCCCTGTCTCTACAAGGCTGTTCTCACTCCCCACCTCCACCTCACCTGATTGCTAAAACCCCTGGTGCCTCCAGTCTCTTGAGGGTTAGGTGCATCATCTCTGATTGAACACAGACCTGGCAGTCCTCTGCTGTATATGTGTTGGGGGCCTCATTTCAGCTGGTATATGCTGCCTTTTTGGTGGTCCAGCGTTTGAGAGATCTCGGGGGTCCAGATTAATTGAGACTGGTGATCCTCCTACAGGATCGCCCTCCTCCTCAGCTTCTTTCAGCCTTTCCCTGATTCAAACACAGGAGTCAGCAGTTTCTGTCCATTGGTTGGGTGCAAATATCTGCATCTGACTCTTTTAGCTGCTTTTTGGGTCTTCCAGAGGGCAGTCATGATAGATCCCTTTTTGTGAGCACTCCACAGCCTCAGTAATAATGTCAGGCCTTGGGACCTCCCCTTGAGCTGGATCCCACTTTGGGCCCGTAGCTGGACCTTCTTTTCCTCAGGCTCCTCTCCATTTCCCCCCTGTAGTTCTTTCAAATAGGAACAATTATGGGTCAGAGTTTTGACTGTGGGTTGGCAACCTCCTCTCTCATTTGATGCCCTGTCTTCCTGCTGGTGATGGGCTCTGTAAGTTCCCTCTCCCTACTGTTGGGCATTTCATTTAAGGTCCCTCCCTTTGAGTCCTGAGAGTCTCTCACCTCCCAGGTCTCTGGTGCATGCTGGAGGGTCCCCCCAGCTTCTTACCTCCCTATTACCTGTTTCCATTCTTTCTGCTGGCCCTCAGGGCTTCAGTCCTTTTCCCTAACTCAATACCAGACCAGGTTCCTTCTCCCTCCTCCCCATCCACTTTCCCTCCCAGGTCCCTCCCTTCATCCCCACTTGTGATTGCTTTCTTTTCCCTCCCCAGTGGGACTGAGGTGTCCTTACTTGGACCATTCATGTTGACCTCCATCTTCTTTTCTAGATTTCTGCCACCATAGCCCTTGTTAACTAACATTCTACTCCTCTGAGAGGAATATTTCATATTATATATATTATTGATTTTATGCAATATTTGATATTCTGTGCCTGGATTATTTCACTTAAAACAGTGTCTTCTGGGCCTATTCATTGTTGCAAATGATGGAATATTTTTTCCTTTTCTAAAAATACCAAACAGACATACATGTACATGCACATGCAAACAATACTACACTACACTTTAGCCATTCATCTGCTGGTGAAACTTCAGGATGTTTAACTTGTGAATTATGCTCATAACTGTATTGATATTTATTTGTTGCATTTAGTTGTTGGTTTGTTGGATTATACGGTAGTTTCATTTGAAAATCTTGGAGGAGTCTTGAAACTGTCTATAACATCTATATAACATCTATAAACTGTCTATAACATCCAAGAGATTCATTTGTATTTCTACCAAATACATGTAAAGGATCTCTTTTCTCCACATTTTTTGCCAATATTTGTTATGTATTGTATTTATGCTATAGTCATTCTAACAAGTGTGGTTTGAATATGCAGTTCCCTGGTGACTAAT
The DNA here is from genome assembly GCF_004785775.1 of Grammomys surdaster. Taxonomy (NCBI): domain Eukaryota; kingdom Metazoa; phylum Chordata; class Mammalia; order Rodentia; family Muridae; genus Grammomys; species Grammomys surdaster. The sequence continues at coordinate 1,697,131 of NW_021604670.1, forward strand.
CAATGTCTAGCCTTTTTTCAAAGATCTTTCAACCATTTGTATTCTTCACTTTAGAAGTGCCTCTTTAGTTCCATTGGGCAGGTTTTAAAAATAAAATTAGTTGTTTTTATAAAAAAGTAGATTATTTTGTAGTTTGGGCATGTGATTTTTGCCTACCCGCAAATGTGTGTTTCACAAGCACACCTAGTGTGTGCAGAGCCTGCAGAGCCAGAAAAGAGCACTGAATATCCTGGAATTGGAGTTAAAGGCACTTGTGAGCTGCCATGTGGATGCTGGGAATGGAATCTGAGTCCTCTGTAGGAGCATCAGATGCTCTTAGCCATACAGAATCTCTCTGGCACATGAATGGTGTTAATCATTTGAGCTCTCTATATAATTTTAATATTAAGCTGTATTAAATGTGTGTTCTACATACATTTTGTTTTGTAGCTTCTCTTTTATTCTGCTGACTGTTTGCTGCACAGAAACTTTTGAGTTGATGCAGCCCATTGTTTAATTTTGCCTTTATTGCCTGTGTTGTTACACTAAGACAGAAGAATTTTTTTTTACCATGCTCTCTTCTAGTTGTTTTGCAGTTTGAATCCTTTTGTGTGCTGCTCATAAATTTAGTTCCTTTACATACAGATAATTTAGCTTTCCCAATACTACCTACCTACGACACAGTTCCATCCTGCTGTGTATTCTTGCTACTGTTATAAAAGATTAGTTGGCTCTAAAAGTGTGAACTTATTTCTAGGCTTGCTTTCTATTATACTGGTCTTATGTATCTTATACTGATTCTATGGGGTTTGAGTCTGTTGTGTATTTTGAAGTCATATAGTATTATGCTAGCAGCTTGGTTTTTTGAATATCCAAATGTTGATTTGAATATTTAAGACTTTTGTGGTTTTTTCCCATGTGCATGGAAAATGCCATAGAAATTTTTATGGGGAGAGCTGCCTAGCTTTAGACAATTCATTTACCTGCAACTTTTTCTTTTTGGTTCCATTTGATAAGTTAGTATGTTTCAGGCCCATGATTTGACATCTGAGATCATGTTGAGTGTATATGATCTCCAGGTTCCTTAACTTGTCCCATGTACAGTTTACTTTCCAACCATTGTATTGTATCATGTTCCTTTCAGGACCTCTTCCAGATATTGTTGATGTCTTTTAGGCTTGTGTATGGTTAGCTCTATAGATGTACTTATTTTACTTTCCATAAAGAATATATGGAATTTTTGTTAGGGTCCCACAGTCTTCATAGTAACATAAGGAATAGTCCTTTGAGAATGTGAAGTCAAGTTGAGGACACTATTGATCATAGCGGGTGAGATCCTGAGTAGGGGGGTATGATTTCCACGTTTTCCAGATATCATGGATTCTTAGAAGAGATCTAATTCTTAAATTCAATTTTCAAACTTTAGAGTCATGAAAATAAATGATATTCTTGACAAAGCATAAACACTGACATATGAGGTTTATTTTAAGGGAGTTGCTATAAGTGATTTTGAATGTTCATAGCCTCAAAATCCATGAAGCAAAATGAAGAAATAGCTCCAAAATTTGACAGAGGTAAAATATGACCTATGTGTAGGCATTAGTAGCAGCACTATTGAACAAACCTAGAAGGTTCTTACCTGTAAACTGTATGAATTACTTGTTTTTGACAATCAGAACACTGCAATTTCTGTTTGGTTTTATTGCTGTGCCAACAAATTTCTCTCTGGAGTGAATAAATAGGCAACTTTCAGAGTCTCAGTAGTTTCTTTGGGAAAAACTGAAAGCATAGAGAAAAGATTATAAATTTCTGATCTTTATTATTGCTACATTAAAAAAAATAAACTTAAGAGACATTTTCAACTGTCTCATGGATATTTATCATTGACTGTCCCGATGGCTGCCTTCTTCTCAACATTGATTTTTCCTGAGATGGGTTTGTTTCCCATTCCATGGCTATGGAAGATCTGGCCAGCATCACACAGTCTCCTGTGTGCTCATCAGATAGGATTGTGATCTACAACAGCTGAGTGGGCAAATGGCCTTTCTAACAATGTCTATGTTTTCAGTGCCTCCTTTCTTCATTTTTAATAAGATACATACACAAGTGTATAAGAGGGTCTGGGGACCCTCTCTAATTTAAGCCATTCTTTTCTTCATCTACTTCTTCTTTCCTGGTGGTTGAAATTAAGAGACAGTGCAGCTACTTGTCTGAGGTGACTATTGGAAGAGAATCCTTTGGTGGTAGACAGAAAAGATCAAAGATGTGCTACCCAGCACTGTGGAACATTGACTTCAGGTAACCCCAGCTCTGAAGGCTTCTTAAGAAATGAATACATCTTACTGTTTAATCCACATTATTTTAGCTTTTATAATATTTGCTTCTGTTATTGTATTTCCTATTGCTTCCTAAATCTAAATTAACCTATAGTAAAATGCCATACCATTATTATCCACTGTTTTTGTTGTTGCTGTTTTGAATGTGATTCATGTTCTTCTGTTTATGTGGTTCTGTAACTCTTGGCTCATGTGAGCTTCTTGATTCTGCTTCCAGAGTAGCTGGAATTAGAGGTGTGTTTTAGTTACCCAAGTAGCTTATTATCATGACACATCCTAGAACAGACATTCATGGTCATCCTGTTACTGGTCAGTCACTGAAGCCTAGGGTTCTCACTTATAGATGTCTCTTTAACCTGGCCTCACTCCTCCTCTTTCCTCACTAACGTAAACCACTATCTCTCATGAAGATAGCAAGGCCTAGACTAGCTCTCCCTAATTTCTGTAACTCTCACACCTTATCTGGTTTAATATTTTCAAATAGATAAAAATATCATTTACTCCTATATACACACATTCTTATTAACCTCACGAGAGAAAGGAAATCTCTCTCAATGAGACTCTAGCCTTTTGTCAGATTCTACAACCTATTGCTGCAGGGTCTTTGTTCTTGAAAGAACACCCATTGGAGATATCTTTTCAGAATTCTTCAGTTTCAGTGTTCTCTCTTTTTATGCATCTTTGACTATGCTCAGATGTCTTCTGCCTTTTTTGTTTTGTCTTTTCTGTCCCTAAATCAACCTCACTATTTTTTAGAACCCAGCTAATGTGGCTAGAAAGACAGCTGCTTTGAGAATGTGCCTTCCATGCAAGCTTGAAGAACTGAGGTTAACTTCCAGTATACTTATAAAAAAACTGACATGCTGTTATAAAATTGGAATCCCAGTGCTGAGGAGGTGAGGCTAGGCAGAAGCCTGAGGCTTGTTGGCCAGCTAGCATATCCAAATTGGGGAACCCTAAGTCCCAGTGAGAGACATTATATCAAATAATACGATAGATCTTGAGGAATTACATACAAAGTTGACCTCTAGTATCCATATGCACATACATATGTACACTCACTGGACCACATGTGTATATAAATGCATACACACGTGTTTATATACACAAATATAGCTCATACCTTGTAATATGACTAGGCCCCATTTTGAGCTGATTTCCAGGGTCAGGCTTTGTGCTCTAAGTCTGATAGCTGAGCCAGCTGGACAGAGGTGAGGCTGGCCACTATATAGTTCTAATCATAACTGTAGTACTGTGGTGGTCAGTGTATAAAACATACTGGGAACACTACAAAGTTAGCATGCTCATTCCTTTGTTGTTAGTCTATCTTGAGCCATATATTACTAGAGGGTCCCACATCTTCCATGAATCACTAAGCTTGTTTCTGGTTGGTGAAAAGAATTGATAATGTGTGTAGTCATAGACGCTAAAGGGTAGATCATGAAAGCTAGATCTGGTAGAGCATGCACTTAAAATCTCATCATCAGCTGAATGCCATTAAGTTAGTGCACAAAGACTTGATGAGATAGTAGGCTAATGTAATGTACATAGTAGTCGAGGTGCAGTCTACACCACAGGCCAATCTCAGAAGTTTGTTTACTGTCGGGAGGTGACACAATTAGCAAAATAATAGCCCTCCATGAGAAAACATGTCTCTTTAGCTTCAGAGTCTATACTCTTGCTGCCAAACTTTTCACAGCCTTGCATAATACTGAATTTATCACTAAATTTTTTAATTTGGAAAAGAATACCATATTTAAAAGCAGAGAACTAAAGTTCAGTATAACAGCATGCATTTTTGAAAGATTATATAAGCCCAGAAGGGTTACATAAGAGGCAAACTTCCCAAATATCACCTTATGTGAAATGCTATGAGTTAAGCAATCCATTATATAGCACCTTAAAATTAAATACCTGGGTGAACATCTTAAGCTTTTGAAAATGGAAGAATAACATGATGATCATAGATAAAATAATTTCTGAAAATCTTGCACATTCATCTGGAGCATTTTCTATTTGGAGTATAGAGTAGGCTGTGGAATTATAGCTAAATATACATTTAATAGATGGTAAACAATTATACTATGCCTCTGTGCTGATCTCTCAGTGCCAGAGAAAAACAGGATAGCGTAGATGACACATAGTTGTTAAAGGATATTTTGAGATGCTGTAAGCCTCTCTTTTGCTAAAATTGTTACATTATTTAATTTCTTTCATCAAATTATAGTCATCATATAATATACACAGTCATAAGCAAATGGCAGCAATGCAAGGTTTACTGTACGCATACCAGGAGGTGGCTATGCTTGCTCACTCACTGAATGAGAGATTTCCAGGCTTAGGCAGAATAGATTCCACAATGTGGCTGAAGAAAATTGCACATATGACATTCATGGTTACCCCCAAACAATCAGAATGTGCATATTTATTTTAGAAATCTATGTTCCCTAATGTAGCTTTGAGGCTTCTCAGTGGTATAGATTCTGAATGGGAATATGTAATAACAAGCTCCATCTAGTGATGCCTCAGTCTGTAAGAAGAAAGGAACCCAGAGGAAATTCACAGCAGGTTGACTCTGAGCCATCTTCTAATTTACCTGTGTAAAAGTCTAGAATTGTGTGCTGATAAATTTCCATGCAAGAGGAATACAATTTCTTTGCCATACTTCTCACAGAAGAGAATACTAATCTTAAGCAAAGGGATGCAAAGGAATTTGGCTATTCTTCCCATTTTATTTAAATTAATTTGGGAATATAATCCAACTGCTTGTTTTTTTCTTTCAGTTTAGTTGTTTTTGTTTTGATACAGAGTTTCACCCTGTAATTCATGCTGGTCTAAATTGTTCTACCTGAACCTAGGCTGACCTTCGGCTCACAGCAATCCTCATGCCTCAACCTTCCAACCTCTGGGATAATAGGCATGAGCTGTGTACTCAGCTAACTCAACTGAGTTTACTCAATATTTTTTCTTGAGTCTTTTTCCCTTCTTACTTTATCAACCTGGACATAAAAGAAGAAATGGACACTGAGCATCAGACTTTGGCATGGGCACTACATTTTCTGGAAATGAAGACCTGGTGCATGAGCTGGAAGAGAACAACATGTTGGAGTTGGGTTACCAGATTTCTTCAGAAGTTGACACTCCTTTCTGTGAGGATTCTGGTACAAAAGGGTCTATCCTGTGCCCCTAGTATACAGGGCTCACAGTAATATCACTTCCCCTTTCCCATAAGTAGTGCACTCTATCTTTCCTAGTGTGTTGAAAGTATGCTCAGCACACACATGATAGATGAATTTCACCTTGCATTACTGCGTATTCTCAACAAACAGCATGAGTCTGAGGCAAAGCCAGTATACATTATGTGTTTGCTAAAGGAGATGTTGAATTAAGCAGAAAAGTATAGTTTAGAGAGAACAATATCTAGAGGAAACTAAATCGACAGTGTGAATGCTGAGACACTGTGTGTGGGTAAGGGAGTATGGAGACTCTGAGCTTCCCATTGCATTCCACACAGTTAAGGGAGGATTCTCTAGCGAAGGGACATTTGAATGAAGCAAAAGATGAGCCAGGTACCAAGGAATGAATGGCTAAACAATCTTGCCTAGGAAGGAGGTTGGTGTTTCCCTCACAGGTAGAGCAAAAGTAATCTGAAAAAGGTTGTCTATGATGGAGATACAGAGAAAAGGGCACACACTCTGATCTTAGAGTCTCTTAAAATAGAGTACTGAATGATGTTGACTCATTTCCTTCCCATCTCAGCCTCAAACCTAGGCAGCTGAGAAGTCGGAGACTAGACTTGCTGATAGTGATTTCTGTGTTGTCAAGTTCTAGACTAAGAACATTTGGTTCATGATTCTACAGGGATGAGTCAGTTTAGGAAGCCCTGTGGCATTTTCACCTCCTGTCCCTGCAATTTTGGCTGAACAGCTGCTTCTTTGTTATCAAGGTGCTTTTCTTGGGGACTTTATTAAAAGAAGGCATAGTGATGAATGGCTGGAAGAAAATGTTCAAACTGGAATTTTTCATATAAGCCTTTCTGTTACCCATTATCTCTGTCAGCTTGCTGATATTTTCAGCACCTGGACAAATAATATTAATAAAATTGAGGCTGTGTTTGCATTTGCTTTAAGAAATCTTCCCGCAAAATGAGCATTTTCTTTATGTTTAAGCTTTCTCTGGAGTCTATGCACTGATTCTTATGAAGTTTCCAGTGCTCAAAATCATTTGTTCAAAGTTCTTTCTATTGGACTTTGGAGTATCTGACAATTGTATTCATAGTTGGGCCTAAAGACTAATTTAGTAAACACACATTGATCCCTTCCAATTGCTTGCTTCCCATCCCTTATCACCTGGCACCAGCAATGTAATTTAATTTGTGTATCCAGTCTCTCTCCAGTAAGTCTTGGCCCTTGAAAAGTTCAACTCAAGACCACCCAACACAAGATTTTGTCCAGCGGTCACTGTGGTTCTGTTATGAAAAGGGCTGCATCAACAACAAGGACCATACAGATAAATACCAACATTTGTTCTGGAGAGCTGGGCTACATAATCAGAAAGGAGGATTGGAGAGAGGAGATGAGAATGGTAGAAAAATCAATTCAGAAAACTACCTGAGGATAATTTGAGGGGAACTTATCAGTTTAAGACTTGAATCCTGTCTGACTTGTTCTGCCCATGGAAGAATTTGATCCAAGCTAAATGCAGCAAATCCCCGGCATACTGGCAGACACTTCACATCTTATTCTTAATCCTTAAATCAATGATTGATAAGGACATCCTGATCAAATGAGATACTCTTGCTCCACCCCCTCAGAAAAAGTCAATTACCTCTTAAGTTACCCAGCAAGCTAAGGCAATAGGCACTGGTTTATAAAACAGGATTGGAAAAGAATGTTGTTTGTTTTTCTCATTTGCAATAGTTGCCTTGGAGTTAAAAGTTGCTTCTTGGCAGAGAGAAAGGGCTGTAAAGAAGGCCTAGGGTTTGTTTCTAGAAATCGTATAAGAAACAAAAGGAAGCTGCTTTCAGAAACTAGAGTGGGTTTGCCAGCAATTACATTTTGCAAAAATGTAAATAAATAAAATAAATAATGCATTTTCTTTTCATAGGCCCTGACACACCATGATAGAAGAGAAAAAAAAATCAACTTTATTTTTTCCTTTGGTTTTAGGGTGGCAAGTTTCATGACAGAAATAAAGTGAGTCTGTGTTCTCTAAGTAATTTATTAGTGCATCTTGGCACAGCAGCACTAATGGGCTTGCTGCCAGGTGTTCCGAGCTGCAGTTTGTCATGTCTGACTCCTTAGTTCTCCCAAGCAATTGAAGAAATGGCCTTCTGCAGGCTGTCAGTGACAGATTCTAGCGCACTCACATAGATAAAGCTCAATTAGCTCCTGGAAAAGAAAAAACAAACAAAAAGCATCTTTTAAAAATGCAATGAGCTGCACCATGAAAGATAGGTAGATGATGTCACCCGGAACAAAATAAAATGTTACCATTGAGGGAAGGACGTGTCCACAATAAACAAATGTGTTGTTGCCTTATGGAAAAATTCTACCCCCCTTAAAACAAAACAGTGATCTTTATTAATTACTTCAAGTGTTAGGAAGACCTTTGCTTTAGGAGCATGGTGTGGTCAGAAATTCTCAAGAGCTAGCCCATCATTCCGGCCTCCATCTTCTCATCCATCTGTCTGTCTACCTAGCCACTGATGACTAGAGCTCAGGCTCTACAAAGTACAAACAATTCTAATATCGAACAGAGCTATCAAAGTAGCTTCTTGGGCTGGCAATGTAGCTTAGTTGGCTGAGTGTTTATCTGGCATACACAGATCCTGGCTTTACTCCAGAGCTCTAACTACAGCTGGCACGATGGTGCACATCTGTAATCTTAGCTCTCAGGAGGTGTAGGTAGAAGGATCAGAAGTTCAGGGCCATCCAAAACTACACAGTGAGTTCAAGGTCAGCTTGGCAACATGAAACCCTGCCACAAACCAAACCAAACCAAACCAACCAACCAAACAAACAAACAACAACAAAACCCCAAAACGTGTGTGGTAACCTTACATGCTGTTTAATTCACATAGTAGTTTAAATGTTGAAGTTGCACATTTTAAAATCTAAAGCATTTCATACATACGAAAATCCAGGCTTTGACAGCTCTTAATATACGAAAACACTTGAAAAAGTGAATATCTATTTCTTTACTGTAAAATGTGACCTACCATATTAATTAAATACCAGCTTCTCTCTGAAAGATACCCATCACGGAAGTCCACAGGACTGGCCTCATTTATTTGCTTGTCTCACCCTAGTCTGAACAGGAGGACTGTGATTTGAATCTGAAGAACTGTTCTCCAATAGTCATTCTGAGGTCTTCCTGCAACAAAATCACTTAAGATTTCTACTAAAATTTAATAATCTTTGATCTTGCTGGGTGTGGTGGTACATGGATTAGTCCCAGTATTCAGGAGGCAGAGGCAGGCAGATCTCTGTGAGTTTTAGGCTACATACTGAGGTACAGGGCAGCTAGGGCTTCATAGTTAGCCTCTATCTCAAGCAAGCAAGCAAGCAAGCAAGCAAGCAAGCAAGCAAGCAAGCAAGCAAGCAAGCCAGCCAGCCAGCCAGCCAGCCAGCCAGCCAGCCAGCCAGCCAACCAACCAACCAACCAACCAGCCAACCAACCAACCAACCAACAAACAACAACAGCAGCAGCAACATGTCCTATGTATGTCCTCATCTTAAACAAAAATAAAATTAATGTCTGTAAAGCATAACTAATCTTATACAAATTAAACTGGGAGCCACTCGTCTCAAAGATCAAATAGAATCATTGTCTTTAAGAATAAATGTCCTTCTTAAGATCATAAATAAGACTCTCATTAGGATGCTATATAGAAATATGTTGTTTTTCCTAATCATTGTACCTTACTCTTAATGGCTATTTCCCCCCTTGAAAAATATCAGCAAACCGAAATGACTCTACTGAGAAAAACTTAAATGACTTACTGTCTGTCGCTGGCTTAGGCCAAAATTTCAATTTGGAGATAAAATCCACTGCATTTTATGAACTAATTTGCTCTCTGTGAGAGTGTTGAACTTGATAGCTATATTTGTTCCTGGCACTGCTGAATCATAATTACAGGAAATGGTCTACAGCTAGAATTCAATTGGCACAAAGCCTAAATGAATTAATAACAATTCTGTCTTCCTTCCTTCCCTTCCCCCAGGCGTTTTTCTTTGACTCCTGACAGGCCTTAGCCAGAGAGAGCCTGTAATCTATTATGATAACAACAGTATAATCCCTTACCTTTGTATGGGTGTCTTAAGAGTTTTCAAAGTGTGCTCTCAGCTATGTTAAGGCCTTTCATTCAGCCCACTGGCTGAGATGAGGACAGATAAAGAAACGAAGTAGAATTTATCTTGCACATGGTATCGGAGTGAAGAGCTGGTCCCTAGGCTTTAGAAATTGAAGTTTGCTTTTGTTCTTTTACATTAAGCCCAAATTAATTATTAAATAAAAGCCAAAACTTGTAATGAAATCTTTGCCACTTATTAAAATATTCTCATGGGATTTTTCCAAGCAGATGCCACATCTTGTATAACTAGAACATTAAGAATAGTTAGCCAAGGGCTGGAGAGATGGCTTAGAGGTTAAGAGCACTGACTGCTCTTCCAAAGGTCCTGAGTTCAATTCCCAGCAACCACATGGTGGCTCACAACCATCTATAATGGGTTCCGATGCCCTCTTCTGGTATATCTGAAGACAGTAACAGTATATTCACATATATAAAAAATAAATAAATCTTTAAAAAAAAAAAAAAAAAAAAAGAATAGTTAGCCAATCTCTTGAAGACTCTGGGAGAATGGGGCAAAGCTCCCATTCACAGACAGAATCTAGAATCACATGAACTTCTTCACTGCATTTCTGGGAGTTGTACAATTTGCACTGTTGACTTGAATACATAAGCCTTTTCTGGATAAGGTGGACATTTAAATGTTCTTGTGTTTTGTTTCTCTTCTCTTGTCAAGTATCAGGAAGAAACGGTGACAACTGTGAAATGAGGAGCAGGTCTAGCAGATGCCCTCATTTGTCTTGCATTTCCCATCATCCCAGACGTGCATCTCTCTTGAAACCTTGTGCCTTGAGTGTTTGGAATCCTCTGAAACCCTGGTGGCTCTTCTCTTAGCTTCAGGGATGAGACCATTCACAAAACTATGTATTTGATGGCTTAGTGTTTGAATCAATTGTAATTAGGAAGGAAATAGCAAAGGAAGAGCTGAAAGACAGTTATCACAAAACCTTTACTTGAAAACTGCCTAAATGATTGACTGAATAGACTGTAAGCATAGGTCATACTATCTCTGCCATCTCTGTCTCCTGGAAAAATATAACTGCTGCACCTCTGTTTAAGTGTTGATGGATACATAAACAGTTAAGGATAAAAGGCTCAGGTACCCTTGGGTATATAAGCTTGAAATCTCAGCAGAGCCAGGAGGATTGAAAATTCAAGTCCTATGTAGACCACAGAAGCAAGTTTAAGGCTAGTCTGAGAAACTTAATGAGTCAAAATTCAAATAATTAGAAGAGACTGGAGAGTACTTGCCTACAACTGTGGCACTGTTGATTCAGTTTCCCAGCAGGGAGGGAGGGATGCAAGAAGAGAAGTTGGGAGGGAGGGATGCTAGAAGAGAAGGTGGGAAGGAGGAAGAAAGGGAAGGAAGAAGGGAGGGAAGGTGGTCTGATTTGTTTTGGAGTCAGTTCTGCACAAAGCCTTAATTGCCAGCCATCACCTTTGTGACTTTCAGAAAAAAATTAAGCAAACTTAATTTTCTATTTGTGAAATGGTTTTGTGATTACACGTGAAATATTTTCAAATGTTAGGACATTGTTGGCTAACTCACTTACTGTTTTAACAGTATTAATGTTAGGTTATAAATATCTGTTAGCATATTAGTTAAGATAAATTTATTTCCCAAAAGGAGGAGGGTGAATAGAACACTGATGAGGAAAGCTAACTGGGCTGTAAGAGAGTAGGCCAAGGTTCTGATACCTGTCAGAGGACAGTTTCAAGTTAGCCACGACACTAACTGCAGGACGGATTTTGGGATGGGTAGAGACCTCAGGCAGAATGGGAGCATGTGGAAGGATGGCATGCTACTTAGCTTATACAAGGTGCAAATGTGGCAGAAATAGCAAAAAAGGTGTAGGGAGACTGATCTGAACTCACCTTTGTCTTCAAACTGACATGACTTCTTGGAGATTCCATTTCCTTAGCTGTAAAATGTACATTTAGAAGGACTAAGACTGTTAGGAGAATCATGAACAGCACAGTGGGTACTCTGTAAGTGGTAAAATTGTTTTCTAACTTAGTGTTTCAGTGGGCCTACTTCATCGGAGAATAAAAGAGACAGCATCACTAGAACCCTCAGTTCTGCCTCTGGACCTAAAGATAATCACTGTGGTTCCTTTTCTGTATGTAGAGTCTAGCACAGCAGAATGAAGGGACAGGAAAAGAATGTTGTACAGGCTTTGATAAACGTGAAGATACTGCAGTGCTTATGTTGGCAGCTAATATTTAAGCTTTGTGCCCCAAGTCATCTAATCAGGTTATATGCACTATTTTATTTTATCCTGATAACCATTCTTGACCAACTTATAGGGGAGGAAACTGAGGCACACACAGTTTTTCTACAATTTTTTTTTCAAAGTCAGGTGGCTGATGTGTGTTGCAAACCAGGTAGCTTATTCCTGGAGCCTGTTCCCCCATCTGTCTTTGTATGAAAGGTATTTTAACCGAAGGAAACGCATGCTTTGCTCTGTTAGTGCACTGGCTGAATTGCTGGAGTCAGCAAACTTTTTGCCAGAGAAAGCTGTTCTGTGGATGTCAAGAGGAAAATGAGGTTATAGATCTCTTCCTGTCTGGGGTGTATATTTATTGTACAGTAAGATGTATTCTAAATTATTCACTTTTTATATTTTATGGAAATTTTAGCTTCTGTAAATCTGACTTAGGTTTCAGTGAGAGTTATGCGTAATAAAATCCTTATAAAATCCATTTAAGAGATTAATGCTAGATGTATTGTAGAAAATTAATTCTGGGTTTTTTATTTTCTCAAGTTTCTGGGACCTTCTAGTGTTATTGCAGAGATTATCTCGGTAGCAGAATCTTTCTTTCATATCTCTTGGGTACCACAAGAGCAGAAGAGTGGCTTTCTTTCTGGTTCTGTGGACATAGCGGTTTCTCTTGGAGGAGGTCAGTAAGTTCTCAGGATTGGTCTCTTCTGTAATTTCTATCAGAACATTTTCTTTTAGGCTTCAAGTGGATCATGCCTCTACCACTTCTTGGCTGAGGAAAATCACAAATCAGTGATTTTCAGTTTTATCAACTGAAAATTCAGGATGATACATTTTATCTCACGGCTGGTTATTCAAACGAAATAAATAACCAATGGGATGTTGTTAAGATGCAAACAAGTTCATGTGCAGAAGCATATCAAACCAATGAGTCAGAAGTGTTGTGGTCTTATGTGCAGATCGATAGATTTAACACAAGGAGACCCTGCCAGAATGGATAGCTTGTGGGACTTAGCTTTATCAGCTCATTCATTTAAAGGGTAACATTCAGAGGCTAGGGACATGGCTGCCATGTGAAGAACATTGGTCTAATTTGTAGCATCCAGGTATATGCTAGGCAGATGGGTGTTGTGACCTGCCTGTAATTCTAGCACTTTGGACTAAACAAATATAGCTAGACTAAACAAATTAGCCAGCTCTGGGTTCAAGCCAGAAACCCTGCCTTAATTTCCATGATGGAGAGTATCAAGGAAGACATAAACCTCTGACTTCCACTTGCACTCTTGTATGTACATTTATCTCATTATTAGCTGGATTCTCCTCTGCATGAGACATTGTTATTAGGTTCTAAGACTCACAGATGCCCAAGGCACAGCTCCTCCATCCCTCTGAAGGTTTTTGAACTGTGCAGTTATTGTCCAGTGAGAACTGGTCTCTAGTGTGCTCCTTTACTGAAAAGCTGGGTGTCTCTGTGATTGATGGGAACCTGTTGAGATTTAAAGAAGAGTATGTATTCCCTTGGGCCACATGACTTGTAATGACAAAGGCCTTTCAGCAAAGGGCCATTACCCTTAATAATATATTTTGATTGCTGCTCATTCGTAAATGCATTGAGAGAATCAGAGAAAGCCTGCCAGGGCAAGCAGGGTTGAAAGTGGTGGGTGAATGCTGGGTATAATGGTTCATGCCTAGAATCCCAGTACTGAGGAGACTGAAGTAGAACAACTATGGGTTTGAGGCAATCCTGGTCTGCATAATAAGATTCTGTCTCAAAAACAAACAAACAAAAAGTACCACCACCCCGAAAAGTCTGATGTTGAGGTTAGAGCTAAAGTTTTCTACTCAGAACTGTATTCAAATCCAAGTTTTGATTTTTAATAAGATTATATAATAAAAAAATCATGATGCAGCATTTGATTTGTGCAATGATGGTAGTATTAGCCAGCTTGCACATTGTGAAAATGAAATGAAATAATGTATTTGGAAGAATTCTTCCTTCTTAAAAGTATAGTTTCTAATTACAAGTGATGTACAGACTGTTTTAGCAGTAAGCAGAATTTTTCACATCCATCTTCTTCCTCAACACCTTTGTTATTTGAAACATTTATTAATAAAATATTAGGAAAAATATCATCTCTTCTTGTTTTGCCTGACTGACTGCTTAGGTAAAAAGCAGTTCCTCAGGATCCAAGGAACGTTTTCTATCTATAGTCCTCTTTGTATTCCCACCTTATCATATTTGTTATTTGGTAGGCAGTCAATGGCTATGAAGTTAGTGTGGAATAACTATCCATAGAGGAAATACAGGCTATCATATTGTAAACCAGTGTACTCAACCTTAAACACACCTCTGTGACTTCTTTCCTTGTGGAGAATAAAGATCCTCTTTAATGAAGTTGATCTTTTCCCTGGACTCAGGGTCACATTTGCCCATCTCCAGGACCAATGAATCTCTGTCTGATCCTCTATTATTTTTTATCTCTTTATGTCCATTAAGTGCAATAGACAGTTGCACACTAGAAGATCGACAATAGAAGATGCTCTACCCACGTTTGCCCAATAGGTAAAAATCACTCCTTGGTTAAAGGGAGAGTTTGCCAAAATCACTCTTTTGTTTACAGGAAGGTTTGCCAAAGGGTCTTTGGAAATCACCTTAGTTCAGGGGGCCTCAAAGTTTCTAGCTGTAAGTACTTTGCACAGTCTTACCTGGAGAGTCTGTAAAATGTAAGCTGTCAAATTCTCTAGTTCTGTAAGAATAGAGGAGTGAGGGCCTGCAGCTTTTTGCCTTTACTCCTGGCTTTTCTGAAATTTCTTTGCAGAACATTTTTCTTTAGGCACATTAAAATAATACCTTGTACATTTCATGAAACCTGTGAAAATTACTAGCCACAAGTTGTGAGGCTCACACCACTTTTAATTAAGATTGCTTGATTTTTCTGAGTCTTCTTTTTGTTGCTGGAGTTTCACGTATTGCCAATTTTTCCTGCTCTCAGAGTTGGATAGATGTTATATTTTGGTCAGCCTCCACAGGAAGTTTAACAATCAGGCACAATCAAACACAAACCCTTCTTCTACTTAAGAAAGGTTGGCAGGGCAACAGAATTGAGCCATTCACATGGGGCCACAGAAAAGAAGCAAATGGTGATAAATGCATTCATACAGGAGAAAGATGAGCCTTTCCCATCAGTCTCACGGTCCTTTAATGAAGAAACACAAAGTGCTCTCCATACATTGTTTCTTCAATGCTCAAGACACAAAGCCTCATCAAACCCTCCCCATTAAGTCGCCAGTGGCTGCACGGCATGAATTTGGATGGATATTACTTTCTGGTTTCTAGGCCCATCCCCACACAGTTTCATTTGTTCCCTTGTGTTTTACTCCTGGGGTATGTCCTTTGTTGGGATTCTTGATGAGTATCTGTATTTTGAGTCATACTTACAAGACCCTGGGTTATTGCTATTGTGTTATAACAATAGAAACTAATAGTCATTGCAATCCCACTCCCAGAATGCTAAGGGTAGCATGTCTGCTGGATGCACGGGAGTCTTTCTTCAACTCATGCCCTTGAAAGTGAATTGGCTATAGCTCATCAAAAGATGCCTTGTTAAGAGAAAATCAACTTCTTTCCATGCCCACAGCAATGCTTCCACAAATCTCTGAACTCACAGTTCTCTGCTGTAACAGGAAACCTTGTACTTGCTTCAAAAAGGACAGGAAAAAAAAAGCAAGCAAGAATAATATCTGAAACTCACAGCTTTGTCATCTCCAGACTTGTTTGCATGCTCGTTCAACTTCTTTGTTCAGGTTTTTCTTAGGAGAGAAGAGCTCTTCCTCCTCCACAAGCTGGATTTTATTTCTTTTTGGTTTTTTTGGTTTTTTGATCTGGTTTTCTGTTTGCCACTATACTTAGTGTTTACAATTTTTTTTTTAAAAAAAATGTGTGTATATGCTTATATTGGTGTGTAGGTACATGTAGGTGGCCAAGAGACAGAAGAGATTGTCAGAATTGGAACTGGAGTGATAGGTAATATGATATATCTTTTATGGGTTCTGAGAACTGACCTCAGATCCACTGCAAGAGAAGTATGAAGTTATAATTAGACATGTCTCTATCCCTCAATATTTGACAGTTAGTTGAAGCTTTCTTCTCTGGTTCCCTGTATCTCTCTGTCTCTCTGTGTCTCACTGTCTCTGTCTCCCTCTTACACACACACACACACACACACACACACACACACACACACACACACGCACACACACACAGACACACACACTACACTTACTTATCGGCTGTACAACCCAACATAATAGTTCATCTTCATGCATGATTTATTTTGCAGAATTTCTTAAAAGGAACACTTCCGTTTATTAACTCCACCTTTTCTAGCCTTAGCTGTCCTTGACCTACATCATGTAAAAAGTTCTCCCTACAATATTAGACAAAGCTCTCTAGATAAAAGCCAATCAAAGAACATAATTATAAAAGGAGATTTATGGGATTTATATTTTAGTTGCTAAATAGTTCAATAATGGCTGTCTGTTTACTGGAAAGATAGGCAGAGAGCCGAGTTGTAGCTTTATCCTAGGAGCTGGATGCCTCAGAATGAGGTGAAGGAGAATGGGAGGGCAATCATACAATCTTCACCCCATGCTGAAGGTCTAGAAGTTGAAGATGCCAGGGTCTGGTATTTATGGAAGGTAGCAGAAGCAATGGATGCACTCCTTCAGGAAGAGTGAACCTTGCCTGCCCTGCTGGACTTTGCTTACACTGGTGGACCTAGCCTTTTACCACTTCCATTTAATCTGGGCCTCCAGCCTATTGAATGGTACTTTCCACATTAAGAGTCCCTCATTTGTTATCCAATGTGCGAATCCTGTCTGGAGTTGCTCTCTCAGGCATGCACTGCAAAGTGCTAATTTAATCCCCCAGTTAACCTGATAGTTACGATTAAGCATTATACCTACTTACCAAGGTCATGACTTGCTTGCTTATCACCTTCTTCACTCTTTTCCCCCAGACTAGCACAATCTCTGCAATATCTGACACTTTTAACCTCCTTCTGCAAAACATCTTTCTCCACTAAATATTGCACTGCCTCACTGGGCAAGGGCTGCAAAAGAAGCATGCAAGAAGCGAAGGAGAGGAAGTTGAGGAGTATTTTGACTTCATGCTTTTGGAATCACAGGCCATCTGCTTCCATTTTTCAGTCCTAGAATCTGAGAAGTGTCTTGCAAATCTAGCAAACATTTTGATGAATTAGTTTTTGTTCTAAATCGCCATCAATTTCTGCTCCACAGGAATGCTTCATTTCTTCATCTGTCTAATTGAACTTCATCCTTAATTCAAAGACTTCCTGTCAAGACACTCCTACCTGTGCTTTTCTTTAATTTTATCTGATTGATTTTTTTTTTCTTGTTTCATCCCAAAAGGACAACTTTACTGGGTAGGTAGGTGTCAAGAGATGCTACTTTGGAGTCTATAGGAGAAGAAAATGAAAACATGAGCCCAGAATGCATGCCGGTACAAAGGAAAACAGTCATCCAAAGGATGGGAAAGTATTGTAATGGTGCTGAAGCAGAAAGGCTGTCCACAAGGCAACCACCATTTGCAACAAAAACAGAAAACAGAGAAAAGAAAAAGTGGGAGGAG
Source organism: Grammomys surdaster (assembly GCF_004785775.1). Taxonomy (NCBI): domain Eukaryota; kingdom Metazoa; phylum Chordata; class Mammalia; order Rodentia; family Muridae; genus Grammomys; species Grammomys surdaster. Next base: position 1,714,669 of record NW_021604670.1, read on the forward strand.
AGCCTCAGAATGTCTAGCAAACAGACACATTTTAGATCCTTTAACAGGTGTTTTTAAAATGACAGAGTGAGGCTGCATATTTAGATGAATGTACCAAGCCCCTGGTGCTTGGATTGTGTGCAGTCCACTTGCTTCCATTTGTAAACCATAGTCTAGAGCCTGACCACTTCTTAAAAATATCAGATATAGTTGAGGTGGCTTTTTTTTTTAAATCTCATAAAAATTTTTACTTTCGAGACCTGAGCCAGGGTGAAATTTAATCACAGAGTTATAAACCCTCCAAGCAAGGGTTTATCTGGAATTGCCAACATAACCCCCGAGTTCAGCAATGCAAATGACACGGCTATAATAGAAGGAATAAGAAAGCTTTCAGTACGTTGTCTAAGAACGTGAGCACATTGAAGGTGATTTATGAGCGGGCCGACTAAGCATTTAAACGCCTTTTCTGCAGCGCTCCATTTTTCAGTCCAACAAGCTCCCTCGTATAAGATTCTACATTCCATGACAGCGCCGCTCCTGACAACATAAGCTCTTTCTGATAGGACAACATTTCCAATCCAAGATTAAAATCTTGGAAACTTGTCAACAGAAAAGGATGATAATACGAGGGAAACTGCAGCTATCAAAGAAAAAATGCCTGGCAAGTAATTTCCGTAATGGCCGACTTCTAGTAATTTTCTTTTTCCCCTTCACTCTTAAGTAAAGGGGTTGGCCTGAAGGTCATTTTAATATTTTGGGTAAGTACAGCTACAAACCAGAAATTCATGAACGCAAGAAAAAGAGAGCCATTTGATAGCACACAACCCAACTTTCACATCGCCTTTCTTATTTCCATTTCTAATGCAGACTGTGGGCAATGTTTTTCTTTTGATGAATGGTGGCTTTAGCAGTGAGTTGACAATAAATCCTTGAACTTCAGGAGTCTCTAAAAATTAGAAGATCAGAGAGTCTTAAGTTTTCTTAGCTCTATTTCCATATTTTTCTTTCCTGTGTTACTTTATTTAATCTTCGACTACTCCAGAGACTTGGAGATTGGTCTCCCAGATCTTTTTCATATTTTTCTTCTTTTAATTCTCTCTTTCTGTTTGGGATGTTGGGTGATCTCTCTAATTTCTGGTATGCCCTTGGTTCTGTTGGAGCTGATTAGTTTCACCAGCTACACAGGATAGAGTATTAAAAGGCCTTTGCAGGCCAAGGAGTAGAACTAGCAAAGTTGAACTCATTTACACATTTTTATGACTGAGATTGTTTTGAAATACTTCATTTCCGTCAAACAGTATAGAAGCCAGAGTGAATTTTAAATGTGAATTTCTTAGTTTTTGTTTGGTGAGTTATATCTTTGTGTTTCTGTGTGTTATATGGCATTTTTATGTAGGTGTCTGCACATATATGTGGAACTCATAGGTCAATGTCACTCTTCCATCCTCAAATGTTCTCTGCCCTCCCCCCTTTTTTTGATAGATGCTGTCACTGAACCTGGTGTACACTGACTTGGTTACGTTGACTGACCATCTACCTGTTCCTGCCTCCTCATCATTGAAGTTACAAACCCTACGCCCAGCTTCCATGCCAATATCAGGGAAGCAAACTCAGATCCTTATGCTTACACAGCAGGTACCTTACTGACTGGCTCCAGCCCCTCTTTGTCTCTTCAGTGTCTCTTTCTCTCTGAATACACAGAATTCCTTTTATCACAGATCTGAACACTTCACATTAGAAATACATATGTGTTTACAACACACTTCTATGTTTAAACAGTCAGATGTCAATCAACATGTTAGTCATGTACTAGTCTCTGCCAGCCACATTTGTGCCCTGTCCTGGAGCACAACATTGTAAATTAGACATGTAGTTGTTCTTGTAAAGGAAGGAGATGTGCCAGTCAGCCATCAAACTTCACAGTGATAATCCTAGGAGAGTGATAAACAGGGGAGGGGAGGCGGGGCTCATGAAGGGACCATTGAACTCAGTCTCCGAGGTAGGAAAGTCTTCCTAGGGCAGCACATTTGAAGGCATGGTCCTTGCATGGCTGCGTCCTCACCACATGGGAACTTATTAAGAATGCAAATCCTCAGGACCCATCCCAAGACCTACTAAATCAAAAACTCTGGGGATGGATCCTCCATCTGTTTTGTAACAAGCCCTCTGGGTGATTCCAATACATGCTCAAGTTTGAAAACCATTGTCCCAGAAAAAGTAACAACTTTGTAAGAAAAAGATGCTCTATTTGGCATGGGACTCATTTACATAATTGATACCTCCTGATAATTAAGTCATCTGTTAACATCTCCCATTGTTTTATTTGTCTCTAAACTATAAAAAAGGAAAAGAAGAAACAAAACAAAGAAAGAAAGAGAAGAGCTTCACTTTTCACAAACGTTGCTGACTTCTACTTTGTTTATAAAGAACAAATGTAAATGGCTTAATGGTAAAACTCAGGCAAGAAACAATCATTGTAGAGTTACGCAATACAGAGCAACACCATTCTAAACAAGAGCAGGAGCAACAGCAGTTTCTTTTGGAACTAAATGGACTGAATTGACCAGATTACTCAGTCCTGCAGAGCATTCTTACAGGTCATTGGGCCTGTGAATGTGTGATCTATTCTGTATCCTGTATTGTGGAACAATCAGCAATGTTCTTCTGAGCTATTTCTGGGAGATGAGACCAGGTGTGTTGAAACCAGATATCTATATCAGGTATGGTCTTCAGTCACTCTCCACCTTATTTTTTTGAGACAGGACCTTTCACTGAACATGCCAATTCAACTAGATGAGCTGGCCAGAGATACTTATGCCTTATTCTATGTCCACTTACAAGCCTGAGATTACAAGTCCATGTTGTAGGGTCCACTTTTGATGTGAATATTAGGGACGAATCTGAACTCACATCCTTCTGCCTACTTGGCAAGGACTTACCAGCCGAGCAATCCATCTCCTTCGTCAAGAATCTATAATTTTTGATAGAAATGTAAGAATCGACTATTTATTTTATGTGGAATCCTTTGAACATTAAACATATTGCTTAGAAGTACATAAGAGTTTTTATACTTTCTATAAACCAGATGAGATATTATATCTTACTTAATAATATTCTTTAATATACTATTTAACATGCTAGAAGCTATACCCTGAAATGATACCCTGAAATATTTTCACAGAGCTAGTGGGTGGCTAAATCCTATACTAGAGGTTTTAAATTTTCTTTTATCATTATTAAAGATAGACTTTCAGGCTCGGGTAGATGGATCAGTGGGTAAAAAGCTTACTGTGAATGAAACCCTGAGTTAGCTCCCTGGTATTCACATAAAAAGCTGAATGTGGCAGCTCATATATACAACATACATACAAATCCAGTCCTGGGTGCTGAAGACAGGAGGCTCTTTAGAGCCCACTGGATTCTGAAGTTTAGGGAAATGGGTGAGTCCTAGGTTCAGTGGGATAGCCTGTCTATCAATAAACAAACAAACAAACAAACAAACAAACAAACAAACAAACAGTGGAAGGCTGAGTGTGGTAGCACATACCTTTAACCCCAGCACTTAGAAGACAGATCTCTGTGATTTTAAGGCCAGCCTGGTCTACACAGGTGGAGAATGATGGAAGTGGACCTCCACTTCTGACTTCCATATGAATATACATGGGCATGTGCACCTGCATACATACTTGCATACAACACACACACAAAGAGAAAGAGAGAGAGAGAGAGAGAG
>NW_021604670.1:1718480-1720301 GCF_004785775.1 Grammomys surdaster
AGAGAGAGAGAGGTAAAAACATTCTTAATGTGTCCTCATTCTGATTTATTCTTACCAACATGATCCTTAGCTTTCGTTTTATCTGCCTTCCTCTGTGTAACCAGATTGTTGCTAGGTTTACTTCTATGCCACACATATATAAGTTATACTAGTCTCACAATTAAGTTGCTTAAATGGTCTTCTCTGGTAATGAAAATTTTATGAACAATTCTCCATTACGTTTTCTTTCAATTGTTTCACATTTTAGTTTACCTCTTCTTTAAGCTGTAGAGCGTTGTCCACCTTGTGGCTTGGTTTTGTTAGTTTAAGCCTGTTGTCTCCTTTCCATGAAATGCCTTTTTCTCCGTGATCAATCATTACTCAACATCATCTCTTGTGTGATGGGTTTGGAAAATGTCCCTAGTAAGTGAGATCATCTGTATTTGCCTCATTCTAAAATAGAGTAATTTTCTTCTATGGATATATACCCATGGCATATAAATGAAGCATGTGGACAACTTATAGATGCACAAATCATGTTCGTAATAATGCCATCACTGTGCAAGGAAGAAGGAAATAATTTTAATTATAATGATTTATTTCTTCAAAAGTAATCTGAAGCCCACTTGGCAATATGTTTGGATCGTGAAGGTGGTAGGGATGCAAGTGTGGGCTTTTGCTTTCTATGTAACTTTTTGAATGTGTTTTACATGTTTACTCATATAAAACAAGTTGAAACAATAAAATAACTTATAGTTAGATGATGGAATACATAACCAAAGCAGGGGCTGGCAAAGTGAGTCAGTGGAGATGAGCACTTGCCAATAAGTGAAGGACGTCAGTTTGATTGTCAGAATCTACATGGTAAAAGGAGACAGTTCACTTGTTCAACTTGTTCTCTGATCTCCGAAGGGCACCATAACATTTCTTTTCAGAAATAAAATAAGAATAAGATAAAGGTAACCAAGCCAGGTTCTAGATGCTTTCAGATATTACAGAATCTCTGAATGGTGAAGGTACAATTTATGAATTCTTCCACTCACTCACATTTGTGTTTCTGTCCACACACTTGAGCCTCTGCACTCCTGAGGAAGCCTGGTGCTTCCAAGGAAGTCCATCTCACTTCTAGCACATGGAAGGTGTCAGACTACTTCCAGGTTCTCTTTCCAACATTCTATCCTGTGTCTGGGGCTGGAAGTAGGTCTCAGTGTATGAAGCCCAGAAACAGACTCACTTTGCACAGAGCGGGGTAGAAATCACAGCACAGTAATGTCTGACTCTGTATATGCCCCATATCCTAAAGGGTTTTTTTTTTTAAATTGAAAATATGTTTTTTTTTCGCACAATATACTTTGATCACAGTTTCTCTTTCCTTTACATCTTTCCATTCCTCCCTTTCTCTCCTCCCATCCAGATATACTCCCTTTCTGTCTTCCCTTTTCTAAGACAGGTCCTTCACTTCACAGGTCCTTAGTGGCAAGTGCTTATCCCCACTGACTCACTATGCCAGTCCCTACTTTGGTTATTTCCATCATCTAACTATAAGTTATTTTATTGGTTTAATTTGTTTTAGATGAGTAAACATTTTAAACACATTAAAAAAGTTACAGAAAAAGGATTTTAAACAAACAGACTTCTAAGGGATAATAATAAAGTAAAATAAAAATATAAAACAAAACAACAACTCCTAAGTTGTTTTATATTTTTATTTTATAAGTTTGAGGCCAGCCTGGTCTATAGAGCAAATTTCAGGACAGCCAAGACTATTCAGAAAAACCCTGTCTGGGAAAAAAAAAAACCAAACCAAACCAAACCAAACCAAACCAAACCAAACCAAACCAA
>NW_021604670.1:1720311-1731661 GCF_004785775.1 Grammomys surdaster
AACCAAACCAAACCAAACCAAACCAAACCAAACCAAACCAAACCAAAGTTGGTGCTGTATATCTGTTTTCCTCCATTTGGTTTCTGTATTATATGAGTCCCTAGCTCTGCCACTGGCTAGTAGATGGGATTTGGAAAAAGTGTTGAGTTAAAACATTTAATTTACTACAACTCATTACTTAATCATGTTTGGATGCTTATTTTTCCACTGGCTGTGGATCTGTGCAGTTGAATTTGATGAGGGCCCTCTTCCCCTTTCTTGCCTTCAAGTGTGTCAGGAGAGCACTTGTCAAATCTTTTCTGAAATCTGGATTCTCCATTTTTCTCCTATTCCTCTGCTCTCCCAGGGTGGTCACTGTGTCAGTAGAAAATGAGGTTCGCCTGACAGGGCTCTTCTTAGTGAGCTCATGCAGGCTCCCTGGGTTTACTGCTTTCTTTTCTGAGTACTCACAAGCCATTGCTTAGAAAAATTTCTGTAGAATCTTTACTCAGATTGATGTCAAACTCAGTCCTCTGTAGTTAATGGGCATTTGTTCTTTCTTTATATAAACCCAAATGACACTGGCTTATAACCAAATTTCCAGCAACTCTTTTTCACACAGAGAGGTTCTTTAAGTTCAGTGATAGCAATTCAGCCACACTCCAAGTCCTAAGTCCACTGAACAGTGCGTTGCGCTGCTAGGAGCTGACAGATGTCTTTTAAACCTCTCAATTCTTTTACAAAGCATCTCTTCACTATTTGGCTGGGACCTGAAGAGTTGGTTCTCTTAAATTGCAGTTGTGGTCCTGTTTGGTTTCATGGTTAGTATCACAGTGAACGATGTCAAAAGAATCCAGTATTATTAGAAGACAGGTAGGATGTGCCAGGCTGTGCTTAGACAATTCCATAAAAACACAGCCAACAACCAAGCGGAGAGAAGACTGTCTTCAGAATCTTAACCATATATTATAATTAGGGAGTAAAGCTGATCTTCAAAGAGTACAATCTGAAAACAACAAGCTTTCTAATTATATAATTTGAATATTCCTAAGTGCACCCAGACTCTAGAAATATTTCTTAAAGCTATGACCTTTACTGACAGTTTCAATGGCAACTTCTGAACCCAGGTAGAGGCTAATATAACCTCTTATCTATTGTAGAGTTGGTTTTGGAGTTAAATATTCACATGCCAGTAGGGGTGAATGAAGTTCTGCTGCTAAGCTAGCTTTTGAGGTTAGCTGGATTGTTGGGCGAGGACGGGGAGAGGAGGGAAGTAGCAGGAAAAGGAGCTAGATGAGAAAAAGGGCGCTTTGGTCCTTGACATCTTTCATATCTACAATTTCCTGTGCTAAGAAGGCCTGAGGCATTTTGGTTATATATTCACCATTGCTTCCCCACAAACCTGTATAAGAAGGTAGGTAGGAAACATAGTGGTCCTTCCACAGGTGAGTAAACTGAATTCCAAAAGATGAAGTCATTTGCTCAAGGTGTTACACTTCTGCTGAATGGCATAATGAGGATTTAAAGTACAATGAATCTGATTTCAAAGCTGTTCCCTTCTTATTGTAGGACACTGTCTGGATGAAAATAAATCAGGACTTAAAGGGACATTGCCTTTTGTTCTTCTAAATTGTCTTTTAATCGAAAGACAAGACAGAAACCGGTGCCATTCTTCAAATAGATTGCAGTGTTCTGCCGTTTCTAGTAACTGTATTTCCCCTTTATATTTTATAGGAAAGGTCTAGTGTAATTGTATCCATACAGTAATTTCAGTGCACTACTGTGCATGGATGGAATGTATTTTCACATGACATTTCATTTGGGATTTCATAATATTCAGGACTCAAAATCTACAAGGAGTCCTTTTTGTGATCTTGTTACTTTTTACATTAGATCAACGCCTGGCAACTGCCAGACCCCTAGGTGAATTAAGTTTTCTACTTTTTAGTTCAGCAGGTGCAATGGAATGAGTGTGAATGAAGACCCAGTCTTGGTACAGATGATAAAAAGAGAAGCAATAGATAGCTCTGGAGAGGATATGAGTGTAACAAGTGCAGTATTTCCTGCAAATGACAAATGTGTATTTGCTGATCAAAGACTCTCCCAAAACTGCCCTGATGTTAATTGAATGAGAAGCCTGGAATCTAAGTTAAAAGCAGGAAAGCAACAGAAGTCAGACATAGCACCAATAACCTGAAGTACAAGGATCCTGAAAGAGGACACACTAGGAAAGAGAATCTCTTTCTCTGTCTCTGTCTTTTCCTGTCACCTCTGTCTGTGTCTATGTCTGTGTCTCTGTGTCTTGTCTCTGTCTCCATATATGTCTCTCTCCCTTTCTCCCTGTCTCCCTCCCCCCTTTGTGTGTGTGTTTTGGAGTGTCTGATTGGAGTAACTCCAGTTAAAAATAAAAATGTAGTACAGTGGGAGCTGACCCTAGCAGACTCCAATGGATAGCCTCAGTCTAGTGGTCACAGAGATGGCCCTAGTTAAACCAAGGAATCACAAAACAAAACCAAGTCATGTAGTTTGATAGGAGCAAGTGAAAGGAAATGCAGGGTAGAGGAGAGTAACTGGAGTGTCTTATACACATGTATGGAATTGCCAAAGAACTAGCTGAGTTAGTAAGAAATAAGAATGGCAGGGTACAGCATATATGTAGGGATCACATTTGTGCTGAGTAGCTGAGTACAGAGCACTACCTATGGGTCATGGGATATTTCTGTATGGCTGTTGTGTGTATATTTATGATGTTTTCTTCGAGTTTGATTTATTCAGAGTCTGAACATCAAAATATTATGCCCTCAGAGACATGCAGAGTGGTATTTTGATATACCCCAAAACCAAGAGGGAAAATCAATTCAAGACAGCTTTATATTTACCTACAGTGTATCCTCTTTGAGTGCTACTGCACGGATTTTTCTCATTTAACTGACTCAATAGCCCACTGTTCTGTTTGATGTCCAGTCTTTCTGCTGCAGAAGGTTAAATACAAGCTGTCACTGGTGAGCCTCTTCAGATGGGCTTTAGCAAGAAGTCTCTGTATTTGTTAGTGAGTGATGGATCATGATGATCAGGAAGTGTAGATTTTGAATCTAGCTCTATGTTAAGCAACCTTGAGTGTGGAGATGTTTTCAGTGCAGTCAGTCTCCTTGTCAAAGATTTCCTATGTAGATACTTTTGCATGGTATGTTTGATATTCAAGAAGTTCTTTGGTCTTGGTCTTCTCCAAGGTAAAATGTGGACATTGATAATGTCAATTTCATAAGGAAGTTTCTAATATTATATAAGAAAAAAAGAATTATGTTAGCAATCTATGTCAATTTTATCTGGTGTCCAGTGGTGTTCAACATAAGACTAGATCTTGAATACAGATGTGTATCAGTAATAAAATGCTAACTTAGCATGTACAAGGCTTGGTATTTGGTTCCCACAAGGAATTTTTGCCTAAAGAAGGAAAAGGTACAAAAGTTTCTTTAAAAAGTTCCTTTTATTTTTGTCAATAGTGAGTAAAACACATTGTTCTCCACACTGTGGGTGGGTAGACCTTACAGAATTAGGTGAAGATCTAAAGAGGAAGTTTTAGAATTACCAAAGAAAAAGCTATTCTATCTAGAAAAAGCTATTCTATCTAGAAATTATAACTTACAAACCCTGCTTGAGTTTCCAGCCTCATAACTTCAAACTCAAAACTGCACCACCATTTCTCACCTCAATTTTCAGCTGGACAACTGGGGCTGTAGATTTCATATACACGTCTTTAGGAGCCAGCCATAAACTCAAATGTATCTGATCTTTGAATCGCATTAATTTCTTCCCCCTCCATTTGCCTGTTTTTCTTCCCTCTCCTCTCACCTCCTCTTCCCTATCTCCCTCATTGTAGATAGACACATATCATTTGTTTCTACTATGTTTCTGTATCTAGAGGACTGTGACTAACGCTAGGAGTAAATGCTGTCTATCTCACTTCTTCCTGGCACATAGACTTTGATTATATGCACAGGTATTCTATGTAGTTTTTTTGTGTCCAGTGGTCATCATTTATACATGGCAAAGTTTGAGTCAGTAATCTGCAGGCTACTACCCAAATCTCCAATTCTCACACATAATATGAGATATATATATATATACATATATATATATATTCATTCATATGATTATATGATATGTTATATAATGACATAGAGTCCTTCAATGTAGAAACTGTTCTGATGGAAAATGAAAACAAACACCCACTAATCCAGTTCCTGTTAATTGCCTTGGATTACAATTCTGTGTACTGGTTTTAAATTTCATGTTGTGATTTAAAACATATCTGTATGCTCTTCATAAGTTGAATCAAATACAAAGAAATTTTAGAGCATCCCTAAAGAGTTTTCAATATTCAAAGAGAAGTGTGCTCTTATGCTTGTCATATCACAGGCTGGAAATTGTTGGCCCAGTGGGAAAACTCAGACAAGAAGAGGTTGGGAAGGAAGCCACATTCTCCTGGAGCCTCTGTGCTGCATGTGCTGTGGATGTCACAGTGGAAACGTGTGATGGGAGATGGGAATTACCAAGCTGAAAACAGAGTCTCAATTTAGGGCATTTCCTTTGTTTGTTTTTTAAGGAAAATGGAGTGGTACTTTTACTTTTGGAAACAGAGGTCTTTACCTGCAGGGGAGCATCCCTCCCCTGGGAACTGTTCTCTTGAATTCACCCTTTTCTTCTTTGTTGCCAGTAATAGAACTTGTCATTTTTGCTACATATTCATTTTTTTTAATCTTCTGCTTTGGTTGTTTTTCTCCCTGGAATATCAAGTCCCTGAGAGCAGACACATTGTCTGCCCTCTGCGGTGTTAATATCCTGAAAGTCTATGACTGTCCACAAGGTTCAGTGATAGTCAATAAATATTTGTTGAAGATAAAAAGACCTGGGAATAAATTTCCTGTGTTCCACCTCACTGACAATTTCTATTGCTTTGTCCCGACGACAGCACCGTGACAAAACTGCTTCCCTTTTTCTTCATATGGCTGTAGTTTTGGTGGAGAACATGGCATGGCTTGGTCTATTCTCTCTTGGAAGTCACTTAGGAACATACCAATTGCACCACTAGAGGTCGATGAACAGCTTTATTTCTTGGGTCATAAAGTCACTATGGTGATATTGTTCCAGTTTTATATTCTTGGAGTAAGATGTGATGAGTTAAGAAATCACAGCTGAAGAAAGGGATTAGATGGTAACAATTTAAATTACAGGACTGGTGCTGTGGTCACATTCTAGACAAATCTTTCTTCTATTGCCAGTTACGACACAACTTAATGGAAGATCAGTTACCATGAAAGTGAAGGGCCCAGGGATTCCTTAACTGTATAGCTTGGTAGTCAAGGCTGTAAGCTCAGGATATGGGCAGCTGAAGGAAATGGAGGCCAACTGCCAGGGTCACTGATGTAGCTGTTGTCAAGAGGCTTTAATTCTCTACTTTGTGGCAGTTGGGTTTCTACCAGAGAGCTACAAGAGAGAGACAGACAGGATAAATGCAAGGAAAAAGGGAAGAAGCAGAAGAGGAAAAAAAAGGGTGGGGAAATGTAAACATAGAGAGTAAACTACAGCAGGGCCCATGGCGTGTACAACATGAAGTTGGAAATTCAGGGCCAGACAGGTGGTTCAGCATGGAAAGGCACTTGCTACTAAGACTAACCATCAGATTTTATTCCCCCAAAATATGTAAACACACACACACACACACACACACACACACACACAGAGAGAGAGTAAATAAATACATAAGTGCATAATTAAATAAAAAGACAAGTGAAAAGAAATTTTTGTGTTGTCTTCTATTGAATGGAGAAATCAACTATAATACCTTTTAAGAAGTAGACCATACAACATTGTGAAGGACATGCCAGAAGGACAATATTAGGGCTTACTATATAGTTGGGATGTTTAATATCTCCCAAAAGTTCATGTACTTAAAATCTTAGAACAATGACAGGCTAACGGGGAGGAATCCTGGTGATTATCCAAAACTGATGATGTCATGGAAGCCAGAAACCTCAAACCAGACCCAAACCATGACTCACGGCAGTTAATATTTGCCAGTGAAGATGTGTGGACAGAGGGATATACTGTGGGACACACTGTGACACACTACAGCTTCCACGATGAGATGTTTTCTATACTTGGTTTTGTTTTCTTTATTTTTTGTTTTGTTTATGTGTTTTTATTTTCTTTTAGGGGGAAAGTTACAAGGGCAGATATGAGGGGACAGGAAGATGTGTGAGTATGGGGTGCTTAATGTGAAACTCATGAAGAATCAATAAGTTTAAAAACACCCCAAACCGCTAGGACAGGGAAGTAGGCTAAGATATTTTGGTCATCCTGATAAGTCCTTAGAAAGAGTGATCAGAACTTTGTTTATTGCCTTGGTTGTTCTTTGACTATTTTTGTTTATTGTCTTGCTTGTTCCTTGACTATTTGCATATATTGTATTGCTAGTTCCTCAACCTAGAACTGACCTTAACACTTGCATGTAATTAAAATGGTATAAAAGCAAAAGAGAGGAGGGGGGATGGGATAGGAGGTTTCTAGGGAGGGGAAATGGGGAAAGAGGATGACATCTGAATTATACATAAATAAAATATCCAATAAAAAAAAATGCCCAAAACCTTAGACCCCAGGGTTTTGCTATCACAGAAGCCACATAGCCTTGATGAGTTAGGGACTTAATTGGGAATTCTGAAGTCACTGGGAGAGGTCCTCAAAGGGGATTCTGACATTTAGTCTTTTCTTTCTTCCTCTTTTGCTTTCTGCCCAAGTTGGGAGAGAATTCGGTCACTAGGGACTCTTGGTTAGTAACTCTACCACCCTACCAGAAAGCTAAGTCAATATTTCCTGTAATCATGGACTAGAACCAATAAAACTATGTGTGGATTAAAAATATTTTTTTCTCTTTTTAAGTTAATAATCTCAGGCATTGTGTTAGAATGTCAGCAAGCTAACACAGGAGCCATCTTGGAGACTGACTATCACATCAGACAACCTAAGTGTGCTTGTATGTATAAGCGTGCTTGTGCACAAGCACATGCCGTGTGTGTGTGTGTGTGTGTGTGTGTGTGTGTGTGTGTGGGTATTTTCTATTCTGGAGGGTTTTCCCACCCAGTATTCTTACTTTGCTTTCGGTCCTCATATTTTAATCTATTATTTTATTTCTAAACTATACCAAACACATTTAAATCTCATGGTTTGTATTTGTGAACACTAGTATTTAAAGATTTTGCTCATCTGAATTTGCTGCTGTTTTGTCCAGCTGTCACTCAAGGTGTTTTGATCCCAAGTTTAGGCTTTCTTCATGGTTTTCTTATTTTTTTAGGACTTCATCTACAAAAGCTCTCTGAGAAAAGATCTGCTTTTCTTCAGAGCATTGCTTTTGCTCCCGTCAGGCTCCAGGGGATACTTTAGCCCAGAAGCAGTTTGAACAAAATCCCTGCCTTGTAAATTTTTATATCACCTAAGTAATGTGAATTGAAACTAAAGCCACATAGAGATTACCTTATGTTTATACATCACGAGGGGAATTTCTTACTTCAATCATTGTCAATTTTGTGACCAACAATTACCCTCACACTGTCACAACCTGGGGTTATTTATCATTCACCCTCATCATTTGGGACTGTAGCTCTACACAGAAGGGTCTCCTATTGCCCTGCTCATCTTTCCTGCACCAGGGCATTCATTTTTCCTTTCCACCCTTCGCTGCTGGGGCCACTGAAGCCCCTGTTTCCCTGCAGCAAAGGTGCTCATTGTTTAAAGTCTCTGCCTGAGTTCTTATTATTGCCTAACTCCAGCCTCTAGAATAAGCTGCTATTTCACTAGCATATTATAAACATCTTCTTAAAGTCTCACTTTATCTAGAATCGCTAATTTTGTTTCGAAGGCTTGATCAAGGGATCTCATCTCTCATATGGCTAGAAATGAGTTTTCTCTTTCTAATAGCTATCCAAGTTCTACTGATCTTTCTTAACACACAGAGGGGTTGGGGGAGAGAAGGAAAGGGAGAAGGAGACATAGAGAGTGGCAAGGGAAGGAGAGAGTGAGGGAGGAAAAGTGGGAGGAAGAGAGGGAGACCAGAAGTGAAAGAGGAAGAGAACGAGAGAGAGGGAAAGAGAGGGACCCAGAATTGGATTATAATGGCAGTCTGCATGTTATCTTCATTATATCTGAAAGGTTATATTCCAGAATAATATTCAAGAAGTATTCTTTTGCTCTCTGGCTTTCTCAATCGAGATAAAAAAGAATACCCAACTTTTATGGGATTTAATGAGAGTTTTTTACACAATGGAATATGCTGTCTTTGTTGAAATTTAATGTCTTTATTTTTAAGCATATCTTCTGATGTCTCAAAAACACAATGATCTGAATGAGAGTGAAGCCGTTGTTCTATCCAAACACAGAAGGACGCGCTTATGATCTGCCTTTAAACCGATAACTCCTTTTTCATTCTTGGTATACTTCATCTTTCTTGATTCTGTCTGTTACATTAAACATCCAATTTGAAATTCTGTTGTCTAATTGATTTAATGATCATCAAAGTGTTCCTGATACCCAGCTTCAATTTTCCTTCCCAATTTATTCCCATTATTCCTGGTTAAATCTTGAGTAACTAAGATTGATGAGACCCTGAGAAGTAATGAATTGATTGCTAAAGCACTGTGGTACTTACTATTCAACTCTGCGGTGATTTTTTCTTAGTTTTAAACTACATTGTAGTATTAAACCATATTGTAAGACCTTTTGGTGTTATTCTTATGATTTTTTTTGCAACAAGTTTAAGTTTAGTATTTTCCCTGAAGATGTCACACGGAGGTATAAGCTAATACAAGTTTCACTTTTTACTTAGATATTTTCATCTGCTTTTCTGGAGTGGGGTTTATCATATTTACCGAAAAGACCTTCAGACTTGAGGCTCCCTCCGGGAACTTTTTTCTGCATGGTCCTTTATTGGTGCACTTAGATAATAAAATGGCTTTGATCGAGCATATTCCTCACTCCAGGCCCCAAAGCATTCTCACCTTCACCTTCTCTGAACCCTTCTTCCACTACCTTGTTGGTTTCAACCCTATATGGTGTCCTTTGGTAATTTTTGTAGTCTGGATATGATTAAAACTCGAATGAGAACTTTGATGTATCCTCCAGTTTCTAATGACTGTGCTGAAAAATTCAATAATGTGTTTGTGGTGGAGAACTGCATGCCCTTTAGTTCTAGGAAAATGATAGTGAGTTCAGTTCTGAAGCTGTGGAAAGTTCCTCAGAGTGTGGAGAGTTTAATGGGAATATAGTTGGTTGAGAAAGACTTATCCAGCTACAGATATGAAGCTGTCATGGTAGTTTGCATATGCTCGGCCCAGGGAGTGACACTATTAGAAGGTGTAGCCCTGTTGAAGTAGGTGTGGCCTTGATGGAGTAGGTGTGGCCCTGTTGGAGTAGGTGTGGCCTTGTTGGAGTAGGTGTGTCACTGTGGTCCTGGGTTATCAGGCCCACTTCCTAGATGCCTGGAATTCAGTCTTCCCTTAGAGGCCAGCAGATGAAGATGTAAACCTCTCAGCTCCTCCTGCACCATGCCTCCCTTGATGCTGCCATGTTCTGGCCTTGATGATACTGAACTGAACCTCTGAACCAGTAAGGCAGCCCCAATTAAATGTTGTCCTTATAAGAGTTGCCTTGGTCATGGTGTCTGTTCACAGCAGTAAAACCCTAACTAAGGCAGAAGTCTATTTATTTATTATGTATATTATTGTGTGTGTGTGTGTGTGTGTGTGTGTGTGTGTGTGTGTAGAGCAGAGGTCAAATTTGACTGTCTTCCTTAGTAGCTCTCAAACTTATTTTTTGAGAAAAGGTCTCTCAGTGAGCCTGGAGCTAATCAACTTGGCTGGTCTGGTTGACCATCAGGCTCCTAGTATCCGTTTTTTTTTTTTCTCAGCAGTGACATGGAGAAACAAGGCTTCTCTATATTAAAATCAGGTCTGTTTTGCTATGTAAGTTCTGAGCATCTGAAGTCAGATCATCAGACATTCATGAAAAGCACTTTACTACTGAACTATCTCCTCAGTCACTTGAAGACAGTATTTTTAGGTTGAGAACATCAATTACAAGTTCACCAAGGCAGGGCCTGTTCCTTGAAGTTCTGAGGGTGGGATACAGTATATGGGTGAAACACAGAGGGACCTGATGTGCTGTAGTTAGAGCAGTCTTGAATGAGACGAACAGTTCGTATTTTGGGACATGTATATTTATTTGTTATTGAGGATGCTTATTGTTACACTTCAAACCCAGGATAAATGGTTGAGGTGGCCACTTAACATATCAAAGCAGAGTTGGCTGCCAGGTTCTTTCAGCATTCCTCAGTGTCTAGCTGTTATAGGGTATGGCTGTCATACCCTGCCTTCTACCCTAAGCTTTTCCAGGCCAGGGGCTGGCTGCTCTACCCACAGTTGCTCTCCATTATGTAATTCAAAAGCTTTTTTGGTTACCCTGCTCTCTTTTGGACCTTCTGGCTGTTACACATGGTTCCCCTCTTTCTCCTCTCCTTTTTCCTCCCTCTCTGGTTATGCTTTCCCATTTATCTACAATAAACTTTCTTCACCACCAGACCTAGGAGCAGTTCTATCTTTTCCTTTTTATTTCTTTTTAAAAATTCATTTATGAGTTCTACATAATGACATTTTAAACTTTTGCTTAAAGAATAGTTCAACTGGAAATGAAATAGTTGTTTCTTTTATTTATCATAGCTTTTGTTTTGCAAGTCACTTCAAGATTCAACATAAAAACATACTGCTTTGCTTCTCCCATTGAGATAGATTTTAAGGCCCAATTTATGGGAGATGATCTCATGGGAGCCCTTATTTTCTCCTGGTTAAAAAATGCAGCATGACTTTGGAAAATCAAAATCATCTGGATCTGACAGTTCTAGCTCGTTCAATTCTTAGATACTTAGCTGACCCAAAGAGGCTGTTAGGCATTGGTTTTCAGATTTGTGTGACAAATATGTGGGCATATCGCCCAGCATAGACTGAAGGACAGGGTGGAGACAGCAGGCTCAGGTTTTAAATCTATTGATTTTTAACATAATGGAAAGTAGGATACACTTTTATTAATTTTATTAGTTTCCCTTTTGTCTTCTGTATTAACCTTTAGGAGAATACATAGTTGAATGTTGCACAATATTGATGTCTTTTTAGTTACCTTCTAGAATTTTTTGCCATCATCTTCATTCTGATGAGATCTGGGAAATGTTGTCTTGCAAAGAGTGTTTTCTTTGGCATTGTATTAAAACATGTGGCATTTATAAAATTACTTCGGAGCAGTGTCCAAAGGATTCATATATATATATATA